>NW_027397071.1:41045800-41261052 GCF_003265705.2 Callorhinus ursinus
TACAGGTCTGTGATTCAACAGTCTTACACAATTCACAGCGCTTACCAGAGCACATACCCTCCCCAACGTCTATCACCCAGCCACCCCATCCCTCCCATCCCCCACCACTCCAGCAACCCTCAGTTTATTTCCTGAGATTAAGAATTCCTCATATCAGTGAGGTCATATGATACATGTCTTTCTCTGATTGACTTATTTCGCTCAGCTTAATACCCTCCAGTTCTGTCCATGTCATTGCAAATAGCAAGATTTCATTCCTTTTGATGGCTGCATAATATTCCATTGTGTATATATATATATATATATATATATATATATATATATATATACATACACACCACATCTTCTTTATCCATTCATCTGTCGATGGACATCTTGGCTCTTTCCACAGTTTGGCTATTGTGGACATTGCTGCTATAAGCATCGGGGTGGATGTACCCCTTCAGATCCCTACATTTGTATCTTTGGGGTAAATACCCAGTAGAGCAATTGCTGGGTCGTAGGGTAGCTCAATTTTCAACTTTTTGAAGAATCTCCATACTGTTTTCCAGAGTGGCTGCACCAGCTTACATTCCCAACAACAGTATAGGAGGGTTCTGTTTTCTCCGCATCCCCACCAACATCTGCCATTTCCTGAATTGTTAATTTTAGCCATTCTGAGTGGTGTGAGGTGGTATCTCATTGAGATTTTGATTTGGATTTCCCTGATTTTGAGCGATGTTGAAACGTTTTCATGTGTCTGTTGGCCATTTGGATGTCTTCTTTGGAAAAATGTCTGTTCATGTCTTCTGCCCATTTCTTGATTGGATTATTTGTTCTTTGTGTGTTGAGTTTGAGAAGTTCTTTATAGATTTTGGATCCTAGCCCTTTATCTGATATGTCATTTGCAAATATCTTCTCCCATTCTGTTGGTAGTCTTTTGGTTTTGTGGACTGTTTCTTTTACTGTGCAAAACTTTTTATCTTGATGAAGTCCCAATAGTTCTTTTTTGCCCTTGCTTCCCTTGCCTTTGGCAATGTTTCTAGAAGTTGCTGCAGCTGAGGTCAAAGAGGTTGCTTCCTGTGTTCTCCTTTAGGATTTTGATGGACTCCTATCTCACATTTAGGTCTTTCAACCATTTTGAGTCTATTTTTGTGTGTGGTGTAAGGAAATGGTCCAGTTTCATTCTTCTTCATGTGGCTGTCCAGTTTTCCCAGCACCATTTGTTGAAGAGACTGTCTTTTATCCACTGGACATTCTTCCCTGCTTTGTCGAAGATTAGTTGACCAGAGAGTTGAGGGTCCATTTCTGGACTCTCTATTCTGTTCCATTGATCTATGTGTCTGTTTTTTGTGCCAGTACCATTCTGTCTTGATGATGACAGCTTTGTAATAGAGCTTGAAGTCTGGAATTGTGATGCCTCCAGCTTTGCTTTTCTTTTTCAACATTCCTCTGGCTGTGCGGGGTCTCTTCTGGTTCCATATAAATTTTAGGATTATTTGTTCCATTTCTTTGAAAAAAGTGGATGGTATTTTGATAGGGATTGCATTGAAGGTGTAGATTGCTCTAGGTAGTATTGACATCTTCACAATATTTGTTCTTCCAGTCCATGAGCATGGAACGTTTTTCCATTTCTTTGTGTCTTCCTCAATTTCTTTCATGAGTATTCTATAGTTTTCTGAGTACAGATTCTTTGCCTCTTTGGTTAGATTTATTCCTAGGTATCTTATGGTTTTGGGTGCAATTGTAAATGGGATCGACTCCTTAATTTCTCTTTCTTCTGTCTTGTTGGTGTATAGGAGTGCCACTGATTTCTGTGCATTGATTTTTATATCCTGCTACTTTACTGAATTCCTGTATGAGTTCTAGCAGTTTTGGGGTGGAGTCTTTTGGGTTTTCCACATAAAGTATCATATCATATGCAAAGAGTGAGAGTTTGACTTCTTCTTTGCCGATTCAGATGCGTTTGATTTCTTTTTGTTGTCTGATTGTTGTGGCTAGGACTTCTAATACTATGTTGAATAGCAGTGGTGAGAGTAGACATCCCTGCCATGTTCCTGACCTTAGGGGGAAAGCTCTGTTTTTCCCCATTGGGAATGATATTTGCTGTGAGTTTTCATAGATGTCTTTTATGATATTGAGGTATGTAGCCTCTATTCCTATACTCTGAAGAGTTTTGATCAAGAAAGAATGCTGTACTTTGTCAAATGCTTTTTCTGCATCTATTGAGAGGATCATATGGTTCTTGTTCTTTCTTTTATTAATGTATTTATTTTTTACCACCTTCCCATCTTAAAGTAGCTACCATTGAACATTTGTTACTTTTCTCTATATGGAGACATCAAATTACTTTGGAACATATTTTTTTCTTAAAAATTTATTTATTTTAGAGCAAGAGTAGGGGGTGGGGCAGAGGGAGATGGAGAGTGAGTATCTCATGCAGACTCCTTGCTGAGTGTGAAGACTGATGTGGGGCTAGATCCCAGGACCCTGAGGTCATGACCTAAGCCAAAAGCAAGAGTTGGATGCTTAACCGACTGAGCCATCCAGGTGACCTTGGAACATATATTTTTTAAAAGATTTTATTTATTTGATAGAATGAGAATAAGGAGGGGAGGGGTAGAAGGACAAGCAGACTCCCCACTGAGCATGGAGCCCAATGCAGGGCCTAATCCAGGACCTCCAGATCATGACCTGATCCGAAGTCAGACACTTAACCAACTGATCCTCCCAGGCACCCCAGAACATTGTATGTATATATATAATTTTTTTTTGAAGAATCAAGTACTGACTTTTCTTGGTGTTATAAACAGAAGGTAGGTGAACACCAATTTTCCTTGGAGAAGACAACAGGACATCTTATGACTGGGTAATGTAGTATATAGGCAAATTTACATAGAATTTGAGGTGCAATATTTTCAGTGCCTCTGTAAAGGAATTAAATTATACTGCTGAGATCAACTGACAGAAAGGAAACCAAATTTCCCCATGAGAAAACTCTTAATTAAAGGAAAGAGGTCTCTAAAAGTATCACGGTTCCGTGCCAGAGTCTAGTGCCCAGGAAGGTTAAGTTGGTTATTCCAGCCTCAGAATGTCCTGAGGCTTGAATCAGCTCTTGAGCAAGCTACCTCAGCATCAGGAGTACACATTGGGAATAAAATAACTGTGTATATGAGGAAAAAAATAAAAAATAAAACACTTGGGAAACAGAATTATCAATAAAAAGAACTATAGTTTGTATGAAGCCAAGCACAAAGTTTCAAATATTGGAATTATCGTGCTCAGATAATAAAATATGTATATTTTATGTGTTTAAAGAAATAGGGTCTGCAAATTATGAGTAGTTAGACATACTCTTTTTATGTATAATTTAAAATATAGAACAAAAATAATAAAAATTAACAAATGCCTGTGACAGAATAATATTAAAATGTCATAACAAAACATTTAGATTTATGGTGTAGGCAGTAGTTATGCCAATATGAGACTTTAATTGCTATTGCTTCATAACGTATTTGTATTATCTTGCTAGGTAAATTTTATTTTACAAATCCTCTATTTTTAGGGTGGCTATGCTTACATGTTTTATTTTTCTTGAAAAAATTGTCTTCTAAAAAATAGAATTGAACACAAAACCATCAGATATAAAAATATGAGCAGGAGAAGAGAAAAACAAAGTAAAAAAAAAACTAAAATTTTCCATTGTAAGTAAGTCTGGATATTAAAATTCATAACACATAAGGAAAGCTACTTTGATGAATTCTAGCCATCACAGGTGAGCATGTGTACACACAGAGAATTTACTTAAAAGAAAATAATATTTTCCAAAGAAATTATAGGCTTCTTCATCCTTCTCCTTTTATTTCAAAATAATTTTGCCAAATAATCTGGGCAGTATAGAGATTGTTTGGCTGAGTTAAAGAAATGGTCTGTATAGCCCAGAAATTAACAATATATAGGAGGATTAAGGAAATAAGTAAACCTACTGAGACAGTAAGCCAAGTTTCTTTATATGGAAATTATGAGAAAAAGTTAAACTAAAGCTTGTGGTTTTGAATTGGGATTGGAAATAGTGTGACTGCGAGGCTTTCAGTATATTTTGGTATATGTCTAAAAATTGTACGTACATTAGAGACTGAATGAGAGTGGAGAGGCCAGGCGGAGGGGTTATACATGAATATATACTTCCTAGCTTTCTCTGCTGAGAAATTCTAGAGACGATCACAGCTCTATTAGTATACTTAACACTAGATTTTGGGTTTGAAATACTTTTTCTTCTAAAATCAACAAGGGTATCTTAGAGAAATGACATAGTTTAGGCTGAAACAGGGAAATTAGAGATGAGATGAACATGGGGCATCTTGTTCCCAATGTAATGAAATATGCAAAGAATAATGGAGGGCACTTAAGAGAACACTGTATCTAGCTTGAGTGATTTTCCACTAGCTAAGTCTGGAACAATTTGAAGATCCGAATAAAGTAAGAGCTTAATAGAATTACATCAATCCCCATTTATATACGTGAATGAATGAATCAATCAGCCAATCAAGGAGAAGGGCAAGTTCTGCACTATAGCAGAATAGCATCTCATAAATGTGGAAGGAATGATGGAATTAAGTTAAATACTACTGAACAACAATGAAAAGTGATTAATTCAAGCAAGAATCTTTAACAAATGTCAAACTGATGGCTAAATGTTTGGAGGACAGGCTATTTTAAAAATTTAAAGTATATCTCTAAAATATTGTATGGATAAAATTATACTTATTAATATTCTATTCCTACTAATTAATACATATAAAATATTTGTTAGGTTTCAGTAGAAAAAACTTACAGACATCATTTTAAGCATCTTAATGAATTGCTAAAAGTTACTATCACTCATAGTGACACAAATTGACATTATAGGTTTCCTGATGGGATTCACTGAGAATACTCAACAAAATTTTTACTATTTCTGAAAAAAATGTCAAAGCTGTGAGGAAACATCAGATAAACTGAAACTGATAATCTACAAAATAATTTCCCTGCCCCTTCCAAATATTGAGATTATGAACACTGAGGAGAAACTAAGAAACAATTTCATAATAAAAGAAACTAAAGAGACCTAACAACAAAATATGTTTAGTCTTGGATAGGATCTTGGACCTATAAAGGAAATTACTAGGGCAGAGCAAAATCTGAATAAGGATCTGTATTGGGGGTAATATTGTATTAGTATTAATTTTGTTTTAATGGTTTATTCTAATATGGGGAAATATTTTAAAGAAAATGTGCTAAGGACAATTGGGACATCATATCTAACTTATTTCAAATCATTCAGACATTTGAGAAAGACAGAAAGGGAACATGTGCTTAAATGTTATAATTGGAGAGTGTGGTTGAAGCATATATAATAGTTCTTTGTGTTATTTGTGAATTTTCTTTAAATTTGAGTTTACTTTAAAACAAAGTTCTAAACAGCATAATACAATATCACTCCCCACCCACTTGAGTTGCTAAGATGAAAAAAAAAAAAAACACTAAATGTGAGTTTAGCATGAAGAACACAAGGAACCTTCCTAGTTTGTGCATGAAAGTATAATACTGTGTAACTACTCTGGGAATTGTTTGGTAGATAAATGTGTTAAACTTTATTTAAAAAACAAGAAATGAGAACTTAATCACAAAAAAGATGTGCACAAGAATATTTGTACCCACTTGATATATAAATAAAAGTGCTAAATTGTCAAGAACCATGAAGGGTTTGGATTTTACCTTATCTGTGAGCTAGTCTTCTACAGTTTCAGGGACACTGGAAAGAAGACAGGTCCTTTGATTAGAGACAAAAGATAGTTTATTACTTACAGTAATAACATTAGCCAGGGTAATATCTTGGCCCAGGTTCTTTGAGTGGGAATTCCCACAAGGTGAGATGTTGCCTGCCTATGTAGTGGGCTGTACTAGAAGAGAGAACCCTTGGGATTAGTAGTCCCTGATCTTGCAAAGCGGCTGCTAGCAAACTGGTCCATCTTCCCCTCTAGAGAAAAACATTATTATCCTGCAGTGTAAGTAAATTTATTCCAAGGGAAAAAGAGATCTCTCTTTCTCTGGAAAGTAAATGAATCTGTTCCAGAGGGAGTCAGTGTCTCCTTTTCTCCATAGTTGTTTGCTTATATTTTTGAAAAACCATTCAAAGTAAATTGACTATTAATGACTAGCTATATGAAAAAGGGAGTGGTTCGTGAATAATTGCATCCCAAAATCTCAAACCTTGAAATAAGTCCAATGTCTATCAACAACTATTTTTCTTGAAGAAAAGTTGTCTTTATTCTAAAAAAAATGCTTAAGGTTTTGTACCTCAAAATCTCTAGAATGAGTTTACAAAAAAACCCTTAAATTTTTTCTTAAATAGAAAACCCTTGTAAGTCTAATTTTGTTCTTTTTAGCAGTGATGCAATTGAGGAATCAAACACAAAGCCATCGAATATAAACCTGTGAGCAGAAGAGAAAAGCCAAGTAACAAAAACACCCTGTACATTCCCATTAGCTTTGCCCTTTCATTTATTGCAATGAGTAAATACCTTGACACACATACCACGTACACAGGTGTTAGAGGGATTGAGGTAAAAACTGCTCATTCTTTAAAACTGTATACCGATCCTTCATCTGCTGAATGACCATCATTTTAGGTACAATTTTTTCTTACTCATCTAACACATAACATAGAGCCATTTATCGTGGTACATGTTTAAACAAAGAAAAACTATTCTCGAACCTGTTCAAAAATACACCTACCCTTACAAAAACAAGGGTAGCCAAAGTAGCCATTAATGACTTTTTTTTTAACTTGCTTTCACTGTTAGTAAGAATAAATCTGTAAATGAATGCATTTATACATCTCAAGTGCTACACTTTTATGAACACTTAAAAGAGTCCTTTAAATTTGTATGCTTTAAAAAAAATTCAAACCGTGTTTATTTTTAAATTTTTTACTTAAATTCAATTGTTTTATTTTTTAAAAGATTTTATTAGAGCATGATAGAGCACAAGTAGGGGGAGGAGCAGAGGGAGAAGCAGATGCCTGCTGAGCAGGAAGCCCCGTGGGGGGTGGGGGCTGCTGGGACCCTGGGATCATGACCTGAGCCAAAGTCAGAAGCTTAACTGGCTAAGCCACTCAGGTGCCCCTAAATTCAATTTAATTAACATATACTATATTATGAGTTTCAGAGGTAGAATTCAGTGATTCATCAGTTGCACACTATACCCAGTGCTCATTACTTCAAATGCCTCCTTAATGCCCATCACCCAGTTACCCCATCCCCCACCCACCTCCCCTCCAACAAACCTCAGTTTATTCCATGCAGTTAAGTCTCTTATGGTTTGCTTCCCTCTTTGTTTTACTCTTAATTTATTTTTCCTTCTCTTTCCCTATGTTCATCTGTTTTATTTCTTAAATTCCACATATGAGTGAAATCATATGGTATTTGTCTTACTTGTTTCACTCGGCATAACCCTCTAGTTCCATCCATGTCCTTGCAAATGTCAAGATTTCATTGTTTTTGATGGCCGAGTAATATTGCTTTGTGTGTGTATATATACTACTTTATCCATTCATCTGTCGGTGGACATCTGGGCTCTTTCCATATTTTGACTATTGTGGACATTGCTTCTATGAACATTGGGGTGCATGTGCCTCTTCGAGTCACTATGTTTGTATCCTTTGGATAAACACCAAGTAGTGCAATTGCTGGGTCATAGAGTAGTTCTATTTTTAACTTTTTGAAAAACCTCCAAACTGTTTTCCAGCGTGGCTGCCCCAGTTTGCATTCTCACCAACAGTGTAAGATGGTTCCCCTTTTTTCACCTCCTTGTTAACATCTGTGTTAACTTTTATCACATTTGGACCTAATGATAATTCATGTATTAGCCGAAAGTAGTTAGTCCTGTTACATAGTCAAGGGTAGTGAGGGAAGAAGAGTCAGAGAGTTGCTTAAAGTCACTGAACAAGAATGTAGCTAATCTGTATCTAGAAGCCAGATTGTCTATGTCCTAAGAAATAAACTACGGTTTTCCCCTTGATGCTGGTATGCTTTTGTTTACACATTGTTGCTTTGACTCTACTGTTTCAAGTAGTCTGTAAGATGAACATAATTATATACATCCCAGAAATACTACAACAAAGCCACATATGTAATTTTAACTTTTTAAACTATTTATGGCACACCCATTTGAAGACATGTACTGGCCCTAAAACTAAGATCTTTCTTTTCTGATAACATGCAGTATAATATTTAAGAGTTCTTCATAAGGAAAATAAATTACTTCAGTCTTTAGAATAAATCATATAAAGTTTTTACAGTAGGTAAAAATGTGGAATTTCTACTTTGAAATACCAAATCGGTCTTTGTATAATGAAGCAAATATACTTTGCAGCCTGTTATGACAATATTCTAAAAAATTTCCATATCTCACCACATGGTTATAATGATCACAATTAATTCACTATCCAGTAACATTTATTGAGAACTGTGATGTTCTAATGCTAAGTCAAATGTTGGAATAGAGAGAGACATATGGCAGTCACTGTTCTCTGGCAGCTTGTGTATCAATGGAGAATAGAGGGACAGAAATTAATACAGATTGAGTTTTTATTAATGTCTTATATGCCATGTTCTGTGACAAATTAATGATTTCATGATTATTAATCCAACAATTCAGATGAAAGACGGAGGCTGAGAAAGCCTACCTATAATTTGCTCAAAAGTTCACATCTAATACTTAGTGGATCTACATTTTATAAGACTGTTTGTTTCCAAATGCAGTCTCTTCACAGAAATCTACCAATGGTTAAGGTAAAATGTGACCATTTCAGTGTGCTACAAAAATCAGTAAGAGGAAGGCTAGCTAAAGTGTTGGGTAAGGATGAAGGTGGAGGTGTTAGTCTGGGAACATATAGTGGATTGTCACCTATATTACAAGAATAGAGAGTCTAGGATTTCAGGAAATGAGAATGTATGTGTAGAATGTTTCAGAGACACAAATGCATGGCTTATGTCAAATTAATGTAAGCAGTTTACCATGACTGGGACATAAGATGCATGTTGGGAGGAGGGATGGATAAAGTTGAGAAAGGAGAAAAGAGATCAAGCAGAAGGGGCCTGGCAAATTAATCCTGGTGAATCAATGAAGTGTTTTAGCCAATGGAAGGTGGAAATCACTTTGTTACTTTGATTCAATTTATATTTTAGAATAGTAATTCTGGGTTTATGGAGTGAAAAGTAAGATGACTTTTAGGTGACTGAGAAGTTACTATAATTGTCTAGATATGAAATCAACTGTTCCTTTGTTTTACCTTCTAAAAAATCAGCTCTCCTTTATGTCTTCCCATTCCATACTGCATCTTTGTTTTTGATAGAAGAGTTAATCATGGTATAGGTGACCTATTTAATGTTTATATATATAATATATAAAATACACGCATACATAAATTCATCTTTTTACTTGCCCTTTTACAGTGCTTAATACAGTTAATGAAATAGAATGAGAAATCAGTGAGTTTTCCTTGAAGAACTCCTGGGGTCATTTTGTGGTCTTTAAGAATTACAGTTTAGCTGTAGCATAGTCAAAAGACTGTTGAAAATGTTCTGATGTGAGAGGTACAGAAAGTCAACAAAAGAAATATACCTATATCTTTTAGCTCTTATAAATGGGAGAAATAATTTTCTCTGGAGTTCCCGTGATATTGCCTTGGTCCCATTTGCCTCGTGCTGAATGATGTACGTTAGTGTGTGTGAAGAATTCTGAAATTGTCTTCCTTATTGACCTCATTTTCAAGCACTAGTTTTGGAGTTTTTTTTTCTCCGAGAAATAGTATATTTCAAAAATGTAATTGTTGTCTTCAAATTGTTACCACAGGGCTTGAAAAATTATCATCTTAAAGGAAGTATAAGTAGCTTATCTGAACTAGAAAGTGTAAATTACTGCAGAGAATGGTGTTGTGTTTTAAATCTTCCCGGGGTTTTATTCTGTCAGTTATCCTTTCTGTCTTCTATATATTTAACCTGTCCTCATATATATAGCCTGCTTCCCAGCAACAATGAAAATGCTCAAATTTCTCTTAGTTTAAAAAACAAACCAACAAAACCCTTTTATATAATCAACAACCCCCTCAGGTACTGCCCTCATTTATCTATGAATTCATTGACTCAAGAAAAAAAGCAAACCCCAGCACTGTGCAATATGATGGACTACAGCAGGGGAGAAAACAAAACCTCTGCCCTCATGGAACTTCACTCTGGCAGGGGAAACAACAAAAGAGAAGATAACTAGAATAGCAAATAAAATTCCAAGGAAAATAGAGTAGTATTTGAGGAGTGTCCTTTGAACTGAGACCTGAGCGACCAAGAAGTTAGTAAGGAACAATAAATTCAAAGACAAAAACAGCTAAAGGAACTTGGAGTATTTTAGGCACTGATTGTGATTGGAGTACAGCAAGCAAGAGGAAGCTTAGTACAAGGTGAGCTGGGAGAGAGAGGGAGGAACTAAAAGGGGCTACCTTTTATGGGCTGCAGATTGATTTTTCCTGCAAGTATAATGGAAACCCACTGGAAAGTTTTAAGTTAACATTTTATGGTCTCATTTACATATGTAAAAGACCATATTTTGGCCTTACAAAATGAGAGGTTTTTTTTTAATGTTTTTTTCTCATTTTTCTGTTGGTAACTGAAACATTTCAGAACATCTTTGCATTTTGAAAATAGAACATAGATACTAGAAAAATACTTGTAATATCTGTTATAGACATATAATTAAGATACATTAGATGTAAAGAGCTTTTTAAAATAAAGAGAAAACTTAGAAAACTTTGAAAGGAAAATGAAATTTCAAAGAACTTACTAGAGTAAAACTTTTCTTGTTTTATAGGAATGTAAAGAGATTAGTAAGAAGCATATAAGGTACAAGACAATGGTTTAGGATGAGTTTGGGGAGGCCACGGTGAAGAAACAGTGTTTTATTTCATGTGTAATGGAAAGCTACCGCATTTTTTTATGAAAGAATGATTAATATGTGCATCTTTAAAAGATCAGTCTGGTTGCTGTAACCTACTCTGCAATCTGGAGCAATCCTACTTCTGCCTTTATCACTTTCCTGAAAGAACCTCCTGCCATGTCAGAACTATTTTCCCTGTTATCATTTCTACTAGGCACAATTTACTCCCTATCTCATTTTCCTACTGTTGGAATTTGACAAGAATGACCAGTCTCTCCTTAGTACATTATTTGTTTGACTTCTAAGACTCCAGTAACTCTTAGTACATCTTCATGTCTCCTGTGAAACATCTTTGTCCTCTGCCTTAAGTTTGTACACTCAGGATTTTTGCCTTTTCCTGAAATTATCTCATTCTGTGCACTCTTTTTGAATGAAGTCACCCATTCTCATGGTTTCAGTGTCCATAATGTGACTCCAAAATCCTATCTGCAGAATCTCCCCTATATTTCAGGCTGAATACACTAATCTCTTCCAGTTACCTCAGTTCTGAATACCCACCTCAGAAAGACCTTAGACATCTCAAACACAGCAGATATGAATGTGGATTTATAACATCTGACAACACATTTACTCCTCAGCCTGTATATTCTTGGTGACAAAAACCTTGATTCATCTTTTTTCCCTCCTGCTCTGTGTCCATTCTAAAAATGTCCATTCAAATTTTGTCAGTTATACTTCCTAATTATATCTCGAATCTCTTCTCTACTTCTCTCTACTCACTGTTGCTACTAAGTTGGTCTAGGAGAACATCATTTCTTGTCTCCCTTGAGCCCAAAGCCCCATTATGTTCTCCCATGATATCCTATGAATATACCTCATATTACTCATCAAAATTTTAAACATGTAAATTACTATATTTTAAGTTTCATAAGGCTATGAGCATATCTATCTGGTTTATGCCATTATAGGGTTTGTTATATACTGTGGACTTAATACTTGTTGAGAAAGTTAATGAATGAGTAGATGAAGAATTTAAGTTTGTGAATTTTTTTCTATACCAGGAAGAAAAATGACAAAGAAACTGGAAAGAGATTTTAGTTCAGGTGACAATTTCTAAAATCGTACCTGAACCCAACCTGCATGCCCATGCTGCATGGTTGTTTTACTTTCATAATCTTCACTTCGTAAGATAAGGAGTTGTTATTAAAACGAAGGATTGAGTCTGATTATTCAGAGTATAGAGGGATAGAGAAAAGAGAGAGGGTTATCCTCACAGTTATTATCGGGAAGCTATTCTGAGAAATGGCAAGAAGTCAGTGGTCAGTAAGGGACATGACAAAATGCTTCTCTAGAAACTTCATTGCTGTCATTCTTGGAATACAACCTCTTAATCACATGCTTGTTATAATGTTCTTTGGTATTAATTGCTTTTCTATCTCTGTATTTAAGGATTTATTTAGTTATATTAAAGATATATTTTAAATTGCAACAAAACTTAAAAGACAAAGGCTTTTGCCAATATTGGCTTAGAAACCTGTCCTCTGGCACTAAAATAGAAAAATAATTTGTAGTTGCTAAGAATATAATTCATACTTACTGAGTGAATGTTCTCTCTGCACCATCTTGCAAGAAGGTAATTGAAACGCCTGTATCCGTTCAGGAATGCACTCAAGATTCAAGAATTCATTTTAACTATCAAAGCTTTATTACTTTCTTAGTAGCTAAGGTGAGTTTTTATTTCACAGTACTGGGTGATATACGGTTTACTGGTATAATACCTTTAGTCAGAAAATGCAGAAACTTGGTATATCACCATTATCCGATTATAGTTTATCTGGTCTATTTAAAAACAAAAACAAAAACAAAAAACCACCCTGAATTTTGACTGTATTTTCACCTAAGGGCTACCTACTTGAGAATTTTACTCCTAAAAGCAGTTGAATCTGTAATTTATTTTTATTTATTTATAGAGAGAATTTATTTTTTCCAGTTTTTATTTAAATTCTAATTAGTTACCATATATGGTAAAATTGATTCCAGGGGTAGAATTTAGTGATTCATCACTTACATAGAACAGCCAGTGCTCATCAAAAGGAGAGCCCCCTCTTAATACCCATCACCCATTTAGCTCATCCCTCACCCACCTCCCTCCATCAACCCTGTTTGTTCTCTGTAGTTAAGAGTCTCTTATGGTTTGCTTCCCTCTCTCTTTTTTTCCTTCCCATATGTTCATCTGTTTTGTTTCTTAAATTCCATCTATTGGTGTGCCTGGGTGGCTCATTTGGTGAAGCCTTCCACTCTTGGTTTCAGCTCAGGTCATGATCTCAGGATCCTGAGATCAAGCCCTGCAAAGGGCTCTGCACACGGTAGTGGCTCTCCTTCACCTTTCCCTCTCACTTTGCCCCTCCCCCTGCTCATGTACACTCTCTCTTTCAAATAAATCTTAAAAAAAAATTCCACATGAGGGAAATCGTATGGAATTTCTTTCTACCTGACTTATTCCACTTAGCATAATACACTCTAGCTCCAACCACATCATTGCAAATGTCAAGATTTCACTATTTTCTTGATGGCACAGTAAAATATATATATATATGTATATATAGTGTGTATATACACACACACACACACACACACACACCCCACTTCTTTATCCATTCATCAGTCAATGGACATTTGGGCTCTTTCCATAGTTCCACTATTGTTGATAATGCTGCTATAAACATCAAGGTGCACGTGCCCCTTCGAATTGTATTTTTGTATCTTTTGGGTAAATACCTAGTAGTGCAATTAGTAGGAGGTGTCTGTTAGCCATTTGTATGTCTTCTTTAGAAAAATGTCTATGTCTGTTCATGTTTTCTGCTCATTTCTTAACTGGATTATTTTTTAGCTGTTGAGATTGATAAGTTCTCTAATATTTTGGATACTATCCCTTTGTCAGATATGTCTTTTGCAAATATCTTCCCCCATTCCATAGACTGCCTTCTAGTTTTATTGATGGTTTCCTTTGCTGAGCAGAAGCTTTTTATCTGGGTGAACTCTCAATAGTTCATTTTTTGTTTTTGTTTTCTTTGCCTCCAAAGACCTGCCTAGTAAGAAGTTGCCATGGCCAAGGTCAAAGAGGTTGCTGCCTGTTTTCGCCTCTAGGATTTTGATAGTTTCCTGTCTCATGTTTAGGTCTTTAATCCATTTCAAATTTATTTTTGTATATGGTGTGAGAAAGTGGTCCATTTGCATTCTTTTGCATGTTGCTGTCCATTTTCTCAACACCATTTGTTGAAGAGATGGCCTTTTTTTCCATTGGATATCCTTTCCTGCTTTGTTGAAGTTTAGTTGACCATATAGTTGTGAGTCCGCTTCTCAGTTTTCTATTCTGTGCCATTGATTGATGTGTTTTTGTGCCAGTACCATACTGTCTTGGTGACCACAACTTTGTAATATAGCTCAAAGTCCAGAATCCTGATGCATCCAGTTTTGCTTTTCTTTTTAAGGACTGCTTTGGCTCTTCAGCATCTTTTGTGGTTCCATATGAATTTTAGGATTGTTCTAGCTCTGTGAAAAATGCTGGTGGTATTTTGACAGGGATTGCATTAAATGTGTAGATGGTTTTTGATAATATAGGCATTTTAACAATGTCCATGAGCATGGAAGATTTTCCATTTCTTTGTGTCCTCTTCAATTTCATCAGTGTTTTATAGTTCTCAGTGTACAGATCTTTTACTTATTTGTTTAGGTATCTTACAATTCTTGGCATAATTGTAAATGGGATTGATTCCTTGATTTATTTTTCTGCTGCTTCATTACTGGTGTATAGAAATGCAACAGATTTCTGTACACTGATTTTATATCCTGCAACTTTGCTGAATTCATGTATTAGTTCTAGCAATTTTTTGGTGGAATCTTTTGGGTTTTCTACATAGAGTATCATGTCATCTGCAAATAGTGAAAGTTTGATTTCTTCTTTGACAATTTGGATGCCTTTTCTTTCTTTCTATTGTCTGATAGCTGAAGCTAGATTTCTAGTACTTTGTTAAATAACAATGGTAAGAGTGGACACACCTGTCTTCCTGACAGTAGAGGAAAAGCTCTCAGTTTTTTCCCATTGAGGATGATATTAGCTGTGGGTCTTTCATGTATTGCCTTTAGGATGTTGAGGTATGTTCAATCTATACTTTGTTGAGGGTTTTTATCAAGAATGAATGCTGTATTTTGTCAAATGCTTTTTCCACATCTATTCATATGATATGGTTTTTTTTTAATTTTTTTTAATAGATTTTATTTATTTATTTGAGAGAGAGAGAATGAGAGAGAGAAAGCACATGGTGGGGGGAGGGTCAGAGGGAGAAACAGACTCCCTGCTGAGCAGGGAGCCCGATGCGGGACTTGATCCCGGGACCCCAGGATCATGACCTGAGCCGAAGGCAGTCGCTTAACCAACTGAGCCACCCAGGCGCCCATATGATATGGTTTTTGCCTTTCTTTTATTAATGTGGTGTATCACATTGATTTGTGAATATTGAACCATCCCTGAAGCCCAGGAATAAATCCTACTTGGTTGAGGTGAATAAATAATTTTTTTTAATGTACTGTTGGATTTGATTTGCTAGTATCTTGTTGAGAATTTTTGCATTATGTTCATCAGAGATATTGGCCTGTAATTCTTCTTAGTGGGATCTTTGGTTTTGGAATCAAGGCAATGCTGGCCTCCTAGAATCAGTTTGGAAGTATTCCTTAAATTTCTATGTTTTGGAACAGTTTGAGAAGAATAGGTATTAACTCTTCTTTAAATGTCTGGTAGAATTGCCCTGGAATGCCATCTGGCCCTGGATTCTTATTTGTTGGTAGATTTTTTTTTTTTTTTTTTTTTTTTTGGTTGTCAAATGATCCTTTATTGAAACATTTTCCTTTGTAGTTAACTAGCCGGGCATTCCAGCGCACCACTGTTGATGTCATCTATGATGTCATGAGGGTGGCGGCCATCTACATTGCAGCCCACAGACTGGGCAGTCCCCAGGATCTCTTTAATGGTTCCAGAGAGTTCTCTCGCTAAAGATCGGTGTCGCATCTGTCGGGCAATATTGACAATCTCATCAAAAGTGATATTTCCACTGTGCTTAATGTTTTTCTGCTTCTTTCTGTCTCTTGGTGGTTCCTTGAGGGCTTTGATAATCAGGGCAGAGGCAGAAGGTACCACTTCAATCTGGGCCTGTCTGTTCTGAATGGTCAGTTTCACCGTAATCCTTAGACCCTTCCAATCACCGGTTGCCTTGGCGATGTCATCACCAACCTTTTTTGGAGACAGACCCAGCGGGCCTATCTTCGGGGCCAGGGCAGACGTGGCACCGACTTCGCCACCGGTGCACCTCAGGTACACGACTTTGATCTCGTTGGGGTCGAACTTAGGCGGCATGGCGGAGGCGGCTGGTGTCGGATGAACCCAGATTCGGGACGACCGAAGAAAGTTGCACCTTTGCCTCCCCGAGCCGAAAGCCAAAAGTTGTTGGTAGATTTTTGATTACTGATTCAATTTCTTTTCTGGTTATGGGTCTGTTCAAATTTTCTATTACCTCTGTTTCATTTTTCATTGTATATTTCTAGGAATTTATCCATTTCTTCCAGATCGCTGTTTGTTGGCAAAATAGGAATTGTTTGTATTTCTGCAGTGTTGGCTGTGATCTCTTTTCTTTCATTCATGATTTTATTTATTTGGGTCCTTTCTCTTTTCTTTTTCATAAGCCTGGATAGGGGTTTATCAGTTTTATTCTTTCAAAGAACCATGTCCTAGTTTTGTCTATCTGTTCTGTTTGTTTGTTTTTTAAATTTCTGTATCATTTCTGCTCTAATCCTAATTATTTCCCTTCTTCTGATTTTAGGGTTTTTTTGCTGTTCTTTTTCTAGCTCCTTTAGGTGTACGGCTAGATTGTGTATTTGAGACATTTCTTGTTTTTTGAGAAAGGCCTGGGTTGCTATATACTTCCCTCTTATGACTGCCTTTGCTAAATCCCAAAGGTTTTGAACTGTCATGTTTTAATGTTCATTTGCTTCCATGTGTTTTTTTTATTCTTTAATTTCCTGGTTAACCCATTCATTCTTTAGAAGGATGTTCTTTAACCTCCAGGTAATTGTGCATTTTCCAAATTCTTTTTGTGGTTGACTTCATGTTTCATAAGGTCTTAAAATATGCATGGTATGATCTCAATATTTTGTACTTGTTGAGTCCTGATTCATGACCCAGTGAATCTATAATTTATGGTTAATTGTGCACAGTTACTAAACAGTTTACATGTATATTAAAGTTTTCAAGAAGCCAATAAAAACACACAGTGGTGGTTCAGGTACAAAGGCTAGCATATTCAATAACAACAATAAATGTGTCTCTATTAACACTTTTTATTACTTTGTGTTAAGAATTCTGACACAATTTGTTTATATTGTCATGTGTCCAGACTTAACATTCAGAATCATCAACTATGGAAATATTTCTAATTAGACTGTTTTTACCATCTATTCCACAAATGTAGCTTACCTACATTCTTTAACAGAAAATGGCACATAATTAGTACCAGAATTGTGAATAATTTTCTCTTGGCCACTTTTTTGTTGTTAACCTCTAAACCCATTGCTAGCTGCCCAGGAAGGTCTTCTTCCCAACCATACCTTTTTTCCTTGATGTGTTTCATTTGCTCTATTGTCTGTCTTCTTCTTTTTTATAGTTTTATTGAGATACATTTCATATAACATAAGATTCATTCATGTAAAATGTATAATTCACTGCTTTTTAGTATATTCCTAGGGTTATGGAACTACCTTTGCAATCTAATTTTATAATATTTTCAACAGCCAAAAAAAAAAAAAAACCACAAAACATAAAACAAAACCCTGAGCTTCTAGGCAGCCACTCACTACTACTAATCCCACAGCAAAAGGCAACCATTATTCTGTCCATTTCTATTGATTTGCCTATTTTAGAGATTTCTTATATATAGAATCCTACAGTATTGTGGTTCTTCCTGTCTGGCTTCTTTCAGTAACCATGATCTCAAGATTTACCCATATTTCATGTATCAGCACATTGGTGTGTGTGTGTGTGTATGCATGAAATAATATTCCATTGTGTGGATATACCACTCTTTGTTTGTCCAACATTAGTTGGTAGATACTTAGATTATTTCCACTTTTGGCTACTGGGAATAATGCTGTTAAGAGCATTCATGTAGGGGTGCCTGGGTGGCTCAGTCAGTTAAGTGTCTGCCTTTGGCTTAGGTCATGATCCCAGAGTCCTGGGATCAAGCCCCGCATTCTGCTCAGTAGGGAGTCTGCTTCTTCCTCAGCCCTTCCCCTACTCATTCTCTCTCTCTCTCTCAAATAAGTAAAATCTTAGAAAAAAAACATTCATGTACAAGCCTTTCATTTGGACAGGTTTTCATTTCATGTGGCTATATATTGACAAGTAAAATTTCTGGGTCAAATGGTAACTCTATGTTGAGCATATTTAGAAACTGCCAGATTTTTTCACAAAATGATATCACATTTTCTATCCCACAGCAATATATAAGGGTTCCAACTTCTCTACATCTAGCCAACGCTAATGATTGTCTTTCTGGTTTTAGCTATTCTAATAGGTATAAGATGGTCAAGTACTTTCCTTGAGTCTATCTAAATAATAAAGCATTTTGTATCCTTCATTTTGCTAATATGGTCTATTTCATTGATTTTCATATTTTGAACCAACTAGATTTCTAGGATAAATTCCACTTGGTCATTGTATATTATCTTTTTTATATGATGAATTCAATTTGCTGGTATTTTGTTAAGGATTTTTTTTATGTCTATATTAATAAGAGGTATTGATATGTAGTTTCTTCTCTTGTGATGTTTTTGTTTTTGTTTTTAAATAAGGGTAATGGGTTAATAGAATAGGCTGGGAAGAGTTCCCTCCTATTCTGTTTTGTGTCAGGGTTTATGAAGGATTGGAATTAATTTTTTTAAATGTTTGGAAATCAGTGAAGCCATCTAGAGATAGAATTTCTTTAGAAGTTTTAAAATTAGTAATCTAATACCTTGTTAGAGATCTGTTTAGATTATCTGTTCTTAGTTTTAGACATGTGTTTTTCTAGAATTTGTTTCACTTAGGTTACCTAATTTAGTCATGTGGTTTTCCATAGCATTTTGTAATTCTTTTATTTTTGTAATGACAGAAGTGATACTCCTATTTCCTTCATGATTTTACTCATGAGTCTACTTTTTGGAGAGGAGGAGGTAGACTAGCTAAAGGTCTCTAAATTGCATTGATATTTAAAAGAATCAACTTTTGGTTTCATTGACCGCCTCCCCCTTTTGTTTTATGTTCTCTATTTCATTTATTTCCCTCTAGATTTTCTTCCTTCTGCTAATTTTGGGATTGGCTTATTTTTCCTTGTTTATTAAGGTAGGTATCAATTTATTGAGATGCCTATCATAGGCAATTATATCTTTTAATTTCTCTCTAAGCTTTAGCTATATCCTACAAGTTTTATTTTTGCTTTCATTCATTTTAAAGCATTTTCTAATTTCTTTAATGATATCTTTTTTGATCCTTTGGTTAGTTAGTAATTTCCACATAATTGTGAATTTGGTTTTTCCCACATTTTCTTCTGTTGTTCTTATAAACAAATTTAAACAAATTTCATCCTAATAAAAAAAGAACACACTTTTACATACTTTGTATGATTCCAACCTTCTATTTAAGACTTTTTTTTTTTTTTTTTTTTTTGGGTGCCTGGGTGGCTCAGTTGGTTAAGCGACTGCCTTCGGCTCAGGTCATGATACTGGAGTCCCTGGATCGAGTCCCGCATTGGGCTCCCTGCTCAGCGGGGAGTCTGCTTCACCCTCTGACCCTACCCCCTCTCATGTGCTCTCTCTCTCAAATAAATAAATAAAATCTTTAAAAAAAAAAAAAAGACTTTTTTTTTTAACAGTAGTTTTAGAATTCACAGCACATTGAGGAAGGTACAGAGATTTATCATATACCTCTTGCTTTTCTTATTTACATTGACATATAATCAACCAAAGCCAGTCATATACCAAAAGATTCAATTTTGCTGTTGTATATTACATAGACTGGGCAAATGCATGATGACCAGTATCTATCATTATAATATACGGAGTATTTTCACTGCCTTAAAAATCCTTTGAGTAATTCATAATTTCTAATTCTGGATGTAAGGAGCTTGGAAGTTGCCACTTCATCCTAGCAATAAGTAAAAAGCTAAACAGATTGAAAAATTTAACAACTCATCTAGGATTCATAGTAGAGGTGAGGACAAAGGGCAAACCATAGCACCCAAGACTGGAGAGGCTAACAGACTACAGATACTAACGACTTAATGTAGCAGAGACTCAAGAGTAGTAACTACCTTGGGAACCCAATACTGTACTTGATGAATTGCTGGAGGCTCATTATGGACAACATTTTTTTTTTAAGTTTTTATTTATTTATTTGACAGAGACACAGAGAGAGGGAACACAAGCAGGGGGAGTGGGAGAGGGAACGTGGGGCTTGATCCAAGGACCCTGGGATCATGATCTGAGCGGAAGGCAGACGCTTAACGACTGAGCCACCCAGGTGCCCCTGGACAACTCTTAAGTATTAAACACTCCAAGGAAAGTCGGTGGGGGTGGGAGGCACAATTTTGTGAGCTCCACGAGCTCAATGAGGTACCAGGAGCTGAACTGGGTTCCCACAGTAAATGTCAGAAAAAATTTCCCTCTGTTTCTGGCAGTGGGAGGGGAAAAGGAACCACATGTTAATATATGGGGCACTCTAAACAAGGCCTGCCTTGGGGTGGGTAGGAAGCTACTTAACCAGAGCCTAGTTTGGGTACTATCCAATCCTGACTGACCCAGAGGAAGGGAAATACCCAACTCCAGCCCACTCTAGCTATTCCTTCCCTCATAAGGGGTGATTAAAAAAAAAAAAAAAAAACTGTGAAGTTCACTATCCAGAGGCATACTCACTAATGAACTGAGACCTAATCATAGGGCAGTAGAATTCTTTCCCTCCTCAACACCTCATCATCACATGGCTAAAGGCCTATTTTCAGCAATCCTTTTACCTGGTATATCATGTCTGGCTATCAAAAAAAAATTACCTAAAGTCAGCCTAATTTGAAGAGATAAAGGAAGCATCAGAACCAGAAATGGTGGGGATATTGGAATCATACCATCAGGAATTTAAAGCAAACTATGATTGATATGCTAAAGGCTTTAATGGATAAAGTAGACAGCAAGCAGTTGGGCAATTAAACAGATGAAATTCCTAAGAATACTTTGACTAGTATCACTTTCTCCCACTGTGGTCCAGGTGTGTTAGTCCAGTTGTCTCCATATTAAGTCAGAAGTTTACATGGTGATATATTTGCATGAGTAGATGAACATTTCACTCTGCCATTTTCTAAGAACTAATTATAAAGTGACTGCAAAAGGTGCAGTTGCTGTTTTGTTTTTACGGTATTCTACCAAAAGGCACTGCATATAGACTTGAAAAAAAATCATGCTATATCCTGCTCAGCAAGCACTGAAACAGAAAACACACATGGTTTGGCCATGCTACACTTTTCTTTAGATGCTGGATCCACCGTGACCAATCACCAAACAAGAACAAAGACCTTGGAAAGTAAGGCATTCATTGATTTGTTTCTGATGCTTTGATCACATGTCATCAGCCTGGGTGATTTTAGTGAAAGGAAAGATGCAAAATGCAGTAAGTTCTGGGCAAGTAGCTGACAGGAGTTTAGGTAGATGCTTTTGGGAAGGCTGCTCAGTGAGCTGTGACTTGTGAGCTCAAGCATTTGTCCACATGCTTTTTGTTATGTGACTGTTTATCCTCTGTCTCAGAGGTTGATTTATGAAGTGTGACATAGCTTTCTATAAATGCAACACTATGCTACTTGGAAAACAAGAGAAAATGATATATTAAGTCACTGTGGTCCAATTTTTTTGAGATCTTAAGTCCCATGCCATAGCAAGACAAATGAAGACTCATTAGAAGTGAATATTGCTGCCCTTTTTACTTGAAAATGGCCTTTTGAGCAACTGCCAGGAAGATCTCTGTAGACTCTAAGGCACTTTGATATCCTGTGCATAAGTATCCTCTGCTTATGCTGACTGATAGTCTATGGCTATATTTTATTTTATTTCCTGAGAATTGACTCAATTATCTAAAAACCAACAAAACACCCTAGATTGAAATTTAACATGAATTTTCATAAAGTTACACATGGAAGTCATTCAGAGTGCTCAATTTAGTACATTTCCAATTATATCAACAAGCTAGTTTATCCAACAATGACGATGACTTCTTAAACTGATTTTGTGGTAGGCTGTGATTTCTTTTTGATGCATATGTATCTGATAAAGTCTAAGGCAGAAATTAAAGTTGAAAAAATGTTACATTCCTTTCATAATTAAATAAAAATTATTTTTTGAAATCTTATTCTAATGAGGAAGAGAATTGTAATCTCTATCAATTTAGTACTTTACCTTACCACTTTATTTCCCTGTATTATATCTTTGGTTCTGGAACCTCAAGGAGTGGTGCAGGGTGTGTGTAGAGGAGGGCTTCCCAGCCTCTGGTTACATAACTGTATTGTCATGTGCAAAAATACCCTCCCTCAGGTGCGAGCATTGTTGCAATCCCTGAACCTAAATAGAAGATCTCTCCTGGTCTGGTTTGTTCTCTCAGCTACTTCCTTACTCCTCTCTAGCATGTGGCAAACATTTCCTGTTTCCAAATCAGTCTAAGATCATGAGGCAACTAGCAACACTTAAAAATTTTTAACTCAGGTGCATTACATGCTAGGTAGGAGTGAGAAAAACGGCATCTTACATTTTTGGGGGATCTTACTTAGAACACAACATGGATTTCTCTGCTCTCCAGTTTCCCTAAGGTTATTTAATATTTCTTTGTTCACCTCATACTCTTAGACTTTGACCTAGTGAAAGGTTGGCAAGGCCTACATTTATTGAAATTTACTTGCATTAACTGAGATAAAGCCATCCTTTGTAGAATGGAGCATTGAAATAGAAATTAAATTCCATTATAAAGAAAATAGTTACATTTCCTGCTCCCTAAGTTTATAGACTAAAATTTATATTTGCTACATTTAATTGTTCTTTGGATATAATAGAAGTAGCTACCATATATTTAACAACTTATTACCTTTCAGCCCTCATACTAAGCGTTCTCATTGCACTATATTATTTAATCCTCACAACCAACAGAGGAGTAGCTACTTCCTAACCACTTATTATTACTCTATTTTACTAACAAGTATATTAAATGTCTGTAACATCCATTTATATGAAAGCTATACAGCTAGTCATTGTTGGAGTTAGCATTTTGACACAGGTCAAATTGACATTGATATTTATGTTCTTACGCTCTATTTTAAATATAAGGAGTGTTCAGTAGGAGGGTAGTTAGAGGTGCAAACAGATAATTTTTATTTTAGATATCTATAAGCATGTCATATGCTTAGAATGCCCTAGGAGTAGAATAGACAAAGATGACAAATAATATTTTAGTGAGTCATTTTTCCACATTTTATATTTATCCAACCACATTTTGAAGTCATTAGAACAGATAACATTACATAAAAATAATCTGATGCAGTGGCCTTATAATCAATGCAATAGCTAATCTACAAGATGCCCCCGTCCAGTGACCCCAGTCTCCAACTATTCATGCCCTTGTGTAGTTCCCCTACATACTAAATCTGGGCTGGTCCTCTGTAATCATAAAATATGGTGGAAATGGTACCGCTTGGCTTCCAAGGCTGGAACATAAAAGATCTTGAAGCTTCCTTCTTGGTCTTTTGGAACTCTTGCTTTTGAGAATCTTCCTCTTAGAAATCAACCACCATGTTATGATAAACCCAGGCCACATGGAGAAACAATGTGTAGACATTCTGTTTCAGAGCCCATGCTGAATGCCCAGTCAACAGTCTATATCAGCTCTTCCTTTTAGGAGAACCATCTTTGAAACTATGGTCCAAGTGTCCACCAGATGATTGTAGCACCAGCTGACACCATGTGGAACAGCTAATGCCAGTCAGGGCACCAAACCATGAAAGCTAGCAAAACCATTGCTCTTTCAAAACATAGAATTCTGGGGTGGAGTTGGGGAGGTAAGGTTTTTATGCAGAAGTAAATAACCAAGATAGCCAGAAAATCTGACTATGTCTCTTTTTATGTGTCTTATAAAAATCACTAAACTTATATAACCTTCATTCTTCAAAAATCTGTGGAACAGAGAAAATAGTATTTGAACAGTAATAGAATAGAATAAGATATTATGTGAGCAAATTGTTTTTAGCCCTACAGTAATCTCTACACATTACCTCCTTTTTGTTTTTGATTTTGTTTTTCTGATAAATTGCCATATAGAGAAAGATTAAATGGCTTGCGCAAGACCAACAGCTAGTAAACAAGTGAACTAAAATTTAAGTCCAGTGGCTTCTATGACCAATATTCTTTCTACTTTGTGTCCAATAATATCTTCTATTTATAAATATATTTTTAGAAATTATGTCCTTTACATATGCATTTCCTCATAGGTAATTGAGAGTCCTTTTCTTTGTCAAGGAGAGAGGAGTATTTCATTTTAAAATGCATGTCTTTTGGCACATAACATTGATAGTCATTGAATACAATTTTGTCTAAAACAAAAACAAAATATCTCTTTGTCAGTGCACAACAATAATATTGGTCATAATATTTTCAGTCAGAACTTGATGCCATTATATATTTATATTATGCTCTCACAACAAAGTTCACATTCTGTATTATACATTTAGTGTATAGGTGGGAATAAAGATTTATTTCTTGACCAAGAATTACATGGCCAGATTATTATAGATAGCCTTTACAAAGAAATCCATAAATTTAAAGGGTTGTTGAATATATTGTATATTTAAAAACATAAAATGAAGCAATTATGTTAAACTTTGATTTTTCATATAATACATAGGGCATCCTGGTTTTTGTTTCTCCTTTTGGTGATTTCTATTTTGTAATAGTTGAAGGAACATAATCTTTCTGTATATGTAGAGTTGATCATCATGCTCGATGGTTTTGTTTTTTTATAACTAAAATCAACTGTGTTGAAAGTACACGATTCTGTAGGGCTCAATAGAAAGCATTTTTTTTTTTAATTTTAAATCTAAATCTGTGACTCATTTTTTTTTTGCATCTCAGTCTGCCAAAACCTTTTGGTCAGTTTTATATATTAAAACTTATTTCTGATCACTTTAGCCAAATGAAAACTCACAGTTTAGCTGTTACAATACCCAATAGACTTTAATAAGGAAAATCCAAATATCTTTTAAAATTGTATCTTTTCATCTCCCCCAATGTGAAATGGCTTGGGTCGGGGGAGGCTGCAATAGTGGAAGGAAGGGCCTCATCAATCTCTTTTCCCTTTTTTCTCTCTCTCCCTCCATATAATTTTTAATACCCCCTTTCCGCCTACCTCTGCCCCATTCTCTGTTTCCCACCCTCTATTTTGTAGCTGTGAGAAGAACAGAGGAGATGAAATAAGGGACTAAAAAAGGTCTTATTTGACTGGTACATATGTGATCTGGTTTGGCATAGACTGAAAATAGTGGATTTGAAAGTTGACTTTCACTCATGAATGCTTCTGTGGGTTTCTCAGATTTTCTCACTGGGAACATCCAACAAAAAATGTTGTGAGAGCTGGATTTTCTATGGCTTACCACCCTCCCTCCACCCCCCACCCCTAGTCCTCAGTTTCTAGTGTCCTATAATTTATTCAACACAACCAATTCTAATGGAGCCCTACCATATCTCTAAGTGACTCATGGGCAAATTCCCTTTAAAGATGATTCCTAGCTGGCTCCCTACAAAGTGACCCACATCTAGTTCATGGGCCTTACTTAAGTCTGCCATGCAGAGCTTCTTCACATTGTAGCTGCCTTTCTCCTTCTGCCACTACATGGACTGTTCTAGATAAAGGTTTTTATCTTAGTCTTTTGGATGTTGGTCTGTTACCATTATTTTCAGCCTCTTCTGCCCCATCACCTTTCCCTCCAAAATGACTCCAGATAATAAATATAAAATTTTCCATGTGGCCCTCTGAAATTTTTTTTCACGAGACTTGAGGTGAATGGAAAGACTGCCTTCACACTACACTGAGCCCACCTCACATTCTTCATAGCATCAGGAAGGCTCAGAGAGAAAAAATTATCTACACTTAATTGGGCCAGACTTATTCAACCTCAGCTTTTTTAGATCTTCAAGTTCAAAGTTATGACAGAATTACTTTTTTTTTCATTCCTAGTAGGTCCAGCAACAGTAGTCCAGCATCTCACTTTGGACTGAAGGAACGGTTGACATTTATTTAGTTCTCTAGTTGCTGTGTCTCAGCCAAAGCTGATAGAAAAATGTTTACAGTGACATCCTATTACACAAATATTTGTTAAAAACAGAACATAAATAATTCTTTCAATTCCTTTTCAAGAATGCTCACCAAAAGAACAAGACACATGACAAGCCTGAAAAACATATCGACTGCAAAGTATCATGATGTTAATATTTATAGGTAAGATTGTTCATCATACTGTTAAGATTGAAAAGATGAGAACCAACTAAATATATGGCAATGCGGCTACAGTTTAAAATATTGTGGTACATCCATGCAATTAAATATTGTACTGCCTCCATCAGAGTTCAGGGGATAAAAGCAGATCCATTATACATATTATGGGAATAATAGATTTATTATAGGAATTAGATATAACAAATATAGAAAAACTGGAACAGTGAAAATCTGGAAGTTGGGAATGGGAGAATCAGAAATAATATCTAGAAATAATATCTAAAGCAAGAAGCTGAGTACATGTGGATACCAGAGAGGAACTGTGAAGAAGGACCCTCCCTGACACACACACACACACACACACACACACACACACACACACACACAGATCGATTGAAACTGCCACCTCTAGGGAATTATTCTTTGTGTGTAGTCATCATACTTGAGGTCCACAGCCAAGATCTTAATGGCAGGCTTGAATCTACTTTTAATTAGCATGGCCAGTAGTCAGGAAGATAAGCTGAATATGCAACAGAGAAGAATGAGGAATCGCTGGGCACCTCTGTCCATCACCATGGCTGATTGTGATAACCTTTTGAGAGTAATGATTTTTGCTTTGTCTGCCAAATCTCATGTACTTTCTTCTTTGGTTTTTCACTCAGAAGTGTACAAGGGAAGTGATTCTGGAAAAGTGTCCAGCCTTAGCCAACTTGACATAACATGATCCAGTGCACTCTCTCTAAACAACTTGACTTCAAATATAACTCAACAGTTTAAGTTCATGACTAATCAGTTTAATTTACCTGATAATAACTGATTACCTGCTATGTGCTAATCACTGCTTGCATGGTATGGTGCATGTAGACACAAAAATGGATCCTACTCTCACAGATCATGTAATCTAGTAGAGGGGAGGAATGTAAGTAAAGATGAGACCCCTATGGGAAAAACACAGTGATGGGGAAATAAAAGGAGATCTCAAAGTGCATAAAAACTGCATCTAATCCAGACATGGGGATCAGGGAACACTTCCCAGATACAGTGACTTTTGAATTTGGAATTGAGTTAATGCAATTTTTCAGAAGCATTTTTGAGAATGTATGTGTGCATATTAGGGGATTATTGCAGGGACAGGGTATGGAGTAAATGACACAGAGTGAGTGTTCCACAGAAAACAAATATTTTAACACTTGCAGATACTCTGGAAAGATGCTGTGATGCCCTTATTTTTGTAACCATGTCTGTCTGCCTGAAAGCTTTCTGGCTACATGAGCACGTTTATCCTAGGTCCATATTACAACTTCTGTGGACCCTAAATTAGTCATCATGGGGCCCTTTTCTCCATAAAAAAATATAAGATTTTATCTGAGAGCACACACATGCACGTGCAAGGTGGGGGAGGGGCAGAAGGATAGGGAGAAGCAGACTCCCTGCTGAGAAGGGAGCCCTACAATGGGCCTTGATCCCAGGACCCTGAGATCATTACCTGAGCCAAAAGGCAGATGCTTAATGGACTGGGCCACCCAGGCACCCCATCCATAAAAAAATGTATTAAGTATTATATTTCATGCCTTTATTTATATAAAGACAAAATCTGTACTATATTATATTCATTGTTATGAGTTTAAAGAAAATTAAAACTTTTGAAGGTCTCTAAAAGTATTATGGGTCATAGACACTACTTAATGTATAAGTCAGCCCTAGTTTGACCCACATTCAGGGCAGGACAGAGTTGCTAGGGAGTCTTGTGAGCAGCCCACAAAAATGATCAGAGATGGTAGACAAATACCCCAACTCCTCTCCACTAAGGTGAGAATACTTAGAATGTTACCTATAGTCCCCCGGAGGCTCCGGGTCCATTGCTTCATGATAGTAACTCACTCATTAATACAACTGCACTGGTTTCTTGGTATTTACTCCCAAATAAACCATTGACATTCATTATTTTCTCAATTTTTTTTTTCTGGAAGAACTCAGATAAGAAAAATAATGGTATATTTGAGGAAATATGCCCTGTGTATTTGGGATATAAATAAAAGGGAACATATATTTTGGGCAAATTATACTGAAGAAAGCAGGGCACGATCTTGAAGGTCTTATAACCACTTCAGAATGTTTGGATTTTATCCTAAGGAGAAGAGAAATAACATGAAGAAGAAACATGAAGTTTTTATAAAAGAGATCAGTCTGATCAGAATTGTTTGAAGAAGATAGCTCATGATGTAATATGGGTAATATAATTGAGAATACTCAAATCAGAAGAAGGGAATCAAGTTTGGAAGTAATCCTAGACTCTATTTGTGACATTAAGCTTGAGAGGAATTAAAAAAGTTGGAGAGTGTTTTAAAAAACAAAGATGATAGGATTTGATAACCAGTAGGGAAAATAGAGTAAGAAGGATACATAAGGCTGAAACTAAAGTTTCTAAAGTAGAGTGTATGGATGGGAGCAAAGAATAAAGTACTGCAATATTGTAATTCCATGTGTGTGTATGTGCTTATTTATATGTTCCCTTTTTTCTACACTTTTATACGGGTTCATACTTATACAATTTTTAATAAGAGTTTTTTTTTAGATAAACATTAATAGTAAAGCCTAAAACTAATTGAAATAAGGTCAATTGGGGCACCTGGGTGGCTCATTGGTTTAACATCTGCCTCTGGCTCAAGTCATAATCCTAGAGTCCTGGGATTGAGCCCCACATCAGGCTCCCAGCTCAGCAGGGAGTCTCCTCCTTCTGCTCCTCACCCCACACCTGTGCTTGCTCTTGCTCACTCACTCTTGCTTGCTTTCAAATACAATCTTAAAAAAAAGTCACTCAAGGTGGAAAGTTTTGACTGACGAAAAAAATAGCAATTTAATCTTAGAAGTGACTCATTTATATTGGCCTCTTATAGATCAAATGTATCCTGTAATTTCTAGTATCTATTTCACTTTTTTTTATTGCTGAACCATATTCTAAAATTTGATTACCCGTTAGTCTAAAATTTGATTATCAGAAACCTAAATATTTTTTATGTATATTCATCTTTAGTTATACAGCCATTTTTCAGGCAGAACTATGGAAGTTCAAGTAATAAAGGCTAGCAATCATTTAGCTAATTGGATCATTGCAGATGACCAATGTAAGTGATTCCTAAATCTGGTATTTCAACTTTATGGATAAGCTATCCACAATAGACTAGTTTATGAATTAATGATATTTACTGTTTGAATCATTCCTTAGGAATTTGCCATTCATTTATCCAGATGAAATTCAGTATTTTAAAGTATATTTTAAGAAAATGATAAACTAGGTTTTTAAAAATTTTGTTTATTATTATTATTTTTTAGGTCGGGGGAGAGGGAGAGGGAGAAGGAGAGAATCTTAAGCAGGCTCCATGCACAGCACAGAGCCCAATGCAGGGCTCGACCTCATAACCCTGAGATCATGACATCAACCAAAATCAAGAATTGGATGCTTAACCAACTGAGCCACCTAGGTACCCCTTGGGTTAAGTTTTTGTAACAAATTAATCAAATAGTTAATATCTTTAAGAAATAAGACCTTACAAATAATACACATACACACACACAAAACAATGGCAAGACCAATGAACTTAATTTAAAAATGAACTAAGGTAAGTCATTTGTAAAAGATTAAATATAAATTGTCAATAAATATAGCAGAATATAAACCTCAGCAATGAAAATATACTCTACGTTAAAAGTAAAACCCTTTTTTCTTCAGTCAGCTAAAAAAACTCTTTTAGAAAGGTAGAGCCCATTTAATGTACTCCTGTATTTTACAGGATATTTTCCCATTCTGTTTTTAGTACATATTTTCTGAAAGCAATTTGGCAATGCACATCAATAGACTTATATCCCTTTGAGACTCTAGAACTTCTAAGTAGATAATCATAAAGTGTTGTACTTTTTATATAAAAGGGTACTCAGAATTATTTTTATAGTGAGAGAAACAAAAACAATCTAATATCCAATAATATATTTGATTGGTTAAAAATGGTATATACATATGATAGACTATCATTAATATTTTCAAAAATATTTGACAATGTAAGAGATGCTGATTAAAAACATATTTTAGCCATGTTACTTTTATTTGTGTAACATTAAAGTAAATATTTTCTAAATTATCTGAATTATGAAAGTAGCTAACTTGGACTCCTGTGGCATATAAATGAATTCTGCTTAGAATGGCTGCCTGAAGATAATTATCTGCCCAGATGCCCAGTCCCTGCATGGTATAGGCTGACTAACCGATAGGAAGGGCTAGCTTTTAAAGCACTGATTTCTACCCACAGAACTCATCCATAATAAGGATCCCGAAAAAGTCTGACATATTTCTGAATCAATTTCTATGAACTTGTATTGTTATGAAAACAAACGACACCTTCCTTACAAAGATACTCAAAGCTCTGGAATAGTTTTACTAATTGAAATTTCTCTTAATTACTTTTAAATCCCAATGATCACCTTCCTTTCCAAGTTCCCCAAAGTCTTTTATATGCTAAATCAACTTCCCAATAAAGGGAGGAAAAGTGACAGACTCTATTTGCCCATTCACTCATTTCATTCTGCAAATGTTTATAGATTACTTTCTATGATCTACCCCAATGATAAAGAGTATTTGCCTTTACTGGTAGAAAGACTAAAAGAAGTCCAGACATTTTAATCATTATGAAATTTTAAATTGCTATTAACATATAATTATAATTATATCGATGTATATTATATATCAATAGCAATTAATTCACAATTAACTGATGTATTAATATCTCTAAGCCTCTGTTCTATGACTACACAAATTTACTCTTCACTTTATCTTTTGATCTAAGAAAGAAAATTGTTTTTTGTTTTTTGGTTTTTTTTTAAGATGCTTAATAAGACAAAGTCATTCCAACTTCCCAGATTCTTTTTTTTAAGATTTTATTTATTTATTTGACAGAGAGAGCGAGAGAGCATAAGCAGGGGAACAGTAGAGGGAGAAGGAGAATCAGGCTCCCCGCCAAGCAGGGAGCCTGATGTGGGGCTTGATCCCAGGACCCTGAAATCATGACCTGAGCTGAAGGCAGATGCTTAACCATCTGAGCCACCCAGGCACCCCCTTTCCAGATTCTATATAGCCAAATCCTGGTAACTGTTTAAGGAAGGTCCAGCACAAATAGTACATACCCCATGACACACTTCCTGACTTTTCACCCAGAAGTGTTTCTTTTTCTCAAAACTGGTATTAAAGAGGGCACGCACTGAAAGGAGCACTGGATGTTATACGCAAAAAATGAATCATGGAACACTACATCAAAAACTAATGTAATGTATGGTGATTAAGATAATAAAACTGTAACAGCGTTTAATTTGGCATTTTCTTCTGAGATATACAAACTTTTCTTTTTTTGGTGATACAGTTGTATGCAACTATTCTACTTCTTAAAAGGGTAAGGTTTTGAAATATTGGCCATAATATTTAAATTTTAATGTGCAATCGTTCACTGATTTTATATATATATAATGTAATCAGTAAATGTTGAATTAACAAATATATGGAATTAAAGTGAGTGTGGTGTATGTGACAGCATTATAAGTAGGCAAGAATTTTGTACTGATTCAGAAACCACTGTTTCTAACAAGTCTCTAAGTCAACATATCCCATAATACAGCAGAAGTATTAAAATAAGATTTTCCTCCAACTCAGCTATTTGTAATTCTAGCCCTGTTTTCATGTTTTGTTTTGTTTTAAGATTTTTTATTTGTTAGAAAGCACAAGCAGAGGGGAGTGGCAGGCAGAAGGAGAGGGAGAAGCAGACTTCCTACTGACTAGGGAGCCCGGCATCGGACTCGATCCCAGGACCCTGGGATCATGACCTGAGCTGAAGGCAGACACTTAACTGACTAAGCCACCCAGGCATCCTGATTTTCAAGGTTTTTTTTAAATATAGTAATCCAGTTTCCCATCCTGAAGACATGAGACTTGCTAGCAGCCTGAACTCTGGAATATCCAGAGACTACAGCAATACTAGGGCTTTAGGGCAAGCACATTCACAGCATAATAGATGAAAAGTCCTAAGTTTTTTCTAACCTAGGGTCATCATGGTATAATACAAAGAACTTGAACTTCAACATTGATATAGGAAAGGTGGAGAAGATGATATTGAAACAAATCTTGAGGATGTGTAAGATTGAATAAGGTGAATAAAAGTAAAAATATGTTCCAAGCAGAGTCAATATTGCATGCAAAAACATACAAATGAGGAAGAGTCTGGTGTTTATAAGAAACACTATAATTAGTTCAGTATTGCTAGAATGTAAAGTGCAGAGCAGGTAGTGATTAAAGCTGAATGTGGAAATGAATAGATGGGCCAAGTCACGAAGGGCCATCTATAACATATAAAGAAATATGGGCTTTATTCTGTTAATGTTAAGAAGGCACTGAGGGTTTGATAACATGACACAGTATTCTGACTATATAATAATGTAGTTATGAGATTGAGAGGTTAGAGCAATACATAAGGCATCTATGTGAATGCAGAAGTTACCCACAATCATTTACATATTGCAATAGATACTGTGATCATATGTCAGAACAATAAATAAGGAAAGAGATTATAAGGTCAGAGAATATCAGCAACAGAGATGGAGAGAGGAGGGTTTTAAAAGATGTCATAAACCTTAAGAACTAAGTTTATTTGTTTTTTGCTTGTGTGTTTTAAAGATGTGGTTTTGTAATGGTCTGACGGCATTCATGAAGAATAAGACTTTCAACAAATAGTCATACTCTTGACAGATGGAATTTTTCTGGTCAAATATAAGGAAGTTCTGAAACAGAACAGTTTGGAAGATTGGGGGAAGGGAAAATGGAGTCTGTGCTTATTTAGAAGTTAAAATAAGTGGTATTTAGATTTTACTTGGTTGTGTGTAATAGGACAGAGGGAGAAGTTGAAAGCGTGTCCCTAGTTCTGGGCTTAGTTTTGGATGCCTAGTTTCATAGTAATGAGACTGCAATGTAGAGAAGAGAACTGATCTGGTTTTGGATCCTGGCCTCATCTCCTATGAACTGCATTCCCTAAGATACATTGCTTAGCCTGTTTGAAACAATTTCTTGACTGCAGAATGAAGAAAATATTAACTACTTAATATGGTTGTGTATCAATATTAGCATATCCATAAAGTACCAACCACAACTTCTAGTGGACAGCATCAGACACTATAAAAATTAGCCCTTATCCATTTTCTACCTTTATTTTCCCCAACCCATATACAGAGAGATACTATGGCTTAGTGGATAAGAGTTTGGTCTTTGAGTTAGACAAAATGAGCTCAATTCCTGGCTCTACCAAGCACTATTTGATAATGGTGAGTTACTTAAACTTTCTAAGCTTCAGTATCCTAATCTGTAACATGGGGATAGAAATGCCAACATTTCTATGTTGTCCTAGGGTTAAATGGGATAAAATATTAAAATTTCACTGCCAGCTACATGGCATACTCTACATACACCAAAGGAAAAAAAAAATTATTCTTAGAGCGCTTGGAGAGAACATTTTTAAAAAGTCCCCATAATATATTTAAAGCTTCTCTCTTTGACACTTGCATTATTTGTTGTGCCTACCTACTGAGTAGACATATTAAGTTACTGAGAATAGTGAATTTCAAGTATAAATGACTAGGACCTTTTATATCCCCACTCATGATGCATAATGCAATGGAAATGTCATTTTATTGGATTATGATGGTGATTTGGTTTAAACCCTAGAACCAAGAGCAATTAGACTCAAGCCACACTCCTGCCTGTGTTTGAAACATGATGTAGCAGTTTGAATCACGTACATAGTCCATGTGACCACTGGTTCATATGCCATTTGTACTATAAAAAATACTCTGTTTGCTTCAAGTTATGACTAACGCTTTTAAGTTTTTGGAAAGCTTGATTAGCTAAAACAAGCCTGGCTGAAATGGAATATGGCAGGACTGCACAAATTCTGTCAGGATATATATTTTTTTAGAGAATGTGGAAAAAAACTGCCAAGTGTGGTCCATCTGTTCACAGATGAGTTATTCAATATTAATAGGCTGGACAATTGGGAGATTTATTTAATTAATCTTCATGGTTAGTGCATCAGGTAACAACAATTATCTTTACTGTTACCCCAGCGTGCTGTTTAAAGTGAACTCCATTTGCATTCAGAATATGATTTTAACTAATACTGGTACTCTGGCACATAAACAGTATTATAATTTTACCTTTCACAGTGGAGCAAGCAAATCAATAAAAGAGAAAATTAGAACTAGTCTGAAAGAGAACTGACTAGACCAACAAATATTTCTGACTTTCTTGGTCCTGGAGTCATTTCTCTAGGACTAAATTTATGTAGATTTGTTTAGTGCTACTATAAGTTACATGGTTGGAAAAGTGAGGCCATTGAGAGTAGATAGTCATGGGTTCTAACCATCTTTGTTATTTCCTACCCATCTCCTATGGATAAAATATTATTAAATAAAGATAAAAACTACAAAAGACCATTGAACATGGATATAAAATGCACCTGGCACACGTTTATATTCAATAAATATTTTTGAATTGTCAAATAAAATGATGTAATATTGTCGTCCAACATAGTACTTCATATAATGGAATCAGTACTATATCAATATAGTTTTTTAAGGTGGAAAATAGAAAAGTAGATAAATACATAGATAAAGGGAGGAGACTGAAAAAGTAGGATCCCTCTTTGTCTAAATCATCTCTAGTACTTCCATTAAAAATTCTACCAATAGAAAGTTTCATTTGAGTTTTGAAATAATTTTGGCAATTATATGTGCTTCGAGGGAAGAATAACAGCATTTATTGGATAACTATATGTATGAGACATACTGAATTGAGCATATTTGACTTTTTTGACTTAAATTTAAAATTTTATGTTATTACACTCTTTTAAAACATCTGAAACTAAGGCTTGCTATCTTGCCTAGGGTCCTACAGATGTGCTATAAGTCTCGAAACTAGAGTAGAAATGGGGACTCACCACAAATCTGCATGTGCCTTCTTATTCTTTTTTTTTTTTAAGATTTTATTTATTTATTTGACAGAAAAAGACACAGTGAGAGAGGGAACACAAACAGGGGGAGTGGGAGAGGGAGAAGCAGACTTCCCTCGGAGCAGGGAGCCTGATGTGGGACTCGACCCCAGGACCCTGGGACCATGACCTGAGCTGAAGGCAGGCACTTAACGACTGAGCCACCCAGGTGCCTGTGCCTTCTTATTCTATCATGCTATCCCATGGTGAAAACAAAATCATTTGAAATGGTAAGCCTTCATTTACTGTCAATGGACACTTTGGTACCATTAACCAAAGAGATGATAAAAATAAGAGACTTTTAGGGCGCCTGGGTGGCTCAGTTGGTTAAGCGACTGCCTTCGGCTCGGGTCATGATCCCGGAGTCCTGGGATCGAGTCCCACATCAGGCTCCCGGCTCGGCGGGGAGCCTGCTTCTCCCTCTGACCTTCTCCCTTCTCATGCTCTTTCTTTCTCTCTCTCTCTCTCAAATAAATAAATAAAATGTTAAAAAAAAAATAAGAGACTTCTCGAAAAAATGGACTATAGAAAGGAAATAAAATCAACATGGCAAACACTTAATTTTCTTTTGGGCCACACAGTCACCATTTTTTCCTAGTCTTAATCGGAACTTTTCAAAGTTTGAGCACTGTTTGAGTTTATATTTTGACTCTACTACTTAGATATAATGGTTAATGTTATCTGTCAGCTTGGCTAGACTACAATACCTAGATGTTGCTGAAAAGGTATTTTTTTAATGAAATATTTTATTTTTTTAATTATTTTTGACCGTGCACATGTGTGAGTGGGGGGTGTAGGGAGGGACAGAGGGAGAGAGAGAGAATCTTAAGTAGGTTCCACACCTGGTGCAGAGCCCAAAGCAGGGCTCTATCTCAGGACCCTGAAAGCATGACCTGAGCTGAAATCAAGAGTTGTTTGCTTAAACAACTGAACCACACAGGCACCCCTAAAATGAAATTATTTTAATTGGTAGACTTTGAATAAAGCAAATTACCCTCCATAATATGGGTGAGCTTTGTACAATCAGTTAAGGCTTTGGGGGACCTCAGTCTTTTTCTCCTAAGGAAAAATGAATTCTGCTTCTGGACTTACTTTTGACTCAAGCTGCAATAACAAGCTCTTTCCTGGGTCTCTAGCCTTTCACACTGTCCTGCCGATCCCCATAATTGTAGGAGTCAATTCCTTAAAATCTCTCCATATGTACACAGATATATATTTATAATGTACTATACACACACATCCAATTGGCTCTGTTTCTGTGGAGAGCTCTGAAAAATACACTAGCTATATGACCTTGGTCAAGTTATCAAATCACTCTTTGTCTAAGCTCACTCATATATTAAATGGGAAAATCATAGACTTCATTGGTATTGTTTGTATATTTTTAGCATATCTAGAACAGAGGAAGGCTTATAGTTAAGTGCTATGTGTGTGTTTAGTATTATTGCAAAACATTTTGGAACATGCTTCCTGTTCCAAACTGCCTGCTGCCTGCTCAGCAATTTCCTCCAGAGAAATCCTATCACAGTAAAACAGCCATTTTTTGCTGAGAATATGGATCTTAAAATCTGAGGTCCTTGATGTTAAATACGAACTTATACATTGCATTCGTTTCTTTACTTACCCCAATCCCTTAAGCATTTTCTTATTTCTTCTCCTGCCTGACATCTTCTAACATATAATCACACATTCGCAACCCAAATAGACTGCCTAAAAATTAAAAACTTGAGTTTTTTTTACTTTTCCTAACTCTACACAGGGCCTTTAGTGAGAGTAATCAGCATATTGAAATTAGATGCACACAGTGGTTTTATTTCCAGATGAAAAAGTATGACACAGTTTGAAGAACTTAAAGTGATTGATGGTTTATAAGAGCACTTAGTGAAAAACCTATGTTCCCTGAGCTAGTTTTCTAACTAAAACTTTGAAAAAGTCAAATAAGGATCAGAAAGTGAAAAAAAAAAACAAAAAACCTTGGGTTGCCTATACTTCCAAGTGAGTTATACTATCTACTTCTTTTAAAGTAGGAAAATTGATTGTATCATTGTTAATTAGTCCTTTATTTGTTGTCTTTCAGATCATTCATTTTTTAAATCCTCTATCTTTGCCTGGTACCTTTTTGAACCTTTCCCCTGAAAATTTGGATATAAAGAAAAAACAGTTTTTGGTTATATTTTTCATCTTCTCTGAACTTATGCCAAAGTTATATGGATATGAGATTTTGTGTGTATATCTAATTACATATATAAATCTAGGTTCATATTTTTACATAAAAATAGTATTTCAGATGTACAACATGGTTTCATATATATAGTGAAAAGACTACAGTGAAGCTAATTAATGTCTTCATACATAATTGCCCTTTTTTAAAAATTATAGTTGACATACAATGTTATGTTAGCTTGAGGTATACAACATCGTGAATCAACAACTCTATACATTAAGCTATTGCTTACTGTGATGAGTGTAGTTATGATATGCCACCATAGACCAACAGTACAATAATATTGACTATTTTCCCCATGCTATGGTTTTTATCCCAGTGACTTATTTATTTTATAACTGGAATTTTGTACCTCTTACTCCCCTTCACGTTTTTTACCCATTGTGTGTGTGTGTGTGTGTGTGTGTGTGTGTGAGTGTGAGAGAGAGAGAGAGAGAGAGAGAGATAAGAACAACTAAAATCTACTCTCAACATATTTTCAGTGTTCAATACAATATTAATTATAGCCAACATGTTATCCATTATATTTCTAGACCTATTAATCCCACATAACTGCAACTTTATACCCTTTATGCCCTTTGAGCAACATATACCCATTTCCCCATACACCCAGTACCAGTACAATTCTACTGTCTGTTCCTTTGAGTTCAGCTTTTTTAGAGTCTACATATCACTGAGATCATGCAGTATTTGTCTTTCTGTGCCTGGTTTACTTCACTTAGCATAATGTCCTCCAGGTTCATTCATGTCTCAAATGATAGGACTCTCTTTTCTTAAGCCTGAATAATGTTCTATTTTATGTATTTATCACTTCTTTATCCTTTCATCCATTGATAAACACTTAGTTGCACAAGGGTTTCTTTTTCTCCATATACTCACCGCTTGTTATCATTTGTCCTTTTGATAATAGTCATTCTAATAGATGTGAGGTGATCTCTCATTGTGGTTTTGATTTACACTTCCATGATGATTAGTGACTTTGGGCATCTTCTTCTGTACCTGTTAACCATTTGTATGTTTTCTTTTGAGAAATATCCAGGTCCTTTGCTCATTTTTTTAATTGGGTTTTGTTTGTTTTCTTACTATTGAGTTCTTTGTGTTCCTTATATATTTTGGAAATTAACCCCTTATCAGATACATGGTTTGCAAATATATTCTCCCATTCTGTAGGTTGCCATTTCACTCTGTTTGTTTTCTATGCTGTGCAGAAGATTTTAGTTTGATGTAGTCCACTTGTTGATTTTTGCTTTTGTTGCCTGTGCTTTTGGTGTCATACCTATGAATTCATTGCCAAGACAAATGTCATAAAGCTTCCCCCCACCACCAAAAAAAAATAAAGCTTTTCCCCTATGTTTTCCTCTGGTAGATTTACAGTTTCAAGTATTACATTTAAGTCTTTAATTTATTTTGAGTTGATTTTGGTGGGAGTGAGATATGGGTCCAATTTTATTTTTCTGCATGTGAATAATCAGTTTTCCCAACACTTACTGAAGTGATTGCCATTTCCCCATCATGTATTTTTAGCACCTTTGTCAAAAATCAATTGACCGTAAATGTGTCTTCTCTATTTTTTTTTCCAAGATTTTATTTATTTGACAGAGAGAGCAGACAAGCAGGGGAGAAGTAGAGGGAGAGGGAGAAATAGGCTCTGCTGAGCAGGGAGCCTGACAGGGACTCGATCCCAGGACCCTGGGATCATGACCTGAGCCCAAGGCAGACACTTAAATGACTGAGCCACTCAGGTGCCTCTGGATTCTCTATTCTATTCCACTGGTCTGTATGTCTGTTTTTATGCCAATACCATGATGTTTTGATTGCTATTGATTTGTAGTTTATTTTCAAATCAGGTTGTGTGATGCCTCTAGCTTTGTACTTTTTGCTCAAGATTACTTTGGCTTTTGATGGTCTTTTGTGTTCTCATATGAATTTTAGTATAATTTGTTCTAGTTCTGTGAAAAATGTTATTCCATTGAGATTTTGATAGGGATTGTATTGAATCTGTTGATCTCTCTGGGTAGTATAGATTTTAATAATATTAATTTTTCTAATCCATGAACAGGGGATATCTATTTGTGCATTCTTCAATATCTTTCATGAATGTCTCATAGTTTTTCATGTACAGGTCTTTAACATCTCTGGTTAAATTTATTCCTAGGTATTTTTTTTGATGAAATTATTGAAATTGTTTTCATAATTTCTTTTTTGGAGAATTCAATGTTAGTGTATAGAAATACAACTAAATTTTTGTATATTGATTTCATATCCTTGCAACTTTACTGAATTTATTAGTTCTGAAAGTATTTTAGTGGTGTCTTTGGGGTTTTCTATATAGAAGACTATGTCTTATACAAACAGAAGTAAATTTACTCTTCTCTGTGATGTGGATGCACTTTATTTTCTAGCCTAATTGCTCTGGCTTGTATTTTCAGCACTATATTGAACATGAATGGCCTGAATGGGCATCCTTGTATTTTTCTTGATCTTAAGGGAAAGGATTCAGCTTTTCAAACTTGAGTATCATGTTAGCTATGGACTTGTCATACATGGCCTTTATTATGTTGAAGTTATCAATCTATACCTCTCTCATTGAGAGTTTTTATGAAAGAGTATTGAATTTTGTTAAACTTTTTTCATCTATTGCAATAATCATATGCTATACTTCAGTTAGTGAGATGTATCACAATTATGGTTTGCATATATTTATCCATCCTTGCATCCAGGGATAAATCACACGTGGTGATGGTGTATGATCCTTTTAACATGCCATTGAGTTTGGTTTGCTAGAATTTTGTTGAGGGTATTTGAATTCATATTCATCAGGCATATTGGTGTAGAATTTTCTTTTCTGGTAGTGTATTTGTCCAGCTTTGGTATGAGAATAATCCTGGCCTTGTAAAATGAGTTCAAAAGTATCTGCATTTCAACATTTTGGAAGAGTTTGAATAAGATTAGCATTAGCTCTTATTTAAATGTTTGGTAGAATTCACCAATGAAGCTCTAAGGCTTGGGATTTTGTTGTTGTCTGTTGGGAGGCTTTCCCATACTGGTTCAGTCTCCTTACTTGATATATGCCTGTTTAAACTTCCTACCGTTTGGGGGTGCCTGAGTAGCTCAGTTGGTTAAGCATCTGCCTTCAGCTCAGGTCATGATCCCAAGGTCCTAGGATTGAGCCCTGCATGGGGGGCGGGTCCATGCTCAGCAGGGAGTCTGCTTCTCCCTTTCTCTCTGCCCCTCCCCCTGACTTGTGTCCACTCTCTTTCTCTCTCCCTCTCTCACTCCCTCACTTTCAAATAAATAAATAAAATATTTTAAAAAATTAAACTTCCTACCTCCTCATGATTCTGTCTTAGTACTTCGTATGCTTCTAGGAATTTATCCATTTATTCTAAGTTATCCTATTTGTTGGTGTATAAATGTTTATGGTAGTCTCTTGTGATCATTTGCATATCTGTATTACCTGTTGTAATGTCTCTTCTGCCACTCATAATTTATTTACAATTTTCTTTCTTTTCTTAGTTTAGCTAAAGTTCTGTCAAATTTATTTTTGTTTTCAAAACCAACTTTCAGTTTCATATTCTTTTTCTTATTCTTTTTCTAGCCTCTATTTGTTTCTGTTATGATCTTTATTATTTCCTTCCTTCTGATAACTTTAGGTTTAGGGTGTTCTTTTTGTTGTTGAGGTGTAAGGCTAGGTTGTTTATTTGAGGCCTTTTTTTTTTTTTCCTTCATGTAGGCACTTCTTGCTATAAACCTCCCTCTTATAACTATTTTTGTTGCATCCCATAGTAGTTGGTATGTTGTCCTTACATTTAAATTTGTCTACACATATTTTTGATTTCCCTTTTGATTTCTTCTTTAACTCATTTGTTCCATACTATGTTAAGTTCCATATATTTATGAATTTTTAAGTTTTCCTCCTCTTACTATGTCTAGTTTCATACCAGTGTGGCTGAAAAAGATCCTTAATATGTTTTCAGGCTTCTTAAATTTGTTAAGACCTGTTTTTTTGCCTAACATTTACCCTATCTTGGAGATTATTCCATGTGTAGTGGAGAAGAATGTGCATCTTATTGCTATTGGATGCACCATTATGTAATCTCTGTTAGATCCATTTCATCCCATAATATCGTTTATGTCTGCTGTTTCATCTTTCATATTTTGTCTGTATGATCTATTCATTATGAGAGTGAGGTATCAGTCCCTTATTATTATTTTGATCTATTTCTCCCCTCCATTCTGTAATATTTGCTTTATATATTTAGGTGCTTCAATTTAGGGTGCATCTATATTTATGGTTTATCTTCTTGATGAATTGACCCCTTTAGCATTATGTAGTGACTTTCCTTGTCTCATGACAGTTTGTGGCTTAAAGTTTATTTTGTCTGAAAAATTATACCCCTACTCTTTCTTGTTTACCCTCAGCATTCAATATTTTTTCCCATCCCTTCATTTACAGCATATATGTTTCCTTAAAGTAGAAGTGAGTCTCTTATAGGCAACATATTATTGGAGCTTAATTTTTTTTTTATCCATTCAACCTACTCCATTTTTTAAATTGTTTTGTTTTCTAGTTTCTTTCTCTCTCTCGCTCTCTTTCTTTTTCTCTCTTCTCTCCCTCTTTCTCCCTCCCTTCCTCCCTCCCTCCCTCCCTCCCTCCCTCCCTTCCTTCCTTGTTCCCTTGTGATTTTTTTTTTTTTTGGAGGTAGTATGCTTCCCTTTTTCATTATCTTTTGTGTCTTTACTACAGGTTTTTAATTGTTACCAGTTTTTTTATTTTTATTTTATTTATTAATTATTTATTTATTTTTAACCAATATGGAACCTTTATTTTTAAGGTAATTTCTGCACTTGATCTTAGCCAAAAGGCCGAGAAGCGATTAAGGTAATTTCTGTACATCTGGAGTATGAGAGTAATCCTTTTACAAATGGAACTGATTACTAGAATAAACGATGACAAAACCATAACTGGTTATTTCATGTGAATCCACAGGAGTTTAAGCTTCAAATCCAGCCAAGAAGTTTGTTACAATCTCTTTTAGCTTAGCATCTGACTGTTCTGACGTCTTTCCATCAGTCCTTATATTGCCCAACAGGGCCTGGTGCTAGCTGATAACATGAGCCAGGAAAGCATGCTCAAACTTTGTGATCTTGCTGGGCTCCAATTTATCAAGATACCCTCTTACACCAGCATAAATAACAGCTACTTGTTCTTCAATAGCCATGGGAGAATACTGTCTTTGCTTCAGCAGCTCAGTCAGTCGTACACCACAACTCAAGAGTAGCTGAGTGGCAGCATCGAGGTCAGAACCGAACTGGGCATAAGCAGCAACCTCAGGATACTGAGCCAATTCCAGCTTCATGGTCTCTGCCACCTGTTTCGTGGCCCTGGTTTGGGCAGCAGATTCAACACGGGACACAGACAAACCAATGTTAATGGCAGAATCGATACCTTTGTAGAACAATTCTGTTTCCAAGAAGATCTGTCCATTAGTGATGGAAATGGCATTTGTTGGAATGTAAGCAGACACCTCATCAGCTTGTGTTTCTATGGTAAAGCAGTCAAGGAGCCACCACCAAAAGAATCGTTCATTTTGGCTGCTCTTTCTAGCAGACGGGAGTGTAGGTAGAACACATCACCAGGATAGGCCTCACGATCAGGGGGCCGGCAGAGCAGCAGAGACATCTGATGATAAGCAACAGCCTGTTTGGATAAGTCATCGTAGATGATCAAAGCATGTTTGCCATTATCTCTAAAATATTCTCCCATAGAACAGCCAGAATAAGGAGCCAGGTACTGAAGGGGAGCAGCATCAGAAGCAGTAGCTGAAACCCCATGGTGTACTTCATGGCATCTGCATCTGTAAGTCTCTTCACCAACTGGGCAACAGTGGATCTCTTCTGACCAATAGCAATGTAGATACAGTATAGCTTCTTCTTTTCATCAGTTCCATCATTGAAACGTTTCTGGTTAATGATTGTGTCAATAGCAATTGATGTTTTGCCAGTCTGTCAGTCACCAATAATCAGCTCACGCTGACCACGACCATTTGGCACCAAGCTATCCACAGCCTTAATACCAGTCTGCATTGGTTCGCGCACAGAGATTCAAGGAATGATCCCAGGGGCTTTCAGGCCAACTCACCTACGGGTCTTGGAACCAATTGGACCCTTTCCATCAATGGCATTACCAAGGGCATCTACAACACAGCCCAATAGCTCCCCGCCAACTGGAACATCCACAATGGCTCCTGTTCTCTTCACAATATCTCCTTCCTTAATTAATCATTTCCAAACACGACAACACCAACATTGTCAGATTCCAAGTTCAAAGACATACCCTTTAAACATGAAGAAAACTACCATTTCTTCTGCCTGAACATTTCTCAGCCCATGTACACGGTCGATACCATCACCAATGCTTAGGACACGCCCCGTCTCTTCAAGGTCAACAGAGATATCAGCTCCAAGAATACGCTCTTCAAGGATAGAGGACACTTCAGCAGGGCCAATCTTCTGAAGACGCGTGTTAGAGGCATGGAGGTTCCTTGCAGCAATGAAGGAGGATCCCAAAGCATTTTTGGAGACCAGTCCGGCCCGCTGAGGGAGGGCGCAGGCCACGGCCGCGGCGACGTGCACGGACAGCATCTTTGCAGGTTCTCCTTGGGTTGTTTCTCTGCAGCCGCAGCCTCTGGACTCTGTTACCAGTTTTTTAATAGTCTTACAGAAAACATCTTATAAGTCTATTGTAAGCTGAGAACAAGTTAAATTGACCATATAGAAAAATTAATACTTCAACTTATCCTCCCAGTACAATTTGTTATTTATATCATAGTTTACGTTTTATATATTGTTTATCCATTAATAAATTATTATAGCTATAGTTATTTTGAAAATTTTTATCTTTTAACTTTTATATCAAAGTGAAGTGATTTGCACACCACCACTACAGTATTAGAGTAACAAAAAAAGAATATTCTGAATTTGACTATATTCTTACCTTTACTGTTTTATATTTTCATATGTTATTACATTTTTGGTTAATATCCTTTCATTTCAACTTAAAGAACTCCTTTTAGTATAAGGTAAGGTAGGTCTAGTGGTGATGAACTCATACAGCTTTTGTTTGTCTGGAATCTTCTATCTCTTTAACTTCTCATGTTGTTCATGTATTTTTACTGATTTTGTTGTAACTCATTGAACTCTTTTAAGATAATTATTTTGAAATTTTTGTCTGATAGTTCACAGTTCTGTTTTATTTTTTTCTTTTTAGAGAGCAGGAGAGAGAGAGAGAGAGAGAGAGAGAGAGGTGGAGGAGGGGCAGAATCTTAAGTAGGCTCCACACTCAGCTCAGAGCCCACACTGGGGCTTGATCTCAACCCTGAGATCATGACCTGAGGTGAAATCAAGAGTTGGACACTTAACTGACTGAGCTACCCAAGTGCCCCTAGATCTCTATTTCTTTAGGGTCAGTTACTGGTGCTTTATTTTGTTCCATTGATAGTGTGTTTCTCTGATTATTTGTGATACTTGTGGCTTTGCATTGGTGTCTGCACATTTGAAGAAGTAGGCATCTCTAAATCTTTACTAGCTGGCTTTGGCAGGGAAAGCCCTTCACCAGTCAGCCCATCAGAGATTCTGGGAGGACCATTTGGTGGGGTCTACAAGTAGGCTGATCTGATGCCTGGGTCCATGGGAGTGGGTCTACAGCCTGGGTCCACTGGGGCAAGTCTGATGCTTCCATATAAAGGGCACGCCTGTCACTTGATTCTGTGGTGACAGGCCTAACATGTGAGTCTATAGGTGGGCTTGGATGAGTCTGTGGGTGCCATCCTGGCACCAGGGACCACTGGAATGAGCCCTTTACGTGGGTCTGTGAGGTCAGGCCTGGTGACTAGATACAAAAAGGTGGGCCTGGGCCTGGTGTTCATGGGGGTCAATCTGAAGCCTATGTCCACAGGAGATAGCCTGGTGCTGGGGAGGCCCTTGAGCGTGAGTCCATGGGGGCTGGCTTACTACTGGCCTGGGGCTGATGCCTTGGTCCAGGGTTATGGGCTGAGTCCTGAGTCTACAGGGGCTGGCCTAGGCTTGGGATTTACTGGGGCAAACTGGTGCTGTGGTGCTCAGGTCCACATCAAAGTCAAGGGCTCATTTCCTTCTCCCATGAGAATACGTCTCTCTTGGCACTGGGCTCCCTGGACTTGGGGGAGGAGTGATATGAGTAATATGAGATTGTCCTTCCCACCTTTTTCAGTGCTTTTTTTTTTTTTTCTTCTTCTTTATTTCTGTTCTCCACTGAGATGCTATAATCTCTCACCTGGAAGTTTTAACTCTGGTAAAGGTATTTTTGAGTGTGGATAGTTGTTCAAATTGATGTTTCTGTGAGGGGACAAGCATTGTAAACTCCTACTCTACCACCTCACTGTCATTACTTCTCCGATATGAGTCTTTAATAGAACTAACATACCATGCCATGGATAGATAGAAATTTCTTAAAGACATTCCTGGTCTCTAAGCATGAGCAAACTCTATATGTTCTTCCTAATTTAAGAGTAATGTCAAAAACAATTTGTGTAAACAATATAGGAATATGAAAGTATAGGTTTCTAAAGATGAAGAAAAAATGCAGGTTTCTTAGCATTGGTTAATAGCTATATATTCCAGGTTTCTAGACTATCTTCCAGACACCAATATGTGCTACATATATTCTTAAAATTAATACGTTCACAAGTGAAATTATCATCTTTTCCCCAGATTCACATTGGATTTTTAATTTACCATACCCCAAATCTCAAGCCATAAACTCCTATATCTCTTCAATTCCTCAAACCTAATAGCTTTCAGATCATGTTAATTCTAATTTCAAAAATATTTTCCCAAACTAGCCATTCTTGTACATCTTTATTGCCATTATCTTAATAGACAATAGTAAATACTTTCAAAAAATGTCTGGTAGAGAGGCAGGTGGAAATTTGCCATCAAACATCATATAGATATCATTAATCTAGCTTACATTCTTTCTCATTAAGAAAATTTTTCCCCAGATATCCTGTCCCAAATTTTAATAATAGAAGTAGATGACAGAGGAGCAATAAATAACTTCATTTATCCTGCTCAAATTCTGGATGAACTGAAAGATGGACAAACTCAGTAGATGGAAATCAATTTGAAAACTTATTAATAACTAATGGTAGATAGGAGGAACAGGCTTATATGTGTGCTAACAATGGACTTCCTAATACTGAATCTCAGAAGTAGGTTGACTACTATATTAGAAATCTGTTTGTCAAACACCCCACTGCAGCCAGCCCAGTAACTTATAGTGGAAAGCAACAAAAGAGTATGTTTGTTTCCTGCAGGAAGCTGTTTTTGAAGAGAAAGAAGGAAGACCAAGTGGGCTGAATTACTGTTTCTCTCCCAAGATGTTTAGTTATCTTATTCTACTTCCCTGGGCAGTGGATACCTGGGCACCTGCCTAAGGGATAGCACATAGAAGCTGGGATTACTTAGAGGAATAGGGGAAGGAAGTGTTCCACTAATATCATGACTAAAGATGACTCAACTCCTAGTCCAGATTACCTGGAGTTGGCCACACTGTGTAGTTAAGGACACAATCTTCCATATGGCCATGTTTATCTAAGACTTTTAACCCCATCTGCAAGCAGTTAAGTTTCAACCACAAAGAGGGCAGAGTTCACACAAGTTCATGCTCACTTCTGACACCAACTGGAAGTCTGAGGGTTTCTCAAAACCACCCTCAGGTTTGATAATTTGATAGAAAGTCTTATAGAACTTACTGAAGCATCTTAAACTCATGGTTACAATGATTACAGGAAAAGCATGAGAAATCCACCAAATGAAGAAATACAGAGGGCAGAGTCTAGGAGCATACCAGATGGAAGACTTCTGTTGTCCTCCAGATATGTTACTCTATCAACATCAATGTGTGATAGTACACATAGAGCACTGCCAACTCTGGAAACATACAAATTTTGGTGAGCAGAGTTTTTGAGGCTTTATTATGTAGGCATGATTGATTACCCTTGTTTTAACTTTAAAATATGCTTGTTTTTTCAACTGAATTCAGTCTCTAGGTTAACTAATAGTGCATGACCCAAAGCTCCTATCCTAAATCATGTGTTTGGGCTTTCTGATGTGGCTGGCTCCACCCTGATTTATCTCTTTAAACTATCAGTGTGGTCCAATAGGCCTGCCATGAAAAACTGAGAAAAAAAAAATACTCCTATCACTCAAGAAATTACAAGGATTTAGAAGTTGCCTCCTAGGAGCTGGGAACAAAGGCCAGATTTTCTTTGGGCAAGGCCAAATTCCCTACTATATACATAAGCCCTAATAATATCACTTCTAAACTGCTTTAGTGGTATTCTGATTTCCCACCCACCCAACCTTTCTCACTTTTAAGATCATTAACTACACTATTTATAGGGTTATCCTTCTCCATCAGAGGAAGAGGATAAAGGAAGGAAGGTAGAAGTAAATTAGACTTGCTCATGTCATTCATTCTTTGGCTTTAAAAACCTTTCTGTTCCTGGTTTCTGTTTCCTTTTTGGTATATAAAATCCTGTAAAATCTATCTAACTTACTGTCCCATTTCCTGACATTCCCCCTTGGGCTCACTCTGTGTTTCCAGAGAATGATCTATCACTCTTCACTGATTATCACTCTTCCCTGGATATTCGACTTTTTGTGACTCAGTCTGTTGGTACATGGTGTTGCTTATGCCTAGAATGTTCATCTTTTTTTGTCTGTCTTTGTTCATTAAACTTTCATTTTCCAATATATTAACAGCATATAGTAAGGGTAGTATATTAGTAAGGGTGGACTAATTGTTATAACAAATAGCCCCCAAATATCATTTACTAAGTAAGCATAATACAAAAAATGTATTCACACCATTGAGTATTTGGGAGGCTGCCTTCCACATGGTATTTCAGGGATCCAGGCTCTTGTGTGATTTTCTAAGAAAGGCCTCAGTGTCCTCCACTGGATCTTCTATATTCAACCATGTGTTGAAATAAAGATCATTTGAGAGATTTTTAAAAGCCCCTCCTGAAATAGGACATATCATTTCTGCTTCCACTGGTGAGAAGTAGTCACACATTTTCACCTAGAAGCAAAGGCCCAGAAAATGCAGCTTGGCAGAAAGTTTCAACAGAGAAACTACAGAAAAACTGGTAAACACTTTGGGAAGTTGTGCCACAACAGGCTAAATGGTATGACTTCAGTGTGTCCTCCAAAATGTTTCTTAAGTAGAGTGTTTCCATAGTGTGGTGGTTATCACATTCACTTCACAAAATGTGTCTCAGACAGAAACATCTACTCTGTTCTTGATGATGGCACAGTTTTTGTCCCTATAGTGCTATATGCCATATTGTATTGAAATTTATTTGCATATTTACTTCTTTTGGGGAACTCTCACTTCTTAGAAGAGGCTATGTTTCATTTATCTTTTTATCTCTAGCAATTAACTATCATATCTGACATATAGTAGGTATATGATAAATACTTGTGAGTGAGTGATGTATGAAATAATGTTATTCAAATATATCTCAGGTAATTATAGAAAATTCATCTGAAACCCATTAGAATCACTAAGCAGGATGTGAAAATAAGTTTTGTGACTTTGAACTTAAAAAGAGCAGAGGCCTCCATTGTCAAAGTAGGAAAAAGAAAGGAAGAAAAGGAGAGGTGATGCAGCATTATGGGAAATAGATTTTTCAAACATTATTTTGCTTCTCTAACAGTGCATATGAGTACTGCATGTGAGGGGTTGAGCTTGGGTTATAGAAGGAAGAAAGATCACCGTTGATTACAGAAAGCTTAACTGTTAGCACTGTAATGAAGACCGGTAAGAATCTAGGTTTTAAGAACCAGTCAACAATGATCCTGAAAGTAGTGTTTGACCAGCAATGTTTTATAATAGGGAGCCATGAGTCAGGAATACACCCTTTAATCCAGGTGTCACTAATAACAAACATTTAAAATATTGATATATGGCAGTATACTGTTACTATGTATAACCTAAAAATCTACTCTCTGCCACATTTTTATTATAGCATGTAAATATTAATGTAAACACACATTCATGTAAAGAATGTACATATAAAATATCCCAATTAAAAAAAAATCCTAGGTACACAAGGTTGGGGCAATTAATTGAGGGGGAAAAAAAAGAAAAAAAGAAAGAAATGAACCAAAATAGTAACCTGGGTTTTTGGATAAGTATCTTATTATTCCCGGTAGATTGTTAGAATGGGGATTATGTGAGTAATTTTAGATGGATTTCACCATAACGTTCTAAGTAAAAATAATCTTGTATTAGTTCCCTGGGGTTTGCAATAGCAAAGAACCACAAGTTGGGGGGCTTAAAAAAATAGAAATGCATTCCCTCACAATTCTGGATGTTAGGAGACTGAAATGAAATCAAAATGTTCATATGTCCATGCTCCCTCTGAAGCCTCTAGGGAGGGATCCTTTCTTGCCTCATTAGCTTTCAGTTGTTCCCATCGATTCATGGTGTTCCTTGCCTTGTAGATATATCCATCCAGTCTCTAACTCTGTTGCCACATGGTGTTCTACCTGTGTGTCTGTGTTCTGTTTTCCCTCTGATAGGATACCAGTCATATTGGATTAAGGCCTATCCTCATTATGTCCTCTTGATTAAATCTGTCAAGACTGTTTGCAAATAAGATTGTATTTAGAGATACTTGGTGTTAAGACTTCAACATACCACTTTTTGGGGACACACTTCAAACCATAACTATTCTAGAGGAGAAACCACACCAGGTGGCTCATTTATCTTTCTCTTGTTTTGTATGCATTCCAGTTATAGCTTTTATAGTTGTTTATTGTGCTTTGTGTGTATAAAATAAGGACATTTTACATTTGAAAAGGGATTTGGTGTCACTTCATTCCTTCATCTTCTTGAAGGGCACTCACATCCCATGCTAGATGATGCTACTATTCCTATTTCTTCTCCTTGTACTCAGTGAGAGTAGCTGGCATTCACACACTAAATTCCCACACAATGCTACCATTCCAAAAATTACCAGTGATTTCCATAGCCACATTGGTTATCAAGCTTGTAGAAGTTATTCTCTTAGGGTCAATTTTAGCTGTCAGAGGCAAGTTGCTGAGATTTTCCTCCCATTACTAGCCTAGTGGGCATATTTAGTGTATAAATCCACTGCATATACAGTTTAAGAAACTGAACTGTAGCTCATAAACCTAGCTATCCCAAAATAGAGTGAATGTAACACAATCAAAGTCATCTCCCAAATACACTGCATTAAAATAAAACATCTAAGTGGACTTTTCTTTGCAAACCTCCTGTTTCAAAGACAATTTAAATGTGAATTTTGTCTCTCTCTTTTTTCTTTTTTTTTTTTTGCTAAAATGTTGGAGAAGACATTCAAAGATTTCTCTTGACTTTCTTTTGTTTCCTGCAGTAAAATGAATCAAATAGTTCAATAAAAATCTTAACACCAAAAAGAGAAAAGAAGAAAGCTGTATATTGCCACAAAATTAAACAATACTATACCTGGAAGGGCTCACACTGGGATAGCTAATTAAACATTTGAAATCTTGGATGTATGAATTTATAATATTTGCTTCAAGCTTGGTTGCTTTTCTTTTTCTTTTTAATATAATTCATCAGCATTAAGGTCATGTGAAGTTAATATATTAAACACACACACACACACACACACACACACACACACACACACACACACACCATGGTTCCACACAGATAACAATATAGGCTGTATTGAGTTTGGAGAACAAGTGTTGAAAAGGTGTAGATTTTAAACTCCCGCAGACAAAAGGTTTTCTTTTTTATACACAGCCTCTGGGAAAATGTAATTTATATGTAAGATATGTTTCCTGATGACAACTTATTCAACAAAATTTTTTAGCACTTACTATATGCAAAACTCCATGTTAAGTGCTATCAGGACAGAAGTATGGCATTAGAGAGGAAGAAAATTATGTTTGAAAATGTGATGGAAACATCAAAGGTAAATGAAATTAGCTGTGTAAATTGTGAAACATTAGTCCTCAGTGCTCCATAGCTTCAATGAAAGTATAAAAATTCTACCATCTCTCAAGATAGAAAATAAATCTTGTCCAAATAACTAGTCCTACTTAGCCTACTAACGGTTCTCTTGCCAATATACATATTTTCATCATACTGTGCTGTTAGGAGGAATTTAAAGACCAGTTACATAATTTCTGCTCTTTAGCTCCCAAGCAAACCTGGAGTTTGTAGGAACTTTTAGTTTCAAGGTTTTGTTTTTGTTTGTTCTGATTTTAAGTTCATTTTTGTAAAGTTCAACCAAGAAGTTCCCATATTCTGAAAACACTAGGATTAAATCTGGATTAGTATTCCCATCTGGGATTTGTGGTAAGCAGTTCATTCTTGAAAAGAAAGATTGAATGGTATAGATGTTCATTAGAAATATTTTTCTGACCTGTAAAACTAAAATTCTTTAAATATTCCAAAATTCCATTGAACTATATTTGCTTCTGTATCCCTTCTCCTTAATTATCTATCCTAAATAATCAAGCAACTATCTCCCTAAACTAGAATTTAAGAGTTTGATTACACTAGGAAACTCAATTTCTTTAGAAAATTGCATTCTATTGGATACAACATTAAAGTATTTAATATAGATTTGAAATTCACTTGAAATTCATTGTCAGCTGGGTTTACTATGTTTTAATATATATTTGGCTCCATATATTACTCCTTTCCCTTTATAAACTATCATAATCCAATGTACTATCAAGAATCATGGAAACAATGGATGGCAAAAGATGAACAAGAAGGGAACATTCTCATGCACACCCCTCAGTGCCTCCATCTACTGAATTATTTTTTTGAATGTTTATAAGGAGGCAAACCCTGTCCTAGATGGCAATATACAGAACTAACAAGAGAGCAGAGGTTCCTGCCTTCAAGTAACTTGCCTTCTGGGAGGAAGAAGGAGGTAATGAACAAGAAAATATATAAACACAATACTTTGAGAAATTGAAAAGTGTTCTAAACCTAATAACTTGTAGAAATGTAAGAGAATGAGTAGTAACTCTATGGAAGACCTCTCTTAGGAGATCTACATGAGGAAGAGGATTTGTCTAGGCAAAGAACATTGAGACCTTAGCCAGAGGAACATTAACTGTCAAAGACCAAAGGCAGGAACAAGCTATTCAAGGAACAGCAAAAAAGGCCAGTATGGCCCACGTTGAAAGAGTAAGGTAAGAGAAAGAAAGGAAAGTACTTCCTTTGAAGAGCCTTGTGAGCTGTGGTTAAAAAAAAAAAAAAAATTTCATTTCAAATAAAATACATTAGAAGCTACTGGAAGATTTTAAGGCACAGAGATGTCTGAAAGGTATTTTAAAAGTTTATTCTGGCCACTTTACTAAGGTGAATGAATTTCAGGGAAATACATTCCTTAGGGTAGAGAATAATGTCTGTAATTGAGAATCACCAAATTCAGTAGAGCATATAAAATGAAAGTTTATTTCTCAGAGAGGGAGGTAGATGTTGTCATTCTCCATTATCTCTATTATAATATCTCCATTACCTCCACTGACACTGTTCACATGCATCAGATCAATATTTCAGCCAACAGAGGATGAAAAGAAAGAAAATGAAGGGTAAGCAATTTCTCTTTTAAATGAAGGTAACACACGTTACTTCTACTTCTCACATTTCACTGACTAGAATTGTGTGTCCACATACCCAGCAAAAACTTGTGGTTATATTACTAAAGGAAAGAAGGAAATGTAAGAGTGGAAATGGAGAAACCAGAGAGAAAGTACAGACAGCTGTCTAGTCCATAGAGAAAAAGGTGGTGTCTTGGACCTTGGACCAAGGAAGTGACAATGAAGAAATCATATCCTCAGTATGCTCCGTGGTTTGCTACAGATTGATCCACCGTATGCATAATATCCTCAGTATGCTCCATGGTTTGCTACAGATTGATCCACCGTAGAATTCAGTGCCCACCCACCCAACTAAAAAACACTTCTCTACTTTTTGGTGTAGCTCACCCTTTAATGAACAAACGCTTGTTATGCTGCTAATGTCGTGGGCTACAGGAGTCAACTCACTTCACTAATTTACCTCCATACTTACTACCTGTGTGACATTGAGTAAATAACTTAAACTTTCTGTTCATTATCAGTACCTGTAAAGATGACACAATAATGACACCTATCTTTAAAAACTATTGTTATGATTAATAGTTATCATAGATAACTAATTTATAATAAGACATTATATAAATATTTATAATTGTGCTAGGCATGCAGTGCATGCACAGTAAGTGCTAAGAGTTGTCCTTGAGAGGTTTTGGAATTTATGCCTTAGGGGAACAAATATCCTAAAATGGAACATCAGGCATTCCTCTTTAATAATCCCTTGATCTTTTATAGAACTCGGGATCTAGCCAGCCCTGTTTGGTAATTTGTTCTATTGCCTTTCTTATCTGCCTCTCCAAAGAAAGAGGTGCCAAAAGAAGGAAAAATGTCCTATTTTGTTATACAAAAATTATGTAAAATTGAAAATGTTTATTTGCTCCTGGGGTTGCCAGTGAGATCTTATTTTGATACTGTCACTGCTTGCTTATAGCATTTATTTTAGATATATTTCTTTTTTTTTTAAAGATTTTATTTATTTATTTGGCAGAGAGATACAGAGAGAGAACAAGTAGGCAGAGAGGCAGGCAGAGGGAGAGGGAGAAGCAGGCTCCCCGCCGCGCAGGGAGCCCGATGTGGGGCTTGATCCCAGGACCCTGGGATGATGACCTGAGCCGAAGGCAGCCGCTTAACCGACTGAGCTACCCAGGCGCCCCTATTTTAGACATATTTTTAACAGTTTGATATGTCTCATTGTTATTTTGATCTGTGTTCTTTCACTTTGGAGTTAGAAATGTTTTTATAGGGTGACTGATTGGTGATAGCTGGCTCATGCTTCATTAATTATCTTCTGGAGAAGAGGGAACTGTAAGTTGATAGGGAGTAACAAAGAGCAAGAAAAATGTCACTGTCCCATTTCCAGGAAGGAATGGAAGAGTTCTGTTTTTGTGGGTACCCAAACAAATTTTGCAAAATTCAGTATATTTAATGAGACTTGCTTGACTTAGAAAGTTGAAAAAAAAAAAAAAAAGATAAAGCAGTATTCGCAATGGTCAGTAAGAAAGTATTCAGGATCATGGGACAAGACCTGAATGCTTGACTAGGAGAAATATCAGTGAGAAAAGATGTATGAGGAAGTTCACACAACATCTCCTGGACAATAAGCCAGGTTGGAGAGGGTGGGAAAAGAGAACTGAAATTCACACAAATACAACTGAAATGTATGGATGGGGGTGGAGTTAAACATCCAAAAATGAATGTTAAAATATATTTTTGTTTGGAGATAAGAAGAATTGCTCAGGAATAATGTGATAAGTACACATGCACATGAAGCTTACATCTGTTTTTGGGAATCCTTAAAGAAAAGCTCTCCCAAAGGCAATAAGATAGAAGGGAGGCAGACTTATTGTCATTATGTTTATTCTAAATGCCAATTTTATTATAGCTACTTAGAAAAAAGGTTTGAATTTGCACAAATTGAATTAATGGCTCCCTCTTTTTTCATCATTCTTGTTTAGAAGAAAAGAACTGGAGATTACATTTGGTAAAAAAGCATGATCTCAGGATATACTTCCCGGGAGAGCTGCATACAAGACCAAATAGAAAAAGGGATTTGAACAGGAAGGCAGGTTTTAATTACATGACTACAAGTGGCTATAAGTTGCTTTCTGCAGGATGAGCAGTTTAGTGTATATATTCAAATGGTAATATCTCAAATAATATGAATTTTAGAAAAAATGTAGAAGAATGTGTGAATGCCCTCTGGTGGGAATGTTTTAAGCAGAACAAAAACCCAGAAACCATAAAAAGACTGATAGATTGGACAACATGCAAGTTAGAATGTCTGTATGACAATTATACCCAAACAAAATAGAAAGACAATAGATTGAGAAGATGTAGTTATGATAGTTATAATAAATGCTCATTTAATATCTCTTTAATATTTGATAGGGTTCTATATTTGATTAAAAAAAGATAAGCCCATGGGAAAACAATGTCAAAGATTATAAGTAGTCTATTCACAAAGAGGAAATAGGAATGGTCAATAATCAAATGAAAAGCTCTAATTATGTGACAGGAAAGTACAATCAAAAAACAAGGAAAAGTCATCTACCTTTTAAATTAAAACAGAACACATCAAAGACATTTATTCTGGCAACAATGTATAGAATTGGGTTCTCTGATAGGTCAGTCTGGGAATGTGAGTTGCTATAATTTTGCTATAACCTTATAAAATGTAAGGCATATAATCTGTAGTCTTAAAAGTCTTTTTAGAATCTTTCTTATAAACAAAAGTACTTCTCTATAAAGATCCTTAAACAGGAAATTTAAAAAAAAATGGGAAATTATGAAACCCCAAATATCAGTATAGTACAAAGAATATTGTATTGATTTTGGTATAAAAGGAAAACTCAAAAAGACAGAAATTAAAAATAGCAGATCAAGGCAGGGGAGCCAATGTTGATATCATTATTACCGAAATCCAAGTATAGCTGCCCATAGCTTGAAAGGTCAGTATTCAAGAGATGAGGTTTTATCTTTTTGTGTGTTTGTGGATTTTTTTAGATGAGTTTTGATTGGAAAGGAGTATGAGCTTTATTTAAGAGGCTGGCTACCTGGGAAGAAGGTGGACTCTTATTCAAATTGAACTCCAAGGTTTCTCCCTGGCCCAAAGATTTTTTTTTTAAAGATTTTATTTATTTATTTGAGAGAGAGAAAGAGAGAGAGAAAGCACGAGAGGGAAGAAGGTCAGAGGGTCAGAGGGAGAAGCAGACTCCCCGCCGAACAGGAAGCCCGACGTGGGACTCGATCCCGGGACTCCAGGATCATGACCTGAGCCGAAGGCAGTCGCTCAACCAACTGAGCCGCCCAGGCGCCCCTGGCCCAAAGATTTTTAAAAGGGTTTAGGGCAGTTAATCAGTTAAAGGTGGGGCACGTGGGTGGCTCAGTGGGTTAAGCGTGGGACTCTAGATTTCAGTGCAGGTCTTGATCTCAAGGTTGTGAGTTCAAGCCCCTTGTTGGGCTCCGTGCTGGGCGTGGAGCCTACTTAAAAATAAAAATCAGTTAAAGGAGTACAGAGGTCTGTGACAAGTCTCCATGATGCCAGCTACCGACATTGTCGTGGTGCTCGGAGTTTGTACAAGGGGGTCTGGTTCCTTGGTGCCCAGGGTGGAGCAGGAGAGCCTGGTGACATAAAAGTGATCTGTTCTTTCTAGGAAAGAATGCATGATCTATAAATATATAAAGGTTTAATGAATCACACAGGCAAAACTTAGACTACTACATTGGCTAGAGGGGCCAAGGTGTCTTCACCATGGCCAGCAAAGACACATGGTGACATTGTGCTCAGCTGGAGAATGTTATCTAAGATATTAAAAAAAAAAAATGTCTAGGAGTAAGTCAAGGAGGAAAATGAGAATCAGCAAGCTAGAAGTGGAAATCCAAGGATTTCCAGCTCAAGATACTAGATTTCAAAATTGAGCTCAACCCTTGATTTTCCTTTTTCTTATCTGAAAAATGGAGATAAAATACTAAAATCACAGGGCTGTTGTGAGAATGAAAACAGATAACTTTAAATCACTCAGTATAGCTCTTGGTAGGGCATAAGTACTCAATTTAGGGGAAGAAGAATAACTACAGCTCTGAAGATTCCCCTAGTCCCAACTTCATTAGGGCTGTTCTCCATACCGAGATCAAGGATTGGCACAGTATCAGGAGAGAAAGCCTGTGACCCATTGTTCATGCCAAATATGCAGATGAGGAAAAGTGCTATTTTGAGTTTAGTTGCTTTGAAATGTTATTTTTCAGATACTTCCTGAGCACATACATATTTATGAGTGCAAATCAAATATTGTAGTTATCATCCAAATTAAAAGATGTAGCACTCCTTAAGAGGAAATTTTTTAAAAATACTTTTTAAACTTAGTAACTTAGGTGTAAAATATAAAGCTTCATAAGTATATTGAAATTTATGAAGCTTTTTTTTTCAACAGTGAACAAAGAAATGAAGACTGTTTCTAAATATTCCTATTTCCTACAAAGAAATAAAAAGTGCTTTTGTCATCACTTTGGGAAAGGCTTTTCACAAAAAACCTCTCCCTCCCCCAACACAACCACCACCAAAAAGCCTGGAGTTGAAATTTATGCAAAGAGTTCATGAAACAAAATCACAAAAGAAATACTGATTCATACAAATAGGTTTCCTTTATACAAGAAGGGAAGCGGGCCTTTGCAAGTTCCATGAGTTTTTCTGCATACTTTTTCTATAGAAGCTGATGGATATGTAGTGTTGAATAATGGCTAGTTCCATGGCAAATGTAGGAAAATTCTTTATCCATTTTAGCTGTTTATTTACACTTTCTTTTTAATTCCAAGTAATCATTTATAATAACCTTTTCATTGCAGATTTAGAATGTATTTTATAGTAGAGTTTCATTTTACAGCTGAAATGTAATATTCTATAGACTTGTAAAGGTACATTACATTTGAGAGAGCAATTCCAACTTCTAAGAATGAATCCTAAGGCAGTAGTTAGCTATATATGAGTTAAATGACAATGGTATTCATCATAGCCTTTTTTAATAAGTGAAAATAAGGAATCAACATAAGTGTCCTATAATAGAAGATGTGCTTAATAAATCATTGGACATGGACACCTACTCAACCTTCATGCTAATGAGTCATTAAGAAAAAAAGTTTTATAAATGTTTATTATTTGAAATGTTTGCAATACCTTGATAAGTAAAAAAGATTCCTTAGTGTATGAAATAATTCACATGTCTTAAGTATATGCATATAAAGGCACAAACAAAAATATATTGGAAAATCTTTTTTAAAATTTTTATTGTTATGTTAATCACCATACATTACATCATCAGTTTTTGATGTAATGTTCCATGATTCATTGCTTGTGTATAACACCCAGTGTTCCATGCAGAGCGTGCCCTCTTTAAACCCATCACCAGGCTAACCCATGCCCCCACCCTCCTCCCCTCTAGAACCCTCAGTTTGTTTTTCAGAGTCCATCATCTCTCATGGTTCGTCTCCCCCTCCGATTTCCCCCCCTTCCTTCTTGCAACGACGTGGATGGAACTGGAGGGTGTTATGCTGAGCGAAATAAGTCAATCAGAGAAAGACATATATCATATGACCTCACTGATATGTGGAATTCTTAATCTCTGGATAATGATCCTAATGAAGATAAATAGAAATATTTTTCACAGTAATTATTTTAGGGAATATTTTAAAAATATTTTGCTAATGTACTTATTCTCACGTTTTCTAAAATCAAATACTGCTTTTTAGTCACAAACTAGGATTTTAAAAGTAATGGCAACTAAGATTTATTGATTGATTATTGTGTGCCAGGACCTATTCTAAGCATATACCATGTATTTTTTTATTACTATTTTAACAACTTATTAATACTACCATTTTTTAAAATTTATATATGAGAAAATTTGGGCACAGAGCATGGACACAGCAGATGTAAGCAGTCTGACTTCAGATATAATTCTGAAACTTAATTTAATTAAATATATAATGTATATCACATTAATGCCAAGTGATGCGGTTGTCTGTGTGAGAGAGAGCCTCTTGTTTAGATACTCCAAGGCTGGTTTAGACGTTCCCTGCTGATTTCAGGGTTCCAATGATATACACAGAAAAATCTCTGTCATGGCACCCAACATTCTTTATGCTGTTTGTTTATATATATATATATAGTTTTTGTTTTGTTTTGTTTTGTTTTTTGCCTTTAGACTTGGTAAGTTACTTAAGTATAAGATTGTATTTTGTAACCCCAGCATCCAGGAAAATGCTTGTCAAATGTAAGATCAATAAATGTGTTGAATGAATGTATATAATTCAAACCTATTGCTAACATGTATAAAATTACATTCTGCTTAACGTGATTCATGAATCTGCGTGGGTGGGATGTTTCAAAATAATTAGTTGCAAGCCCTTCAAATGAGAGAAGAAAGCATGTCTTTGTTTCTCTGTATTCTCTCTCCCACTGAAAACAATTGTAAAGTAAAATCAACAGGCACACACTGATCACTAATTTTAAGAAAGGGAGTCTTTCAAGATGAAGCACAAAATTTTTCTTGTCTGAGAGGGAAATTCAGGAGGCAGGACAAAAGAATGATATCCCTTATATTCCTACCATAGAGGAATGACTATATTCAAAATCTTAATTTTTATTTAAAAGGGGGAAATAGGCTCAAATAGAAAATACGGAAATAAAACTGGGGAGACATAAATGTAGATATACTAGAGCCAGAAAATAATTAGAAGACAAAATATTTATGACAGCAAGTTTGAAAATTTGGGCAAAATAGAAAATTTTAAGAAAAACAAAAGGGGAAATATTAAAAAATAAAGGGGAAATACAGATGAAGTGAGAATGGATTGCGCTAATTTGAGCAACCCTCATATTGCAAAGTCATTTGTGGGTTTCTGTCAGGTGGTATTTCAATCATCATGAAGTTTTGTTTTTGTTTTCATTGTTGTTTGTGTTAGTCCAGGTTTGTTACATAAGTAAAGAAAGATACAAAGTTTAAGTATAAGATTGGAAATTTAGACAGGGTATTTATCATGAATTTATAGTAATAAAACCCCACTTCCATGCCCAGTCTGACTTTTGCCAACAAATCTTACTTGAAAAGTAGCAGGCACAGAAAAGCAAATATTTTAGTTCATGAAGGGTAAGAAAAAAAAGTGTTCAAGTTAAGAATGTTATTGAAATTAAGCTAGTGTGAATAAATATGAAGAATCATAATTATTAAATTTCAGATGATCAAACTTTTACTTCAAAAAGTAGGGAAATTTCCCATTGATAGCGATGTTTTAATTCGTATTTGAATGAACACATGGATTTAACCAACTTCTTTGTAACAGAAAAATTTGAAAATAAGCCTCAGCAATACGGGCATAACTCGTTTTATTGCACTTTGCTTTATTGTGCTTCTCAGATACCATGTTTTGTACAAATTGAAGGTTTCTGGCAACCCTACATAGAGTAAGTCTGTACCATTTTTCCAGCAGCATTTGCTCATTTTATGTCACATTTTGGTAATTCTCACAGTATTTCAAATATTTCATTATTTGTCATGGTGATCTGTTGTCTGTGATCTTTGATTTTACTGATGTAATTGTTATGGGGCATCATGAACTGCAACCATAAAAGATGGTGAACATAATAAATGCTCTGTGTTCTGGCTGTTCCACCAACCCAACTTAACCCTTTCTCTCTCCCTCTCCTCCAGCCTCTGAGTCACAACAATGTTGAAAATAGGCCAATTAATAATCCTACACTTAAGTGTTCCAGTGAAAGGAAGAGTCACACATCTCTTACTCTGAGCCAAAAGCTAGAAATGATTTAGTTTGGTGAGGAAGGCATGTCAAAAGCCAAGACAGGCCAAAGGCCAGCTAGGCCTCTTGTGCCAAACAGTTCGACAAGTTACGAATGCAAATGAAAAGTTATTGAAGGAAATTGAAAGAGCTACTCCAGTGAACACATGAATGAGGAACAAGTGAAACAGGCTTATTGCTGATATGACGAAAGTTTTAGTGGTCTGGTTAGAAGATCACACCAGCCATAATATTCCCTTAAGCTAGAGCCCGACTCTATGCAAATCTGTGAAGCCTGAGAGAGGTGAGGAAGTTGCAGAGGAAAACTTGGAAGCTAGCAGAGGTTGGCTTATGAGGTTTTTTTGGTTTTGGTTTTGTTTTAAAGTGGTTTCCATAACCAGAAGTGCAAGGTGAAGCAGCAAGTGCTGATGGAGAAGCTGCAACAGTTATCCATAAGATCTAGCTAAGATCATTAAGGGAAATGGTTTCACTAAACAATAGCTTTTCAGTCTAGACAGCCTTCTACTTGAAGAAGATACCATCTAGGACTTTCTTACCTAAAGAGAAGTCAGTGCCTGGCTTCAAATGACAGGCTAACTCTCTTGTGAGGGACTAACACAGCTGGTAATTTTAAGTTGAAGCCAATGCTCATTTACCATTCTGAAAATCCCAGGGTCCTTAAGAATTATGCTAAATCTACTCTTGCTGTGCTCTATCAACGAAACAACGAAGCCTGCATTACAGCACATCTATTTACAATGAGATTTACTGAATATTTTAAGCTGATGGTTGAGAACTGCTTAGGGGAAAAAAAAATTAGAATATTACTGTTCATCTACAATGCACCTGGTCACCTGAGAGATCTGATGGAGATCAGCTGCAATCATGCTGTTTTCATGCTTGCTAATACAATATCCATTCTTCAGCCCATGGATCAAGGAGCCATTTTGACCTGTCTACCAACATTGCTTCCAGAAGTTCCAGAGATTGTTTTAGGATCTGTTTCAGTATCCATTAAGTGATGACTCTTCCCACCTGGTCTGTAGCTCTTCTGTCTAAACATGGGAGCCCCATGGGAATCTGTGGCTTTTATTGCTGGCCCTCCTATTCCCAAGGAGTGAAGGTCAGTTGAGGTTATATGTTGTAGCTAATCTTACTTTTAGTGCTGGCAGCTTTACGCAGTCATCTTAGCAAAAGCTATCTGAACATACTGGTTAAATAAAGATCATACATAAGAATAATACTAGTAAATATCATAATGAGATTTTTTTTTTGTTAGATTTCCTAAGTTTGCTTTAATCAATTGCACAGTGCAGTAGGATTTATTAATGGGCTGTGAACTCCAACTTGATGCCCTAAAACAAAACAAAACAAAAATACAATATTAGAGGAGTAAGAGGGAGAAAGGAATTGTTTAGACAGAGCCTCAGATCTATCCAGTAAAGGCCAACATCAAGGTTTTACATATCTTAGCCCACTTTGAGACTTTAAAGTTTGAAAGGAATACAGGTCTGTATAGCTCCTAAATAAAAGCAAGAGATGCAGGCGTACTCACACACGTAATGTGAGAACAAAACATCTTAAAACACAAGCTCTGTCAGTGGTGTCCAAAGTTATCATCTTCTCCTGAAAAGAAAAGCACAGTGCTATCCCTTGGTGAACTGGAGAAGCAGTGTTTTTCATCTCCAGCTGGAAATTTTGAGCATGGTATATATCAGATATAAAGTGTTTGCCTAAATCCTAACTTAATTATGTTACAAAGCCTAACTAAAAGTTTATGCTATGACTATCCTCTTAAGTGGCTCAATCAAGTAGTTGAATATCTTAGATCTCTTTTTTTATCTCATACTCAGTGTTTCCTTCCCCAGTTCTCACTGCTGCAGTATAAAATAAATGAGACTAAAACATTTTTGTGGTTAGCTGAAAGATGTCCATGATTTTTAAAAATCATTCAAATCCTAAATAGAACTTTAAAATTTCTCTAAAGTTAGTTATGAAAATTCTTTACAAATACACCATAATCTCTGTTATCTTTAGCAGTATTCCAGGCCATAATCTTTACAATTTAGGTTTAGGAAATTATTTATTTACAATGACTATTCAGGTGAAGAGGGGGGGAGATTTATAATACAGGTAATAATAATTTCCTTTTTTAAAATTTCCACCAACATATGCCTTTCTATACAATATGCCTTGGTGATGGAGTCTTAAGGGATTTAGTTTTATTGATAGAAGAAGAGAGAATGGAGTCTGCCATGTGGATAATTTGATTTTACTATGCTGCATGTTTTTATAAGAAAAACTTAAAAGAAAATTAAACTCATTTAGAAAGCACATAAATTGTTTTTGCAACAAAGCAATTAAGGAAACCTGCCTATCCAAAGTGATGGGTAATATTCTAAGCACAAAAAGGGCTAAATTGCTTTCTGTTTGGAAATTGTATGCTATCTCTCAAGGTTTAATAAGAAAGGGATGTTTGGGATTAATGTGAAGATTCAGTGTTGTCTGTTATTTATGAGTTATTAAGAATTTGCTACAAATTTTAAAGTTAGAATCCATTAAAAATACATTGATTTATTTCCTGAGGTTAAGAATTGTGTAAGACTGTTGAATCACAGACCTGTACCTCTGAAACAAATAATACATGATATGTTAAAGAAAAGAAAAAGAAGAAGATAGTAGGAAGGGAAAAATGAAGGGGGAGAAATCGGAGGGGGAGACAAACCCTGAGAGACGATGGACTCTGAGAAACAAACTGAGGGTTCTAGAGGGGAGGGGGTGGGGGGATGGGTTAGCCTGGTGATGGGTATTAAAGAGGGCACGTTCTGCGTGGAGCACTGGGTGTTATGCACAAACAATGAATCGTGGAACACTACATCAAAAACTAATGATGTATGGTGATTAACATACATAAAAAATTTAAAAATACATTAATTTATGAATGATTTTTCTTCAGTATGTTCCTGAAACTTAGCAAAAATAAACTAAACCTCAACAATTAAAATTCAGTGATTACCTTCTATTACTTATACATCCTACTCTGCTTATAGCTGTATATCTCAGTTGACTTTCATAAAGAGTATTCACCACAAATTAAACATAAATGGTTTTAGAAAGTCCTTTTAATGTCTCCACACTTTGCCCCACATGGTAATAAGCAGACACAATTTGTTTTTTTTCCATCAAAAACAAGATTGAAAAAAATAAGATTGATGTACATGAAGAATGGAACAGAATCAAGACAGAGTATGGCATGTGTAATTATGTGAAGGTTTTCGTTAAATTTACACTGTGAGGAATGAAGAGGTAATACAAAGGAAGCCAATAATAAATACAGGGGCCAGGTAATGAGAACTCCAACCTGTTGTGTTAAGTACACACTGTGAGATGTAAATGTATATTTCTACCATGATTCTACCAATTCAGTATTATGTTTTCTGATTAATAAAAATTTATTAAGGTTCAACTATATGAAATAGCCAAAGTTCAAGCATCGAGAAAATGTCCATAATGGGATTGTTACAGAGACTAACTCAAAAAATTACTACATTAGAATAATATTTTGAGTTATTATATAATTTTCCTTCTCATAATTGTTTTTTACCCTGGGATGAGTAGATATCCTAGGTTACTTACCGCTCTGGGCTGCTTTTCTCCCAGGGCCCACCAACCACAAAACTCCATGCAGAGTATTTTTGAGCAGCTCCTAGGATTTTATTCTACGGGTAAAGGCTACTGCTTCTGGCTATGTAGTGTGTTAGGTATAGATAAATGAGAAAGAGTGAGGGCGCTTGGGTGGCTTAATTGGTTAAACATCTGCCTTCAGCTCAGGTCATGATCCCAAGTCCTGGGATCGAGTCATACATCAGGCTCCCTGCTCAGCAGTGAGCCAGATTCTCCCTCTCCCTGCTCATGCTCTCTCTTGCTATCTCTGTCTGTCTCTCAAATAAATAAATAAAATCTTTTTTAAAAAATGAGAAAGAGTGAAAGAGAAAAAGAGGGAGTGGAGTAGGGTAAAGGGCGACAAGAAAGAGAGACATTTGTTGTCTACCAAAGAACAAATTTCTCTCTGAGTTGCAGAATTGCAGTAAGTATGGGACAGAGAACTTTTACCTTCAAGAGAGTGGTACCCTCCTGTAGCCACTCAGCAAGAATCATAAATATTTTCATCCATTTATGGTAATTCCATCTCTCTTTTTCAATTTTGTGATGCAGAATTCAGAACCATCTCTGGGAATGAAGGATTGATTCTCCCAGCTGTCGAATGTGCTGTAGATACCCCACAACTATCAGCCCTCTTTGAGGATTGGTTTGATTCAAGACAGATGACTCACCAAATGTAAGGTCTTTTCCCAGTGTCAGCCTATATTAACCTTTAAGTAGCTTGAATGTAAGAAAACCCAGAAACTTCACCCCAACATCGGAAACTCTGAAAAGGCTACCCCATTTCCAAAGCTTCCTATGGGTCGGAAGAGGCCTTCATGCTCCTGATTGAAGCCGAACTTCACCCTCTGTCCAATCCTGTTTCCTCTCACTGCCTTTTCATAGGTGTTGATTTCAAGAGGACTCCCTGATGAAAGTCCTGCATACTAATGTCTATCTCAGCAACTACTCCCTGGGGAGCTCAACCTGCAACTGCTAGTGATTGCCTTAAATTAGATAGGCATATGAACCAGTTCAATTAATGAGATGCAAATGACAATATCCTAGAAAAAATTTTTTTTATTCTGTAGTAATTTTTTGAGTTAGTCTCTGTAACAGTCCCATTATGGACATTTTCTAGATGCTTGAACTTTGGCTATTTCATATATTTGAACCTTAATAGTATTGAGAAGAGAAACCCCCTTCTCTACCTTCCATCCTTCTTAAATGACTGGCAGCTCTCCTTTAACCATGAGGATCAACCAAAAGAATCATGAATATAAATATACCCATGTTATCAATGAACAACTGGAAACTCCTGCCTTCTGAAACCTTATTATATGGAAAAAAATTAAATTTTATATAAGTAAAGTTAGTAGGGTATTTTTTAGGTTATTTTCTAATTTTGTTCTTTATTTAAAAATATCCTAACTAAAATGGAAGGTTGGTTGTTTAAATACAGTTATCATTTCCAAATGCCACTGAGCCCATAGATGCATTTGATAACATTGAAGCCCTCCTTTTATTAAGGGACAACTCCAAAGAGATTCTCCCAACCCAGTGCCTCATGGTGTCAGTCAACCCTAAGCAGAAAACTATGATTTAGTAGTTTGTTTGTTTTTTAATTGCGGTATAGTGGGAACACAATGTTACATTAATTTCAGGTACTCAACATAGTGATTTAATAAGTCCGTATGTTATTCTGTATTCACCACAAGTGTAGTTACATCTCTCATGATACAATGTTATTACAATACCATTGACTATATTCCCTATGCTGTACATTTTATCCCATGACTTATTCCATAACTGGAGACCTATACTTCCCACTGCTCTTCACCCATTTTGCCCATTGCCCTACTTCCTTTTCTCTTGCAATGACCAGTTAATTCTCTTTATTTATGAGCCTGTTTCTGGTTTTTGTGTTTGCCTGTTGGTTTGGTTTTTTTTTAGATTCCACGTATAAGTGAAATCATAGTGTTTGTCTTTCCCTGTTTGACTTATTTCACTTAGCATTAATGCCCTCTCTCAATCCATGTTGTTGCAAATGGCAAGATCTCTCTCTCTCTCTCTCTCTCTCTTTTTTGTGGCTAAGTAACATTCCATTGAGTATTAGATAGGCATATGAACCAGTTCAATTAATGAGATGCAAGTGACAATATCCTAGAAAAAATTTTATATATATATGTGTGTGTGTGTGTGTGTGTGTGTGTGTGTATATATACCACATCTGTATCTATCCATCTGTTGATGGACACTTGGGTTGCTTCCATTTCTTGGCTATTATAAATAATGCTGAATAAACAAAGGAGGGCATATATCTTCTTGAATTAGTGTTTCTGTTTTCTTTGGATAAATACTCAGTAGCAGAATTACTGGATTATATGATATTCCTACCATTAATTTTTGTGAGGAAACTCCATACTGTTTTCCATAGTGACTGCCCCAATTTACATTCCTACCAACAGTGAATTGAAGGTTTCTTTTTCTCCACAGCCTCACCAATACTTTTTATATCTTGTCTTTTTTGATACTAGGCATTTTGATGGGTGTGAGGTGATATGTCATTGTACTTTTGATTTGCATTTCCCTAATGATTAGTAATGTCAAGCATTCTTTTATGTGTCTGTTGGACATCTGTATGTCTTTTTTTGGAAGAAAAGACTAATCAGGTCATCGGTCCATTTTCTAATCGTGGTTTTTGGTGTTGAGTTGTATAATTTCCTTATATATTTTGAATATTAACCATTTTCGATATATCATTTATAAATCTTTTCTTGCATATTAGGAAATGGGTTGCCATTTCTTTTTGTTAATGGTATCCTTCACTATGCAAAAGCTCACTATTTTGGTGTAATACCAGTAATTTAGTTTTGCTTTTGATCCTCTTGCTTGAGGAGACCTATATAAAAAAATGTTGCTAAGGCTGATGTCCAGCAGATTACTGCCTATGTTTCCTTCTAGGAGTTTTACTGTTTCAGATCTTAATTTCTTTTGAGGTTATTTTTATAAGAAAGTGGTCCAGTTTCGTTGTTTTGCATGTAGCTGTCCAATATTCCTAAAACCATTTGTTGAAGAGAATGCCTTTTTCCCATTATATTTTTTTGTCTCTTTTGTTGTAAATTGACCATAAAAGTGTAGGTTTATTTCTGGGCTCTCTATTCTGTTCCATTGATCTGTGTGTCTATTTTTGTGCGAGTACCATACTGTTTTGATTATCCGACCTTAGTATGTTTTGAAATTTGGGATTATGATACCTCTTGTTCTTTCTTATTGCTTTGGCTAGGAGCCCCTGTGTGGCTCAGTCAGTGAAGCTCCAACTCTTGGTTTGGGCTCAGATCATGATCTCAGGGATCAGTCCTGTGTCAGGCTCCATACTCAGCCCAGAGCCTGCTTGTCCCTCCCCCTCTGCTCCACCCCACACTCTCTCCCTGTCTCTTTCTCTCTTCATAAATAAGTAAAAGCACCTAAAAAAATTGCTTTGAGTATTTGAGGTTATTTTGTGGTCCCATACATACAAACTTGAGGATTATTTGTTCTAGTTCTGTGAAAAATGCTATTGGTAATTTTTAAAGATTTTATTTATTTATTTTTAGAGTGTACTTGTGAGTAGGGTGGGGGGCAGAAGGAGAGGGAGAGAGAGAATCTCAAGCACATTCCACACTGAGCTCAAAGCCTGACACAGGGCTTGATCTCATGACCCTGAGATCATGACCTGAGCCAACATCAAGAGTTGGACACTTAACTGACTGAGTAACCCAGGTGCCCTGAAAAATACTATCAGTGTTTTGATAGGGATCGCATTGAATCTGTAGATTGCTTTAGATAGTATGGATATTTTAAAAATATTTCTTTTAATCCATGATGATGTTATATCTTTCTATTTTTTTATTATTATGTTATGTTAATCACCATACATTAAATCATTAGATTTTGTGTGTGTGTGTCATCTTCAATTTCTTTCATCCATGTTTTATAGTTTCGGATCATATCTTTCACTTCCTTTATTAAGTTTATTCCTAGTTACTCTTTTTGGTACAATTATAAATAGAGCTGTTTTCTTAATTTCTGTCTCTACTACTTCCTTATTAGTATATAGAAACACAAGATATTTCTGTATATTAATTTTGTATCCTTTATCCTGCAACTTTACTGAATTTTTGCATCTATGTTTATCAGGTATATTGGCTTGTAGTTTTCTTGTTTGCTTGCTTCTTGTGTGTGTGTGTGTGTGTGTGTGTGTGTGTGTGTGTGTGTGTGTAGTTTAGGTATCAGGGTAATGGTGACCTTGTAAAATGCATTTGAAAGCTTTGCTTCCTCTTCATTTTTGGAATAGTTTGAGAAGATTGTATGTTTCTAAGAATTTATCCATTTCTTCTATGTTGTTCAATTTATTGGCATATTATTTTTTGTAGTAGTCTTTTACAGTCCTTTGTATTTCTGTGGTGTTATTTCTCCTCTTTTGTATCTGATTTTATTTACTTGGTTCTTCTCTCTTTTCTTGATGAGTCTGGTTAAAGGTTTATCAATTTTGTTCATTTTCTCCTGAAAGAATTAGCTATTCATTAGTATGTATGTATGTATCTATTTTACTTCCCTGTTTCATTTATTTCTGTTCTAATCTTTCTTTCTTCTCTAACTTTGTTCCATTTTCAGTTCCTCAAGGTGAAAGTTTAGATTGTTTGAGAGTTTTTTGTTGTTGTTCATTGAGGTTGCCTGTACAGGTATAAATTTCCGTCTTAGAACTGCTTTCACTGTGTCTCAAGGATTTTGGCCTATTGTTTTTTCACTTCAGTTGTTTCCATGTAATTTTTTTTTTATTTCTTCTTTGATTTCTTCATTGATCCATTGGTTGTTCAGTGGCATGTTGTTTAGCTTCCGTGTGTTTTTTATCTAGTTTTTCCTTGTAATAGATATTTAGTTTCACAGCATTGTGGCTGGAAAAGATGCTTGATGATTTCTATCTTCTTAAATTTATTGCTTTGTGGCCTAACATGTCTCTTTGTGAGTTCCCTTAATTATTTTTTTTCGATATAATACATTTTACTACTTTTGTTTTTTAACCTTTATAGTAGCTTTATAAGTGATAGTTCTATTATCTTAACTGCATGTTTGCTTTTACTCATGAAATTACTTCCTTTGATAATTTTCTTACTTCTGTTTATGGCCTATTGTTTTTTACTGAAAGACTTCCCTTTAACATTGCTTAGGCTAGTTGAGTGTGGTGATGAACTCATTTAATTCTTCTTTGACTTGTTTGTCTCTCCTTCAGTTCTGAATAAACTTTCCAGATAAAGTATTATTGGTTGTAAGTTTTTTCCCCCTCTAGCATTCTGAATATATTATGCCACTTTCTTCTGACCTGCCAGGCTTTTGCTGGAAAATCAGCTGATTGCTTTGGGGGTTTCCCTTGTGTAAAACTTGTTGCTTCCCACTTGCTGTTTTTATTTTATTTTATTATTTTTTTATTTTATTATGTTAATCACCATACATTGCATCATTAGTTTTTGATGTAGTGTTCCATGATTCATTGTTTGCATATAACACCCAGCGCTCTATTCAATACGTACCCTCTTTAATACCCATCACCAGGCTAACCCATCCCCCCACACCCCTCCCCTCTAGAACCCTCAGTTTGTTTCTCAGAGTCCATCGTCTCTCATGGTTTGTCTCCCCCTCTGATTTCCCCCCTTCATTTTTCCCTTCCTGCTATCTTCTTTTTTTTTTCCCCCTTAACATATAATGTATTATTTGTTTCAGACGTACAGGTCTGTGATTCAACAGTCTTACCGGTTTTTTAAATTCTCTCTTTATCTATAATCTTTGACATTTTAATTATTATATGGTGTGGTGTGGACCTTCTTGGATTCATCTTGTTTGGAACTTTCCATTCGTCCTCAACTGCATGTCTGTTTCCTTCCCCAGCTTAGGGAAGTTTTCAGCTATTGTTTCTTCAAACATTTTCTGCCTCTTTCTTTCTTTCTTTCTTCTTCTGGAATCTCTGTATTGTCAATATTTGTTCTGTTGATACTATCCAAGAGATTCCTTAACCTATCTTCTTTTTTTATTCTTTATTCTTTTTTTTTTTTAAAGATTTTATTTATTTATTTGAGAGAGAGAGAGAATGAGAGATAGCACGAGAGGGAAGAGAGTCAGAGGGAGAAGCAGACTCCCTGCCGTGCAGGGAGCCCGATGCGGGACTCGATCCCGGGACTCCAGGATCATGACCTGAGCTGAAGGCAGTCGCCCAACCAACTCAGCCACCCAGGCACCCTTTTTATTCTTTTTTCTTTTTGCTGTTCATCTTGGGTACTTTCCATTATCTTGACTTCCAGATCTCTTTCTCTCTATATATTTTATTGATTGTGTTTCTCTAGAGAACCCTTTACAGTTTTCCTTTTGAAACCATCAATATTATGTTCATTGTATTCTTAATTATATTCAATATTTTTATATAGCTGATGGTACTCTGTATTTTTTAAGTACTCTCTTGGATTTATGATGTTTAAGTGTATTCTGCCATTTAAGATGATGCATAAAAAGAATGAAAGGGAGAATGCATACCACATGATTTATTTATTTATTTTTTACCTATCATAAATGTATAGAGGTCAGGATGGCATGATTTTAACTTATGGATTAAAAATGATAAAACAACAGAATAGAAAGCTCATAAATAGATCCACACATAAATGGTTATTTTATTTTCAATATAACTTGTCACGTAATTCAATGATGGAAGTCTTTTCATCCTATGTTGGAAAATTTGCACATAAAATCTCAAAAGGAAATAATGAATCTTAACTTTTACATAAATCATAAATCATATATAACAACTGAAAATGGATGATAGCCATGAATGGAAAAAACAAAAACTATAAAATATTACGAATAAATCGTATGTTAAATGTTTATGACCTTGGGTTAGACAACAATTTATTAGACTAAAACACAAAACATACTGAATCAGAAAAAAAAATAGATTGGATGAACATCATCAAAATCAAAACCTTCTTTTAAAAAACTAACAAAGAAGATAAGCTATACACTTTAGTTTGCAAAACACATGCCTGGTAAAGGACTGGTTTCCTCCAGAATATAGAAAGAATCATTAAAAGTCAGTAATAAGACAAGCCACTCTAATACTAAGAATGAAATTGAGCAAAAACTAGTTCAAATAAGATACAGAGCTAAGAAATAAGAATATGGATAGGTGCTCAATATCATTAATCACTAAGGAAATACAAATGCAATGTCACTATATCCCTTCTAGAATGATTTTAAATTAAAAAGTTTGAAGATACCAAAATACCTGTTGAGGATATGGAGTAATTGGAACTCTCACCCATTTCTAATGGCAATGCAAAATGACACAGCAACTTTGGAAAACAGTTCAGAAGTTTCTTATAAAGTTAAATAAATAACTTACCATTCAACCCACCATGTCCACTTCTGGTTTTTATCCAAAAAAGTGAAAACCTATGTCTACAGAAAGACTTGTATATAATGCTCAAACTAGCTTTATTCATTAGAACCCAAACTGAAAGCAATTCAAATGAATATCAATAAGATATTTAATAAATAATATATATATTCATGCATCTCAAAAACATTATGTTAAAGCTATACATTGTATAATTCTGTTTATGTGATCCTATAGAAAAGTCAAAAGACAACAACAACAACAAAATCCTAGGGGCAAAACCAAGTGACCAATTACCAGGGACTGTGGGGATGGAGAAAGGACTGACCATACAAAGAGACATAAGTTAGCTTTTGGAGGTAATAAAAATATTTTGTTTTAATGTGATATGAACTCATAACTGGATATATTTATCAAAACTCATTGAACTGTATATTTTAAGAGCACACACCATGAAGCATATTGATATATAATTTTAAAATTACATATTTTCCATAAATTATCAATTGATTTTATAAAATATCTAGTAATAAGTACCTAATATTTTTCTCAAGGATCAAGGAGAGAGAATGGATTTTTTTTCCTTAAATTCCTTTTTTTGAAAGAAAATTATATAGGTTAATCAATCAATCTTAAATAATGACTTCTTATACAGTCATTGTATTTTGTATTTGTTTTTTTAAGATTTTATTTATTTGTCAGAGAGAGAGAACATGCACAAAAGCAGGGGGAGTGGCAGGCAGAGTGAGAAGCAGGCTGAGCAAGGAGCCTGATGTGGGACTCGATCCCAGGACTCTGGGATCATGACCTGAGCCAAAATCAGACGCTTAACTGACTGAGCTACCCAGGCATCCCTAGAATTTGTATTTTTTAGAATATGTTTCTACTGAAAAATTCAGAAGTGTGGGAAGGTAAGAACAATGGATATACAAATTTTCATTGGCAATACATATGAGATTTAGTCTTGTATCAGATTAAATATGCTTATGAAGCATATCTGGTTGTAGGCCTATGCATTCCTAAAGACTCAGACAAAGTAGGAAGCCCCTGTATCAAGCAAAGGAATAAAGTACACTTCAATTTCAGTCTCACTCTAGATAGAATTTTCAAAATGCAAGTCTAAAACTCCATGTGTTAATTTCCTAATTAACTGGAAACCACCTATTGCAGGATTTGTGATAAAGAGAATCAAATCACAATGAACAGAACAAAACAAAAATACTCATATTGTTAAAATTCCAGAAATTGCAATCCCTAAATAAATGTAAATAAATTAAAATGCTAAATAAATATAAATAAACATTTTGTAAGACATAAACTTTTTATTTTAGATTTGCAACTGATTTTGTCTGCATCAATTCTCTAAAACATATGCAACTATTTACCTCCTCCACAAATACTTACATTGCCATATGGACTATTTTTAATCCAATTTCTAGACCATTGATTGAAAAGGACTGGTCCCACTAAAGAGAGATTACATTGCAAAGTCACTAAGTTTAAACTTAATCAAATAGGAGTTTTTACATATAAAATTCTTGTTCCATTTATAAAAAAAAGTTGATTTACAAAATGCAAAAACTAGGAATACTGGATAAAAAGTATCAAATAAAGATTATTTACAAAATTACCTTCAGAGAGTTTGAATACATATGTCTACTATCTCATATTTGATAATGCAGGGCAAACAATAGCATATTAAAATTAAGACGGGGATTAAAAGGGAGTACACTTGGGAAGTTGTGGAGGCTGAATATGATAAAACCATATTTTTAAAGACTTCTCGTTTTATTGAAAATTAGTTTGGAATCCTCATCAGTATAGTCAGAGAAAAAAAATTATTCTGTCTATAGCTCTGAGATTAAAAAGAGATCTGCTGAAGAAGAAATAATGAATTTATCCTCCACATTCATTTTGTGGTACAGAAGACACATTACTCTACATTATGCTTATATTAGACTTAAATAAATTTCATTATGAAAACAAGATTAGAAGAGAGCTTTGTAATTTAAAAACATACATTACTTATATGAATTTTTATAATAAAACACTTTCAAGATGATAATGTTTCTATGCTTTTAGATAATTAAATATCAAAGTGCATAGATGTAGTTTTTAGTCTGATTTTGTAAGTTTAAATCAAGCAAATTTAGAATTCAATCCCCAAAACATCTGTAATTTATTCTGCCATTTACAATATTTGGAACCGACTGCCTCTATTTAGAGTAAATGTGCAAGTGTTTAAATGTGCAAATGAGAATGACAGGTGTGCTTCTTGGAGTAGTGAGCATTCTGATTTCACATTAACTGGTAGAGTATACCTTTATCAAATCAAAGACCATCAGAAAAACATTAAAAGAAATACAATTCCTGTTGGATTAATTTTTCATTCAGTACATAATGAAACAACTCATTTATTTAAATGTAGTAGTTATACTGTAATCCTTTTTTTTTTGCCAACTACTATGATAATGTATAACTTCATAAAGCAAAGTCATATGAGTCAAACCAATATGGATATTCCTCTTCCTGCACATGACTGCCCATTACTCTTTGATTGTAGAATTATTTTGACATATAGTAAACCTTCTCTTCATTTTTCTTGTAGCCCTCCAGAGTAAAACTAATTCATCCTGCTAGATCCAATTCCAATTTAATACCAAAGTAGAATTATTTCCTGCTTGAAAATGCTACCTTGAATCCTGTGAGCTAATCAATTTCTTAAGTAATTCTATAGAGTAATTTTCTATTAAGACTATTAGTTAATATAGATGGACAAATAAGAGGTACTTTAAAAATGTTTTTGTAGAATTCTAGACCATTGAGAAGCTATGTGGGGAAAAAAAAAATTATGTGGTAAAATATGGTATCCTCCTCACTATTCACTAGAAGCTCCAGAGTAAATTGATTAATTTTAAGGGTTTCATAAAGTCATAAAAAGAATTATGTCAATGTATAGGACACAGAAAAAAAATGTTTTAAAAGATAACTTATTTACATATAGAAATTTATATGTCTAATACAGAGGAAAAATGCACATCTGTTTTTCTGTACATAATAAATTTGATAATCCTAATGGGCTAAACAATATAATTTATATTTATTTGCATAGTCATATTAGATTTCTATATTGAAAATGGTTTGACAGCAAATCAGATTATGTATTTTTATTTCAAGGTTATATATGGTCTAAAACAACTGTTTCAGATTCTGATTTTGACCAAGATTAAATAAGTCTACTATAGCCTATCTTTCCCACTGGTTACAACTAAAAATTCTGAACAAAATACAAAAAGCAGGGGAAGGTGGTAGTAAAGAAGGCACCAGGAATTGTCTTTCCATCTAAACAATTACAATGACAGAATCCTGTAACTATTTTGTAACTCTGCCTTCTATTGAAGGCTTTTGCTTTACAGGGGGAGGCTTGGAGGGTAAATCAAAGTTGAATTCTCTCCATTTCACCTCTTAGCCTAGGGGTAGCTACCCTTCCCACTTACAGACCTATAGCAGACCACTGAGCACTTGTTCTCCTGCGGTTAACACAGAGCTTACAGTAACAAGACTTGGTTAAAAAAAAAAAAAAAGATTCTATATTCCCAACATCTGAGATCTGGACTCTGATTACTGTTTCTGATCACAAAGGTACAGACAAGAGGGGTCAGTGGCCAGTGTTGTTGCACCCCTTCCCTCCATCCTTGCAAGTCCCTCTTTGGCTGGCTGAAGTAACTTCCACAGCATTTAAAGGGCTAGTGCCCTTCCTCCCCATTCCCTACATTTTTTTCTATTTTTCCTTTTTTTGGGGGAGCCAGACATTAAAGATTAGGATATTCAAAAGTAATTGCATAAAGACGGAAAATTAGAAAGTGACCAGACATGTCCAGGAAAATGTTCAGGCTTAGAAAAGACCTACCTAGGAATACCTTACATTTACACCTCAGCTGATCCTTAGTCTAGAGACAGCTTATAAGATTTAAAAAAATAAAGACAATAATAAAATACAGTGAACCTTGTTGAAGGGAAAAAGAATGATTTCCAGAGTTAACACATTTTAGATACAAATTCCAGTTTTCAATAAATTTTAAGGTATCCAAAGAAATAGGAAAATATGGACTATTCAAAGGAAAACATAAACAAAAATAAAACTGTCCCTGAAAAAGACTTAAGGGCTGATATATGATACAAAGACTTTAAAGCAACCACCCTAAAGATGTTCAAAGAATTAAATGACGATGTACAAAAAGGCAAGAAAGTGATTTATTTAAAATGTAAATATCAATAAAAGATAGAGAACCTAAAAACAAACAAAAATTCTGGGCCTGAAAAGTACAATCACTGAAATGAAAAAAATCACTACAGAGTTCAAAGGCAGATTGTCCATGTAGAAGAAATAATTATGGCACTTGAATATAGGACAATGAAAATTATTTAGTACAAGAAACAGAAAGAAAAGAAAGATTGAAAAGTAATTGGAGCCTAAGGAGCTTGTGAGACAATATCAAATGGATAAATATGCATTGCAGGAGTCCCAAAAGGAAAAGAGAGCAAAAGGGGCTGACAAATATTTGAAGAAATAGTGGCTGAAACCATCCAGATTTGATGGACGACATGAATATAAACATCAAATAAATTCAGCAATTCTAAATAAGATAAACTCAAAGAGACCCACACCTAGACATATTTTAATCAAACTTTAAAAACTCAAAGACAGAATCTTGCAAACAGCAAGAGAGAAGTGACTCATTACATAGGAAATCTTCAAAAGATCAGCATATTTCTCATCAAAAACATTGGAGGCTAGAGACCAATGAACTAATATATTCAAAGTGTTAAAAGAAAAAAAAATGTTAACCAAAAATCCTATGTCCAGGAAAAATGTCCATTAAGAGAGAGGGAGAATATAAGATTCCCAGATAAACAGATACTGAGAGTTTACCACTAGATCTGCCATATGAAAAATGCTGAAAAGAGTCCTGCAGCATGAAATGAGAGGATACTAGACCATAACTTGAAGTCATTTAAAGAATTAAAGATCTCAAATATTTAAATACATGGGCAAGACCTGAAATTCATAAAATGCATAAAACTAGTAATATTGTAACAATACCTTTTAACTGTTTTGTACATGATTTCAGGGACTAATTCACTTATATATATATATATATATATATATATATATATATATATATATATATATGTTATATATTAGATATATATGATAGTGTTATAGCTTTGTTTTTACAACCATATTTCATTTTCTGCATAATTTAAAAGAATTCTTTGTTTTAGGGCATGCAATGTCTAAAGGTATAATTTTGTGATATCAACAAACCAAAAGAGGTGTGGACATAGCTTTAAATGAGTAGTGATTTTGTATGTTATTGAAGGCAAGATGGTAATAATTCAAATTAGTGTATTATAACTTTAATCTTCATGGAAAGCTCCCAAAATAGCTGTATAATATACACAGTGGGAAATGAAAAAGATATTTAAACAATTCACTATAAAAAAATCAAACACAAAAGACTAATATAGGAAATAAGGGACAAAAAATATAAGGCATACAGGAAATGAATAGCAAAATGGTATCAGTAAGTTCCCTCTAATTGTTGATTACTTTACATGTAAATGGATTAAACTCCCTAATCAAAAGACAGAGATTGGCAAATGGATAAACACATGACCCACTTATATGCTGTAAGTTGGATATATAAGTTATCTAAAGTAAGGAGACTACTTTAGATCCAACACAAATAAACTGAAATCAAAAGGATAGGAAATGTTATTCTATGCCAATAGTAACCAAGAGAGAATAGGAGGGGCTATACTAATTCCAGACAAAATAGATTTTAAATAATAAAAGAGTCAAGGACAATAGACAGTAATAAAAGGTTTAACACAGCCAGAAGATTTAACAATTATAAACATTTATATACCTAATAAGACCATCAAAATGTATCTAGTTAAAAGGGAGAAGTAGATAATGCTACAAAAATAGTCTAAGACTTCAATAACCCACTCTGAGTAATCTACAGAACCAGACAGAAGGTAAGTAAGGAAATAGCAGAATTAAATAAACAAATCAATTAGATCTTGTAAACATGTTTAGAACAGTCTATATAGTAACAAAAGCACACATTATTCTCAAGTGCACATGAAACATTTTCCAGGGTAGACCATACATTGAGCTACAGATTAAGTCTGGAGGTCTAAAAAGATATCATACAAAGTATCTTCCTATTTACAATGGGATAAAATTAGAAATCAATAATAGAAAACTGGAAAATCCAAAAATTTGAGAAAATTATGCATACTCTTAAATAGTAAATAAAAAAAATCACAAGGGGAATTAGAAAATACAAGGAGGTGAATGAAAATGAAAACACAACACAACAAAACTTTATGAAGCATTGTGAAAGAATATTAAGGGGGAAATTTATAGCTATAAATGCTTATAATAAGATCTCAAATCAGTACTTAACTGTACAAATAGAGGAATTAAGAAAAGTAGAAACTAAATCTGAAGGTAATAGAAGGAAGGACTAATAAAGATTAAAGCAGAGATAAATAAAATAGAGAAAAAAAACAAACAAAAAAATAAGGGATGCTTGGGTGGCTCAGTTGGTTAAGCATCTGCCTTCAGCTCAGGTCATGACCCTAGAGTCCTGGAATGGAGTACTGCATTGGGCTCCTAGCTCAGCAGGGAGCCTGCTTCTCCCTCTGCCTACCATTCCTCCTGCTTGTGCTTGCACACTCTCTCTCTCTGACAAATAAAAAGAATTAAAAAACTAAAATTTGATTCTTTGCAAAGATAACATGTTAACAAACTTTTAGTTACATGGACTAAGATTCAAAGTACTAAGATAAGAAAGGGAAGTGGGGGCATTGCTACTGATTATGTAGAAACGAGGATTACAAGAGAGTACATAAATAATTATACACCAACATGTTGGATAACTTACAGAAAAATGAAAAGGTTATGACAGCACAAACATGCCAAAATTAAATCATAAAGAACTAGAAAAAAATCTGGATCTATGACTAGTTGATCTATAGCTAGTAAGGAATTTGAGTCAATAATCAAAAATCTCCCAATGAAAAACAACCTGGATATGATGGCTTCATTGCTAAATTCTGCCAAACATTTTTTTAAAAGATTTTATTTATTTGCAAGAGACCAAGAGAGTGTACAAGCAGGGGGAGCGGGAGGCAGAGGGAGAAGCAAGCTCACCGCTGAGCAAGGAGCCCAATGCAGGACTCGATCTCAGGACCCCTGGATCATGACCTGAGCTGAAGGCAGATGCTTAACCAACTGCACCACCCAAGTGTCCCTTTACCAAACATTTAAAAGAAGTAACACCAATCCTTCTCAAACTTTTCCAAAGTATTAGGAGGGGAAAACCCTTCTAAATTCATTCCATGAGGCAAGCAGTATTCTGATAACAAAGGCAGACCAAGGCACCCCAACAAAAGAATACTTCAGACCAATATCCCTCATGAACATTGTTTTGAAATTCCTCAATAAAATACGAAAAAGCAAATTCAGTAGCATATTAAAAGAATTAGACACCAAAACCAAGTTGGATTTATTCCTGGGAAACACAAGTAGTTAAATATACAAATATTAGTCAGTGTAATACACTACATAACCAAATGAAGAGGGCAAAAACCCACCAGTATCTCGATGGAGAAAAAGCATTTGACAAAATTCAGCACCCTTTCATGATAAACAATTCCAATAAACTAGGAATAGAAGGAAACTACCTCAGCATAATGAAAACCATATATGGAACATACACAGTAAACATCATAGTAAATGGTGAAAGACTGAAAGCTTTTTCTTTAATATTGGGAATAAGGTAAGGATGCCCATTTTCACCACTTTTAGTGTTATGACATGTTATAACATGGAACATTAAGGATATTATAAGTGAAATAATCTAGTCACAAAAACACAAGTACCGTATGATTCCAGTTTTCTGAGGTACTTAGTCAAAATCATAGAGGAATGATGGTTGCCATGTGATGGGTATTGGGGGAATAGGAAGTTATTATTTAATGGGTATAGGATTTTGGTTTTATAAGATGAGAAAGTTTGGAGCTAGATGGTGATAATTGCACGATATTAAATATATTTAATACTTAAAATGTATCCTTAAAATTGTTAAGATAGTAAGTCTTAATGTGTATTTTACCCCAATTAAAAAAAAGGAGCAATTACCTGAGGACGCTTAAAAGTAATCAAAAACATGCGAAATCTGAAGGGTTTTCAAAACTTGGAGAAGCAATTTTCACAAATTAAATTTCCTTTTCTTGCCCATACTCCTTTTTTTTTTTTTCTTGTGGCTTTGCCTCAAATCCAGCCCCCAGTCATGTTGCTTCTTGGTGAAACAGCAGTGTGTGGGGGTAAACTCTAATACAAACAGAAAGAAAAAAATGGCCTCTGCAGAGAAGAGAGTATGGGGGATTTCCAAGGGAAAGTGCTGAAAAGGAGATCTTTTAATTCTGTATATAGATTTACACATATCTTTTCTTGACCTTACATCTGAGCTACACCTGGGTGACACAAAATATCCTAGGAAAGACTTTGAGAAATGAACTAAAATGTATGCCTCTGCCTGAGTCTCAGACTAACACTTAAGCAATACATGAATTGAATATAACCAAAGCAGCATATAAAGCTTCAAAAACTGAACTGAGATTAAAATTAGTTCTCATAGAAGGTGAGGGAAAACTTGCAAAATGAACCTAATCATGCTGATTTCCTGCTAAAATAAATAAACCAAAATCATCATCATAGTCCATACGAGTATAATGAAGTTGAGAGTCTAAAAAATATGTCATTTAAAATATCTAGAATATAATCCAAGTTTATGTCACACAAAAATAATTGGGAAGGGCGGAGCAAGATGGCGGAGGAGTAGGAGACCTAGATTTCGTCTGGTCTCAGGAATTCAGCTGAATAGGGATCAAACCATTCTGAACACCTATGAACTCAACAGGAGATCGAAGAGGAGAGTAGCAACAACTCTCTGAACAGAGAAGCGACCACTTACTGGAAGGTAGGACGTGTGGAGAAGTGAATCCGAGGCGATATTCGGGAGGATAGACGGCGGGGGAGGGGGCCTCCGTCGGCCGCTTCTGGCAAGTGATAGAGCCGCGGAGCACAAAATCGGAACTTTTAGAAGCTGGCTCCGCTGAGGGACATCGCTGCAGTGGCTAAGCAAGGGGTGGAATCCTCCCGGGACAGTGTGGTCTCAGGACCCTCAGGGTCACAGAAAGACCGGGGGTGCCTGAGTGCGCCAGAGCTCCCAGGTATCGGAGCGGGGAAGCCGGCTGCAGAGACGGAGCCGAGGCACGGGCTCTCAGCTCGGGGTTGCCATAAACTGTGATCCAGGACCCAGTCGGGCCACTGCTCCTGCAGCAGGGATCAAACAGGTGGCAGATCCAGGGAGACTCCCCTTCCTTCCCGGGGAGGGGCGGCGCGGGAATGCACCGCAGGGATCTGCTGGGTTTGGAGACTCCACACGGGGTCGGGTGCCAGAGATAGAAATGCTCGGTCACAGGCCGGGTGAGCACGGAGTGCGGCCGGAGACCGGGGACACGGAAGTGACTGCTTTTCTCTGGGGGCACACTGAGGAGCGGGTCCCCGAGTTCCCAGCTCCTCCGGGTGGAGATTGGGAGGCCACCATTTTTGCCCTGGTCCTCCAAGGCTGTACGGAGAGCTTGCAGGGAACAAAAGCTCCTGAGATCAAACCCGAGCAGCTTGCTTAACCCGGACCGACAAGGGCAGGGCAATTCAGCCTCCGGCAAAGACATTTGGAAACCACAGCAACAGGCCCCTCCCCCAGAATATCAGCACGAACAGCCAGCAAGCCAAGACCAAGTTTACCGATCAAGGAGAACAGGAGAACTCCAGCGCTAGGGGAATACTGCACATAGAATTCATGGCTTTTTTTACCATGATTCATTAGTTCATCAAAGTTAATTTTTGTTAACTGTTTTTTTTTCTTTTTCTTTTTCCCTTTTTCAACCAACATCTTATCAATCCCTTTAAAAAAAATTTTAATTTTTCATTTTTAGAGTCATATTTTATCCCTTCAGAGTAGTTACCCTTATTTTTGGCATATATATATAAGTTGTTCTCTCTTTAAAATTTTGAGATACAGTTTCTTCTAACAGATAAAAATATACCCTAAATCACTAGTGTATGGTTCTGTTCTAGTCTCCTGCCTGATCACATTATCTCCCTTTTTTCTTTTTTTTTTTTAAATCTTCTTTCTTTTTTCAAACAACTTATCAAGTCCTTTTATAAAATCTTTTATAATTTTCATCTTTACAGTCATCTTCTATCCCTTCATTGTATCAACCCTTATTTTGTACATATATGTCTTTCTTCCTTTAAAATTTTAGGAGGCACTTTTTTCTAACAGACCAAAATACGCCCAAAATCTAGTGTGTGGCACTGATCTATGCACTAGCCTGATCATATTTGATCACATTCTGCTTTTTTTGTATTGTTCTGTTTTTGTTTATATCTTTTTTTTTCTTTTTTTTTTCTCTTTCTTTTTTCTCTCTTTCCCTTTCTTTTCCCCTGGTTTCAGGTCTTTTCTGATTTGTATACAGTATATTTGCTGGGGACGTTGTAAACCTGTTAGCATTTTGTTCTCGCATTCATCTATTCTCCTCTGGACAAAATGACAAGACGAAAAAAATCACCTCAGCAAAAAGAACAAGAGGTAGTACCGTCAGCCAGGGACCTACTCAATACGGACATTAGTACGATGTCGGACCTAGAGTTCAGAATCATGACTTTAAAGATACTAGCTGGGCTTGAAAAAAGCGTGGAAGTTATTAGAGAAACCCTTTCTGGAGAAATAAAAGAACTAAAATCTAACCAAGTCGAAATCAAAAAGGCTATTGATGAGGTGCAATCAAAAATGGGGGCACTAACTGCTAGGATAAATGAGGCAGAAGAGAGAATCAGTGATATAGAAGACCAAATGATGGAAAGTAAAGAGGCTGAGAAAAAGAGGGAGAAACAACTACAGGATCACGAGGGCAGAATTCGAGAGATAAGTGATTCGATAAGACAAAACAACATTAGAATAATTGGGATCCCAGAAGAAGAAGAAAGAGAGAGAGGGGCAGAAGGTATATTGGAGCAAATAATAGCAGAGAACTTCCCTAATGTGAGGAAGGAAACAGACATCAAAATCCAGGAGGCACAGAGAACCCCTCTCAAAATCAATAAAAATAGGTCAACACCCCGACATCTAATAGTAAAACTTACGAGTCTTAGAGACAAAGAGAAAATCCTGAAAGCAGCTCGGGAGAAGAGATATGTAACCTACAATGGTAGAAACATTAGATTGGCAACAGACCTATCCACAGAGACGTGGCAGGCCAGAAAGGACTGGCAAGATATCTTCAGAGCACTAAATGAGAAAAATATGCAGCCAAGAATATTATATCCAGCTAGGCTGTCATTGAAAATAGAAGGAGAGATAAAAAGCTTCCAGAACAAACAAAAACTAAAGGAAATTGCAAACACGAAACCAGCCCTCCAAGAAATATTGAAAGGGGTCCTCTAAGCAAAGAGAGAGCCTAAAAGCAGCAAAGATCAGAAAGGAACACAGACAACATACAGTAACAGTCACCTTACAGGCAATACAATGGCACTAAATTCATACCTTTCAATAGTGACCCTGAATGTAAATGGGCTCAATGCCCCAATCAAAAGACACAGGCTAAAAAACAAGACCCATCCATATGCTGTCTGCAAGAGACTCATTTTAGACCCCAAGACACCCCCAGATTGAAAGTGAGGGGGTGGAAAACCATTTACCATGCTCATGGACACCAAAAGAAAGCTGGGGTGGCAATCCTTATATCAGACAACCTAGATTTTAAAACAAAGACTGTAATAAGAGATGAGGAAGGACACTATATCCTAATTAAAGGGTCTATCCAACAAGAAGATCTAACAATTGTAAATATCTATGCCCCGAACATGGGAGCAGCCAAGTATATAAGGCAATTAATAACAAAAGCAAAGAAACAAATTGACAACAATATAATAATAGTGGGGCCTTTAACACCCCCCTGACTGAAATGGACAGATCATCTAAGCAAAAGATCAACAAGGAAATAAAGACTTTAAATGACACACTGGACCAAATGGACTTCACAGACATATTCAGAACATTCCATCCCAAAGCAACGGAATACACATTCTTCTCTAGTGCCCATGGAACATTCTCCAGAATTGATCACATCCTAGGTCACAAATCAGGTCTCAACTGGTACCAAAAGATTGGGATCATTCCCTGCATATTTTCAGACCACAATGCTTTGAAACTAGAACTCAACCACAAGAGGAAAGTCGGAAAGAACTCAAATACATGGGGGCTAAAGAGCATCCTACTAAAGAATGAATGGGTCAACCAGGAAATTAAAGAAGAATTAAAAAAATTCATGGACACCAATGAAAATGAAAACACAACTGTCCAAAATCTTTGGGATACAGCAAAGGCAGTCCTGAGAGGAAAGTATATAGTAATACAACCTTTCTCAAGAAACAAGAAAGGTCTCAAATACACAATCTAACCCTACACCTAAAGGAGCTGGAGAAAGAACAGCAAATAAAGCCTAAACCCAGCAGGTGAAGAGAAATAATAAAGATCAGAGCAGAAATCAATGAAATAGAAACCAAAAGAACAGTAGAACAGATCAACGAAACTAGGAGCTGGTTCTTTGAAAGAATTAACAAGATTGATAAACCCCTGGCCAGACTGATCAAAAAGAAAAGAGAAATGACCCAAATCAACAAAATCATGAATGAAAGAGGAGAGATCACAACCAACACCAAAGAAATACAAACAATTATAAGAACATATTATGAGCAACTCTATGCCAGCAAATTAGATAACCTGGAAGAAATGGGTGCATTCCTAGAGATGTATCAACTACCAAAACTGAACCAGGAAGAAATAGAAAACCTTGACAGACCTATAACCACTAAGGAAATTGAAGCAGTCATCAAAAATCTCCTGAGAAACAAAAGCCCAGGGCCAGATGGCTTCCCAGGGGAATTCTATCAGACATTTCAAGAAGAATTAATACCTATTCTCCTGAAACTGTTCCAAAAAATAGAAATGGAAGGAAAACTTCCAAATTCATTTTATGAGGCCACCATTACCTTGATCCCAAAACCAGACAAAGATCCCATCAAAAAGGAGAATTACAGACCAATATCCTTGATGAACATGGATGCAAAAATTCTCACCAAAATACTAGCCAATAGGATCCAACAGTACATTAAAAGGATTATTCACCACGACCAAGTGGGATTTATCCCTGGGCTGCAAGGCTGGTTCAACATCCGCAAATCAATCAACGTGATACAATACAGTAACAAAAGAAAGAACAAGAATCATATGATCCTCTCAATAGATGCAGAAAAAGCATTTGACAAAGTATAGCATCCTTTCTTGATCAAAACTCTTCAGAGTATAGGGATAGAGGGTACATACCACAATATCATAAAAGCCATCTGCGAAAAACCTACAGCAAATATCATTTTCAATGGGGAAAAGCTGAGAGCTTTTCCCCTAAGGTCAGGAACGCGGCAGGGATGTCCACTTTCACCACTGCTATTCAACATAGTATTAGAAGTCCTAGCCACAGCAATCAGACAACAAAAAGAAATCAAAGGCATCCAAATCGGCAAAGAGTAAGTCAAACTCTCACTCTTTGCAGATGATATGATACTGTACGTGGAAAACCCAAAAGACTCCACCCCAAAACTGCTAGAACTCATACAGGAATTCAGTCACGTGGCAGGATATAAAATCAATGCACAGAAATCAGTGGCATTCCTATACACCAACAACAAAACAGAAGAGAGACAAATCAAGGAGTCGATCGCATTCACAATTGCACCCAAAACCATAAGATACCTAGGAATAAATTTAACCAAAGAGGCAAAGGATCTGTACTCAGAAAACTATAAAATACTCATGAAAGAAATTGAAGAAGACACAAAGAAATGGAAAAACGTTCCATGCTCGTGGATTGGAAGAACCAACATTGTGAAGATGTCAATGCTACCTAGAGCAATCTACACATTCAATGCAATCCCCATCAAAATACCATCCACTTTTTTCAAAGAAATGGAACAAATAATCCTAAAATTTGTATGGAACCAGAAGAGACCCCGAATAGCCAGAGGAATCTTGAAAAAGAAAAGCAAAGCTGGCGGCATCACAATTCTAGACTTCCAGCTCTATTACAAAGCTGTCATCATCAAGACAGTATTGTACTGGCACAAAAACAGACACATAGATCAATGGAACAGAATCGAGAGCCCAGAAATGGACCCTCAACTCAATGGTCAACTTATCTTTGACAAAGCAGGAAAGAATGTCCAGTGGAAAAAAGACAGTCTCTTCAACAAATTGTGTTGGGAAAATTGGACAGCCACATGCAGAAGAATGCAACTGGACCATTTCCTTACACCACACACAAAAATAGACTCCAAATGGTTGAAGGACCTAAATGTGAGACAGGAGTCCATCCAAATCATAAAGGAGAACACAGGTAGCAACCTCTTCGACCTCAGCCGCAGCAGCTTCTTCCTAGAAACATCACCAAAGGCACAGGAATCCAGGGCAAAAATGAACTATTGGGATTTCATCAAGATAAAAAGCTTTTGCACAGCAAAAGAAACAGTCCACAAAACCAAAAGACAACTGACAGAATGGGAGAAAATATTTGCAAATGACATATCAGATAAAGGGCTAGTATCCAAAATCTATAAAGAACTTATCAAACTCAACACCCAAAGAACAAATAATCCAATCAAGAAATGGGCAGAAAACATGAACAGACATTTTTCCAAAGAAGACATCCAAATGGCCAACAGGCACATGAAAAAGTGCTCAACATCCCTCGGCATCAGGGAAATCCAAATCAAAACCTCAATGAGAAACCACCTCACACCCGTCAGAATGGCTAAAATTAACAAGTCAGGGAACGACAGATGTTGGCGGGGATGTGGAGAAAGGGGAACCCTCCTACACTCTTGGTGGGAATGTCTGGTGCCACCACTCTGGAAAACAGTATGGAGGTTCCTCAAACAGTTGAAATTAGAGCTACCATTCGATCCAGCAATTGCACTACTGGGTATTTACCCCAAAGATACAAATGTAGGGACCCGAAGGGGTACGTGCACCCCAATGTTTATAGCAGCAATGTCCACAATAGCCAAACTGTGGAAAGAGCCAAGATGTCCATCGACAGATGAATGGATAAAGAAGAAGTGGTATATATACACAATGGGATATTATGCAGCCATCAAAAGGAATGAGATCTTGCCATTTGCAACAACGTGGATGGAACTGGAGGGTGTTATGCTGAGTGAAATAAGTCAATCAGAGAAAGACATGTATCATATGACCTCACTGATATGAGGAATTCTTAATCTCACGAACAAACTGAGGGTTGCTGGAGTGGTCAGTGGTGGGAGGGATGGGGTGCCTGGGTGATAGACATTCGGGAAGATATGTGCTATGGTGAGCGCTGTGAATTGTGTAAGACTGTTGAATCACAGATCTGTACTTCTGAAACAAATAACGCAACATATTTTAAGAAAAAAGAAAGAGAAGAAGATAGCAGGAGAGGAAGAATGAAGGGGAGTAAGTCAGAGGGGTAGACGAACCAGGAGAGATGATGGACTCTGAAAAACAAACTGAGGTTTTTAGAGGGGAGGAGGGTAGGGAATGGGTTAGCCTGGTGATGGGTATTAAAGAGGGCACATTCTGCATGGAGCACTGGGTGTTATGAACAAACAATGAATCATGGAACACTACACCAAAACAAATTATGTAATATATGGTGATTAACATAACAATAAAAAATAATTGGAAAAATGTGATCAGTTTTCATGTAATATAATAACTGTTAACCCTGAGATGATTTAGATGTTGGAATTATCACACAAATACCTTAAAGCATTTATTATAACTGTCACTCATTATGTAAAGCTTAAATACTTGAAATAAACGGAACAATACAATTTTTCAGTAATGAAATAAAAAGTGTTAAAATATCTAACATGAATTGTTAACAGCCAAAAATTCAATGCAAAAAGTTTTCTTTAATTGTTTGTGGGGTTCAATATTAGAATGGAAATGACAGAAGAATAAATCAGTGAACCTGATAATAAATCAATGTAAATTTTATTTGGAAAACATTTTAAAAATATGAATAAAGCTTCAATGATTTTTTGCACATTATCATTTGAGTCTGAAAAAGGAAAAGAAAAAGGAGTACAGAAAAATATTTGAATTATAACTGAAAACTTTCCAAGTTTAGCAAACATCATAACTAAAAATTTAAGAAATTCCACAAACCCCAAATAATGTTAAAGACAATGACAGCTAAGCACATCATAATCAATTGCTAAAAACTAATAAATAAGTAAATAATGAAAAATTCTTGAAATTTGCTATATAAAATTATCACATTACATAGAAGTTAATAAATTCAGTGATCAGCTATTTCTTATCAAAAATGAAGGCCAGGAATGAAGGCTTAATAAAACCTCAAATAAAAGAAACTGAGAAAACTATCTTCCAGTACCATTGTTCTACATGAAAAACTAAAGAAAGTTCTTTATGATTATGAATCAAAATATCACAGGGAAACATGGATAATGGAAGAGCAACAGAAATAGTAAATCTTTCAGTACATATCAAAGATTTTAAAATACTTTATGATTCTTGAAATTATAATGAAGTTTTGAAGGCACATAATAAGATAGCAACATCATACAGTTTAGTGAGAAAGGATAAGGGAACCTATCAATGTGATTGCAAGGCTTCCACATACTTGAAATATTATATTTACTCTAAGTAGATTGACAGTGTAATCCCTAGGGAAGCTCTGTAAAAAATAATGAGAAGACATAGCTAAAAATCCAATGGATAAACACAATGCAATATTCTCTCTCTATATATAAATATATATGTAATTGAAAACAAGGCAAAAACGCAGACCTGAAGGAAAAACAAAATAGAGTAGACAGATAGGAAAAAAAGTACAATGGTAGTACTAGATCCAACCATATCAAAAATTAAATTAAGCCTAATGGTCTAAAAAGGCAATTAAAATAGATTTCAGTTGTGATTTAAACACACACACACACACACACACACACACACCCAACTACATGATGTCTATAAGAAATCCACTTAAAAGGTTAAAAATAAAAAAACTATACAAACCAAAACCAAAAGAAAGCGATCAGGTAATAGAACATTAGTTAAAAATAAGAACCAGAAATAAAGATGATATTAACAATTCTAAATGTGTGTACAGTAAAAAACAGAGCTTCAAAGTGCATGATACCAAACTGACAATACTAAAGGTGAAGTAGAGAAATCCACAAGTACATTTGAAGACTTCAACAGTCTTTTCTCAATAATAAAACAAATTATCAGAAAATCCGTGAAGATATCCAAAACACTATCAACCAAACTTATATAATTGACAGAGACCACCCAACTGTATAATAGAATACATTTTTTTCAAGTGCATATGAAACACACTAAAAAAAAACCCATAATCTAGACAATAATACATATCTTAACAGACTTAAGATGATTGAAATAATTAAAAAAATAGAGAATTTTATCTGATTCTAATGGAATTAAAATAGGATGTTTTTAAAAAGCCATGTTTGATGAATTATGCAGCAGGAAGAAAATGGACACAGTAATTTCCTAGAATTTTTTTCTCAATGCATTTTCTGCTAAATATAAGAGATAGATAGGGAACACTCAGAATGTGATATTAAGAGAAAGTATTTCCTTCCTTATTTACTCACTGTGTGTTTATTTACTTTTAAAAATGAAAGGTATTTAGCCATGTCCTCCTGTCTCCCAGCTTAACTCTGTATAGGTAACATACTAATTATCCAGGCTGAGGGGATGGGAGAAATAAACATATGACATTTCACATGTAACTTCTCAGGAAGGCTCTTACCAGAATGGAGAGCATCTGCTTTAAATCAAGCTTTGATTTTTCAAGGTTAGATGCACATAATTTTCTCAAATTTTAGATATGAAGTTCCATGAATTTTGAAAAATGCACACAGTTAAGCAAGCACCACCACATCTAGATATTGAATATTTTGGTAAGCCCAAAACACGTTCCCTTGGGCTCCTTTGCAATCAGTTCTCTCTTCCTGCCTCTGCCCCTGGCAACCACTGATCAATTTTATGTATAGGGACAAATAGCTTTTGTTTTTAAAACCAGACTGCATTATTCAAACAAAATCTCTTGAGAAGCCCTGATATAAGGCAGACAAAAGCCAAGTTACTTTGGTGAAGTGAATTTAGGAGGCCTAGAGGATTAGAAAATTAACCTTGCCTTCATCTCTGACAGTGGTATGAATAAAGTTTCGGGAAACCCTGACTATCTCAGGAAAATGCTTAAAATAATGATTATGTGTTTTTCTACTCTTCTAAATTTGGATGTTTTGAAGCTAGAGAATATATTTATTGTGTTAATATGTTGCACTTTCATAAAATATGTACTTCATGGAAATGAGAGACTGGATATCTGGAGGAACAAATTTTGAAAAAGACACGCAACTATGCAAGCAACACCATACTGAAGTGCATGGGTAGTGAAAGTACTGATTTGGGGAATATTGAAATCCTATTAATAGTAGGTAGTAAACTGACTGCTGAAACTCACTACTCATAGAGCTCATGATTTCTTTACTTTGCCTAAGGATTTGTTTGTACCCAACACCTTTAATCATATTATCATTTATTTTTTTAAGTGGAAGTATTGCCAACCTATATTCTAATACTCATGGAGAAATTTGATTCTATATTTGTTCAATAGGCTATTTTTGTTTTTCTGTGTCTTTTTTTATTATTGCAGTATCTTTTTTATAGGTAAAAGACACACATTTTAATTGTACAGAATACTAATTTTGTCAAAGGCATAACCCTCATTCCCATCACCCTAGAAAGTGCTTTGTGTCCCTTTTATTGTCAATCCCTGACTCCTACAAAGTGGCAACTACTTCTAATTTCTATCATCAAAGTTTCATTTTGCCTGCTTTAGAAATTCATATAAATGAAATTATTTAGTTGGTATAGGAAGTAAAGTGTATACATACAGCATGTTTTTAAATTTATCAATATTACAGTATATTCCTTTTTATTGCTGAATAAATATATCACAATTTGCTGATTCTTTGACTTAGGGATGGACATTTGGGTTAAAATCTATTTGGTTTCCATGAATAAAGTTGATATGAACATTTGTGTACAAGTCATTTGTGGGCATACATTTCCATTTATCTTTGATAAATATCTAGGTGTAGTGCCATAGGATAGACTATATTTAACTTTATAAGATTTGGCTAACATAGTTTTCAAAGTGGTTGTTTTAGAGAGCCAGTAGCTTCACATCCTCCACACTTGATATTGTTAGATATAAAATTGCTCATAATTTTACATGAATTCCCTTTACCACTAATGATTTTCAAGATTTTGTGCATATTCTCTTGTGTCACGGGTCATTAATATATCCTTTTTTGAAGTACCCATTGCATTACCTTTGCATCCATGTAAAATCTATTGGATATATACCATGAATCTATTTCTGCACCATCTCTTTTTTTCAATTTGTCCATATAGCCACACTGTCCTGATTAGTGTAGCTTCATACTAGTAAGCCTTTACTTTGGCTAGATTAAATCCTCCAAATTATTTTTCAAGATTGCTGTAGTTATTCTAGATACATTGAAATTCCATATAAATTTTAGGATTAGTTTGTCAATTTCTATAAAATAGTGTATCATATTTTGATTGGAACTAAATTGAATTTATGGGATTACTTTCGGTATAATGGCTGTCTTAATATTGAGTTTTCCAATCCATAATTATATTTATTCTTTGACTATTGATTTTAAATAAGTGTTTAAAGATATACATTTACTCTTAAACGCTATTTTGGCTGAGTTCCACAAATATTGATGGATTTTTGAAGTTTTGTTCCTATAAATCATACACACATGCACACACATATTATTTGTTATTTTTGTATTTTTGGATGATTTAGAATTGCGATGATTACTTTCTAAGTATTTAGGATTTTTCTAGCTATGCTAATGGTATTTATTTCTACTTTAATTCCATTGTGGTTAGTATATTCAGTAAAGTTTCAAACTGTTAAAGTACTTTGAGACTTCTGTGGCCTAGAGTGAGAGGTATATTAATGTTTCATGTGCAGTGTCTTAGTAAGAAATACAGTGTTCTATTAAGGTCTACTAGATCACATTGGATAATATGGTTCACATCTTCTATATACTTACTAATTTGTTGGCTATCACCTACTAAAAGAGACATATTAAAAATTTGTAACTGTGGGAGTGAATTTGTCTATTTCTCTTTGTATTTTTGAAAATTTTTGTTCCATGTATTTTAAATCTCAATTATAGTTGCTGTACATTTAAGTTTGTTGAGCTTCCTTTATCAATATATTCTTTCATTATTATGAAATGTCCCTCTATTACTGATGATACTTGTTTCCTAGAAGCCAATTTTATTTGACATTTTTATAGCCACACCAGCTTGCTTACATTTAGTGTTTTTATCTTTTTCTGTCCTTTGACTTTCCATCAATTACCTGTCTTCCATTTCCCACTAGCTTGAAAATACCTGCCTTTAAGTTTTGAGTATTTAATCCATTTACACGTATAGTATAAATTTTTGTTATGTATGGTTTAGAATCATTTTGTACCCTCTGTTTTATTTTGTTTGTTTTTCTGTCTTCATTTGTGTCATTCCAGTCTTTTTGTTTTAACGTCATTCTCTCTGTAGACTTACTATCCACAGCTTTTTGGTTGTCATTGATTTTTGTTTGCTGACCTAGAGATTACAGTATGCATTTTTGAATTATCAAAAGCTACTTAAAATTGTGTTTAATTGTGATTGTCACAGTCATCACCATTTCTTGGTATTTGCTGAGCTTTCCAGATCTGTGCCTTGGTTACTTTGTTCAAATTTCAGTTATGCTTTTATTTATACTGTGAACTCCTTAGTTTATGGACATGACCTTTTCTTTTCACATGTGACCTTCTGGAATTACAACAGACTGCCTAAGTTGTTACAAGTCTCTCTAATTTGGTGGGACTCAAACTCCAAACTCTCTGTTTATATGCACTGATAGCTGTGCCTAGATTTTTAGCCTCCTATTCATGGTCTTCTCATTGATTTCTTGGACTTTTGCCTAAAATAAGCATAGTTTAGTGGTCTGTGACAGATTTTAGAATGATTTCTATCATTCTGGTATTTTCTCTTTCAATTTCCAACTCCTGTTGGAGCCATAAATTATATCTCTTAACCCCTTAAGAAATAAATCTTTATCTTTCTATTTCAGTTCCTTCTGGTGGCCACATGGATGAGAAAATGTTCTCAGGGGAAAATTATATAATTGTGTATTTCATCCTCTATATTTTCCTGCTTTCAAGGATTGACTCTCTGAAAATCTGCCTGCTTTTGTTCATTTTACAGTGCCTTCAATTAATTGTTTCTCATATTTTGTCCAGAGATGCTAATGTTTATCAGCAGGAGGGTTAGTTTGATATAAGCTATTTTGCCATTAGTGAATGCCAGAAACCTGCTTTTAGGTTTGTTTTGAAAATAGTTTATTATTTTCTGATCAGAGAAGTAATGAAGAGTCATTATAAAATATTTTTGGAAACACATGAATAAGGGGGAACATAAAAATAATTCTGTTGTTACACTAATTAGAAATAAACACTTAAAATTTTCTGCATTTTCCATATTTTGCTGTGTACCCAAACATATAAGTTTATTGCTAAAATCTGAAATAGTATATGTATATTGGTAAATGCTTAAAATCAAATTTTGTATAGGCATATGTTTTACTTTGAATGATATTAATTTCTAGTTTCATAAACAGCCTTTTAAAACAAAATTTATCCATAATTTATTTAAATGTTTTTTTTTTAAGATTTTATTTATTTATTTGACAGAGAGAGACACAGCAAGAGAGGGAACACAAGCAGGGGGAGTGGGAGAGGGAGAAGCAGGCTTCCCGCGGAGAAGCCCAATGCAGGGCTCAATCCCGGGACCCCGGGATGATGATCTGAGCCGAAGGCAGACGCTTAATGACTGAGCCACCCAGCTGCCCCTATTTAAATGTTCTGATAAGTCATAAGTTTCTCATAAATAACAATGTTAAATATGCATGAAAGATGTCCAAATTTCTGATTATTTCTTTTGGTTAGAATCCTAGAAATTATTACTAAGATAAAGGGCATAAACATTTTGAAGATTCCTGATATAATTTCCTAAAATTTTTCTAAATATTTTCCCATAAGCATTGTGTTAGGGCATCTCTTTTACAACACTTCCATTCAGTAGTTCTTGATACGACTTTGCATTTACCTAAGTGGGAGAGTTTGCATGTTTTTTTATGGTATTAAACACTTGTATTATTTAATTTATAATCCTTATGTATATTTTTACCCATTTTATTGATATGTATGAAATCATTTTTAATCTATATTATTCACAATTTGGATTTTCAAGTGTGGTTGTTTTTAATTTGGTATTGAATTTATATATTCTAGTCTAGTGGCTTCTGTAATACCAGATTTTGTTTGTTTTGTTTTGTTTTGAGGTGAAATTCACATATCATATAATTAACCATTTTAAAATGTATAATTCAGTAGCAGTTCAGTCATATTGTTTTGTAAAACCACTTCTAATTTCAAAACTATCTTATCATCCAAAAAGAATATTTGGTATTCTTTACCTCTTTGAGAAATTTTAGGACAGTTAATTTAAGATCTTTCTCTAGTAAGTTCAGTGGGCTTCTTTAGGGATGGTCCTTGTGATTTTTTTTTCTTGAAATGGTCACACTCTCCTGTTTCTTTATATTCACTGTAATTTTTGTTTATAATGGGGCATTTTACCTATGGTAATGTGCTAACTATGGGTAGCAGAATTCTCACAGGCTTCCAGGGATTATTGTTTTTTCATGTTAAGGGCTGCAGTTATCCATTTGTTTAGTGACTTTTCCAAACTGTTTTTGCAAAGACTATATTCCTCATCATGTGTGGTCACTGAAGTCTCTGTTCCTCTGTCACTATGATAGCCAGAGACCTGACAGAGCTTTCCTTGCGTACCAGAATCCAATTAAAAAAGAAAAAGTTCTGGGGCGCCTGGGTGGTTCAGCTGGGTAAGCATCAGACTCTTGGTTTTGGTTCAGGTCATGATCTTAGGGTTGTGAGATTGAGCCCCACGTTGGGCTCCACACTCAGCAGGGAGTCTGCTTGAGTTCTCTTCCTTTCCCTCTCTCTCACCTCCTGCCGCTCTCCCCATTCTCTCTCTCTCAAATAAATAAATAAAATCCTAAAAAAAGAAAAAATGTTCTAACTCCTTAAATTCCTTTGATAGATGCCACCTGGGAAATTGCTTCAGTCCAATGACATTGAAAAAATTATTAGTCTCTATGCCAGTCCCTTAGTGATAGACTGTGCAGATCAAAACATGCATCTCAGATTTTTAGAGGACATTGTCCTAATTACTCACCCTGGCAACAGCAAGTTGCAAGATGAAAGCAGATATTTCCCAAATGACTGCCTGCTCTGAACCTGGGGGGTAGTAGCTGCCATGCAAAACACCAGAATTCACTAAATATTACCAGCCTCTTTCTTCATTAAGTGTTCTCCTGGATGCTATAAGTGTTTGAGTAAAATGCCAAGTTCCAAATAGTTAATTCTAATAGTTCTTGCCAGCCTGATAGCTTTTTTGGTAGAGGGAGGGACTGATTCCTAGAGCTTCATACTCCATCATCTTCCATGATATTACTTGGATACTAGGTTTTTTGACCCTGAGCCAAAATAATGTTCACTTTTACCACTGAATTTTCCAATGAAAGCCTAAGTGAGTTTGCCCAAATTTCCCACTCAGAACTATTTCCATAATAATAATGTCTTAAATATGTACTTTTCAAATTCATTAATCAATAGAGGTTTGACAGGATGATATCACTGGAAGCAGTTTTACATTATAGAAAATTGAAATTTGCAAAGTTTTGGAAAATTGCTCCAAGAATGTATTAAGGAAAATAACACATTTTGATATCTTTGTTTATCCTTTCTTTATGGTACCACAAACAGTTTGCCAATGTCAGGAGTGGGGTTTGAACCCCAAAGGCTAGAAAAATTGCCAGGAAGAACACAAAAAAGAATTAATATGCATTTGATCCATTCAAAGAGAATGAGGAAGGGTTGAAAATAGGGCTGTGAAAAATTGATATTCTTTAAAATATGATATACAGTATTTTAATATGAGCATTTTCATTTTGGTATTTTTAATCTGATAGTATTTAATGTAACAGAATGAAAGAAGATAAAACTCCTAAAATTTAATTCAGAAAAGTAGTCTTTTCATAAATACTATAACCACATTCTTTATTTCCTAAAGGTCTCTCCATGTAATATTAATACATATTCTTTTTATGCAAACTCATTTTGACAGCAATAGTGCAAGCATATGATTCGTTTCCATTTAGATTTCTTATTAAAAATAATTTAAGAAAAAAGTTTAGGTAGTATAATTTATTAGGCAGGACAAAGACATTTGTATGATGCTTATAGTTCAAACCTGATTTAACATTTTATAATAATTTATAAAGGAAAAGAAAAAAATACATTCATACTGACACGTCTTGACATTCAAAATATATGCTAGATATGAATAGATATCATAATTTTTCTCTATAATGATTTGTTCTGCACTTGAAGACAGCACATTGGAGGAATTTTCATTTGAATAAGAATGAAAAATTTTGAGCTTTAAAATGTGCTAAATTGATTTCAGTTAAAGGATGTTAATGCTATGTTAGCCCCTCCCCCACCCCTTCTATACCCATTGTCCAGGAATTGTACTGATTTCAATGCATTATCATGACTTATTTTTAAGTAGAAATGTATATGTGGGAAGATGGATATAATCAAAAAGGAATTGATGGGCTCGGGCATTATATAAGGCAACAATGTGGAATTACTAGCTAATGGGAAGAATAACATTGGCATTGAGACAGTAAAGTCATATAACAAAATGAATTATTTGGTTGTTTAATGCCATACATGGCAGGTTGGTTTCAGTTACCTTGATAATTTGAAGAAAAATTATTTGGAAAATTATGTCTCTCTATTTTACTTTGGGTAAATCTGAATGTCACTGACATTGGAAAAAGAGGTAAATAATTTTATGAGTTCATTAATCAATCTTTATTGATAGCCTCTGTGTAGCTATTATTCTCCCCAGGAGTTTCAAAAGAATGATTCATGTCTATTTCAAGAATCTCACAGTATAGGGTAGAGGCAGACAGAGTAACAGATACTTCGAGAACAGTGTGATTGGGGCTACAATAAGGACTGGATCTATGATAAATTACAGGGCAATTTAGGAGAATGGAAAGTCACTTTACGCACATACAGGGGAGATTCTGCCTGGGTCTAAAAGGAAATATTTTTGCTGACATTTCCCTGAGTTATTTCATTGAATAACTCTCTTCAATTTTCATAAAACACTGTTTTTATTTTTGTTTTCATTGTAAATTTAAATAACACATTCCCAGGAATATGCTTCCCTGGGTTTAGTAATTATATGTTCATTTAGGGTAGATATGACTCAAAATTATATTGTGTTAAATAAAATAACATGGATTTTTATCTCATATGAAGTTCAATACATAGCCTTCATTCCCAAAGTCAATTTATAGTCTGAGATGGATGCATCAGCCACAATTACCACGTATATAATGTCTGAGAAGAGGAAGCACAAGAAGGGGCAGTGGGCATACCTCAGCCACCTTTAAGGTAGATTTCCAGAAGCTGATGGGGGGGCCCACATATCTAGGCCATACCCTAGATCATTGGGAATAATCTCCAAGGGAAAAGTGAGCATATGTCCATCCCCAAATACCTCAGCTCTGCTGTCCCCTTTTTACTACTTTTAAAAACAGAATTAGCTGTATTCTGTATTCACTTATAAACATAATGTTAAATAAGTGATGAGGATTTAGGAGTGCACTTGTGATGAGTACTGGCTATCGTATGAGATATTGAATCACTATATTTTATACTGCAAACTAATATAATACTGTATGTTAACTAACTAGAATTTAAACAAAAAATAAATAACTCCAAACTTAAAATTATTTTTTACCCTCATTCTTCCTCGATACAAAGCATAAACCTTTGGGACTAGAGGACTGAAGCCATGGTATGACAAAAAATAGGGAGATAATTGTTTTATATTATGTCTCCAGCATTCATTTTACCAAAAACAGGTTATCTATATTTCTCTGATGAGACAGTATAAGGTGGAAAGTGGAAGGTAAACTCAGAAATGCAAAGATGAGTATGCAGCAGTCTAATACTTAAGGACAAAGCCAGTTTTGTCATTTGCTGACCATGTGACCATGGGCAAGTCTAAGACATTTAATCCTCAACTGTGTCTGTAAAATGTAGGTAATAAAATACAGGGCTGGAACTAGAGTTGACTTGTATGCCAAAGGAGGCACCTCTAGATGCATTAATCTAGATAACGAATATTTTAATACATAATTTAAAAAATAACAGTTATTGCAAAGTATGAATGATGAACAAAATATCAAACTTTTACATTAATATATGACCCTGCATGTACATGACTCATCTCAATTACCTCACCTTAATTTTGGCTCTGATAAAATACCTCACAAAGTTATTGTGAGAATTAAATAAATTCATACAAAACAATTAAGAGCTCAAACAAGGTTATATCCACTATCTCATTTGAATTTGACAGTTACTTTTTTTATATTATTGAAGTATATTTGACATACAATGTTATATTAGTTTCAGTGGGCAATGGAGTGATTCAACAATTCTATACATTACTCAAGGATCACCACAATAAGTGTAGTCACCATATGTCACTGTACAACATTATTACAGTATTATGGATTATATTCCCTATGCAGTACTTTTTATCTCTATGACCTAATTATTTTATAACTGGAATTTTACACCTCTTAATCCCTTTCACCTATTTTGCCCTTCCCCTCATTCCCCTCTCCTCTGAACTATTGGTTCTCTGCATATATGGGTCTAATTTGTTTGTTTTGTTTTTTTTATTGTATATGTCTTTCTCTGACTTACTTTATTTAGCATAATACCCTCTAGGTTCCATATCATTGCAAATGGCAAATTTCATTGCAAATGGCAAATTTCATTCTTTTTGAGCTGAGTAATATTCCATTGTGTGTGTGTGTATGTGTGTGTATGTGTATTTTGTGTATATACATATGTTGGTATACACACACACATATACTACATCTTCTTTATCCATTCATTTATTGATGGACACTTCTGTGCTTCCCTACCTGGGCTATTGAAAATAATGCTGCAATAAGCATATGGGTACATATATATTTTCAAATTAGTGTTTTAATTTCCTTTGGGGAAATACCCAATAATGGAATTACTGGATCATATGGTATTTCTATTTTTAACTTTTTGAAGAACCTCCATACTGTTTTCCACAGTGGTGGCACCAATTTGCATTCCCAAAAACAGTTCACAAGGGTTCCCTTTACTCTACATCCTCACTAACACTAATCTCTTGTCTTTTTGATACTAGCTATTCTGACTTGTGTGAGGTGATACATGGTTTTGATTTTCATTTCCCTGATGCTTAGTGATGTTGAGCGTTCTTTCATGTGTCTGTTGGCCACCTATATGTCTTTGGAAAAATGTCTACTGAGGATATCTGCCAATTTTTTAATTGGGCTGTGTTGTTTTTGGTGTTATATAAGTTCTTTATATATTTTGGATATTAACCCTTTATCAGATATATCATCTGCAAATATCTTCTCTCAGTTAATAGGTAGCTTTTTTGCTTTGCTGATTATTTTCTTTGCTGTGCAAAATCTTTTTATTTTTGTGTAGTCCCAATAGTTTACTTTTGCTTTTCTTTCTCTTGCCTGAGGACACATACCCATAAATATGTTTCTAAGGTTAAAATCCAAGAGATCACTGCCTAGGTCTTCTTTTAGGGGTTTTATGGTTTCACATTAGGTCTTTAATCCATTTTGAGTTTATTTTCATATATGGTATTATAAAGTCCAGTTTCATTCTTTTGCATGTAGCTATCTAGTTTTCCCAGCACCATTTATTGAAAAGACTGTCTTTTCCCCATTATGTATTCTCACCTCCTTTGTCACAGATTACTTGACCATGTAAGTATGATTTATCTCTGGGCTCTCTATTCTGTCCATTGATTTATGTGTCTGTTTTTAGGACAGTACCATAATGTTTTGATTAGTATAGTTTTGTAGCATATCTTGAAATCTGGGATTGTGATACCTCCAGCTGTGTTCTTCTTTCTCAAGATTGCTTTGACTATTTGAGGTCTTTTGTAGTTCCATAAAAATTTAGGATTATTTATTCTAGTTCTGTGAAAAATGCTATTGATATTTTGATAGGGATTGTAATGTAACTGTGGATTGCTTTGGATAGTATGACACTTTGACAATATTATTTATTCCAATCCATAAGCATTGGATTTTCATTTGTGTTATCCTCAATTTCTTTCATTAGTGTCTTATAGTTTTCCTAGTATAGGTCTTTCACCTCAATTAAATTTATTTCTAGGTATTTTAATCTTTTTGGTGCAATTATAAATAGAATTGTCTTAATTTCTCTAATACTAGTATATAGAAACACAAGATAATTCTGGATATTAATTTTGTAATCCTGCAAATTCACTGGATTCATTTAACCATTCTTAAAGTGTTTTGCTAGAGTGTATAGGTTTTTTTTTTTATATGTAGTGTTGTGTCATCTGCGAATAGTGACAGTTTTTACTTTTCCCTTACTAATTTGGATGCCATTTATTTCTTTTTGTGTGTGTGATTGCTACAGCTAGGATGTCCAATACTCTTTTAAATCAAAGAGGTAATAGTGGACATCCTTTCTTGTTCCCGATATTAGAGGAAAAGTGTTTATTTTTTCATCATTTTTATGTTAGCTATGGATTTTTTTATGTATATGGCTCTTATTATGATGAGATATGTTCCCCCAAACCCACTTTATTGAGGGTTTTGTCATGGACAAATGTTTTATTTTGTGATGTGTTTTTTCTGACTCTATTGCGATGAATTTATGAATTTTATCTTTCCTTTTGTTAATGTGATGTATCACATTGATTGATTTATTAATACTGAACCATCCTTGCAACCTTGGAATAAGTCCCACTTGATCATGGGAATGATTCTTTTAATGTATTGTTGAGTATGGATTGCTAATATTTTGTTGAGGATTTTTGCATCTCAGTCCATCAGAGATATTGATCTATAGTTTTTTGGGGATTTCTTTTTTGTTCTTTGGTTTTATTTTTTTGGTGTCAGGGTAATGCTGGCTTCTTAGAATAAATTTAGAAGTTTTTCTTCCTCTTCTATTTTTTGGAATACTTAAAAATTTGTTTGTTGGGAATTCACTTTTGTTACTAGGAATTGGACTGTTCACTTTTTCCATTTCTTCCTGATTGAGTTTTGGAAGATGGTATATTCCTAAGAATTCATCCATTTCTTTTAGGTTGCACAATTTATTGGTATATAATTTTTCATCATATTCTCATAAATTTTTTCTATGGTATCAGTTGTTACTTCTTCATTTCTGATTTCATTTATTTGAGTCCACTGTGTTTTTTCCCTTAATGAGTGTGGGTGAAGGTTTATCAATTTTGTTTATTCTCAAAGAACCAGTTCTTTGTTTCATTGATCTTTTCCTGTGTTTTGTTTTTTATTTTTTCCCTCCCTTTTATTTCTGTTCTAATCTTATTATTTACTCCCTTTTACTAACTTTAGGCTTGTTCTTTTTTTGTAGTTTCTTTATGTGTAAGATTAGATTGCTTATTTGAGATTTTTCTTGTTTCCTCAGGTAGGTCTATATTGCTGTACACTTCCCTCTTAGAACTGCTATGTTGCATCCTGAAGATTTTGGATTGTTGTGTTTCCATCTTCATTTGTCACCAGTTATTTTTTTTTAATTTCCTGGTTTCCATGTTGAGTGATTGGTTGTTTACTAGTACGTTATTTAGCTTCCATGTGTTCATGTGTTTTCTAGTCTTTTCTTATTATTTGTCTCTAGTTCATACCATTGTGGTCAGAGAAGATTCTTGATATGAATTAAGTCATCTTAAATTTATTGAAAATTGTTCTGTGGCCTAACATATCTATCCTGGAGAATGTTTCATGTATATTTGAAAAGGATGTATATTCTGTTTTAGGATGGAATGTTCTGTTCTTATAAATGTTTACTCTGTCTGTCTACTGTGTAGGTCATAGCCATTGTTTCCTTGTTGATTTTTCTGTCTACATGGTTTATCCATTGAAGTAAGAGATTTGTTAAAGTCCCCTACCATTATGGTATCTTTTTCAATTCCTCTCTGTGTCTGTTAATATTTGCCTTATGTGTTTAGGTGGTCCTGTGTTGGGTGCATGGATATTTACAATTGTAATATCCTCTTGTTAGACTGATCCCTTTATCATTATGTAATGCCCTTCTTTGTCTCTTGCTACAGTCATTGTTTTTTAAATTCGATTTTGTCTAAGTACTGCTATTCTGGCTTCTTTTTTTTTTTTTTTTTTTTTGCTTTCAATTGTATGGTATGTTTTTCTAGCCCTATGTTTTCAGTCTATAAATGCCTTTAGGTCTGAAGTGAGTCTTTTGTACACTGCATATAGATGGATCTTTTTTTTCCCATTAAGACAACTCATGTCTTTTGATTGAAGCATTTATTCCATTTACATCTAAGTAATTATTGACAGGCATGTACTTATTGCTATTTTGAAAATTGTTTTCTGGTTGTTTTTGTAGATATTTTTTGTTCCTTTCTTCTGTTCCTCCTCTTTTCCCTTGTGGCTTTATGGCTTTCCTTAGTGTTATCCTTGGATTCCTTTCTCTTTATTTCTTGTATAGCTATTATAGATTTTTTATTTGTGATTGCCGTTGAGTTCATATATAACATCCTACGTGTATAGCAATCTATATTAAATTGATGGTCTCGGGGCGCCTGGGTGGCTCAGCCATTAAGCGTCTGCCTTCAGCTCAGGTCATGATCCCAGGGTCCTGGGATCAAGCCCTGCATTGGCCTCCCTGCTCCATGGGAAGCCTGCTTCTCCCTCTCCCACTGCCCCTGATTGTGTTCCCTCTCTCACTGTGTCTCTTTCTGTCAAATAAATCAATAAAATCTTTAAAAAAAAATAAACTGATGGTCTCTTAAGTTTGAACACACTGTAAATGCACTAAATTTTTACTCCTCATTCCACATTTATTTATATAACATATTTTGCATCTTTTTGTGTATGCTTTGACTAAATTTTGTGGACATAATTAATTTTACTACTTTCAGATTTTAACATCCATACTGGCTTTATAAGTGATTAATCTACGACCTTTACTATATGTTTGCTTTTTCCTGTGACTTTTTTTCCTTTCATAGTTTCCTTCTACTTATGGCCTTTTCTTTCCACTTAAAGAATTCCTTTTAACATTTCTTATAAGGCTGGTTTAGTGGTGATGAAATTCTTTAACTTTCATTCATCTGAGAAAATCTCTACCTTCAATTCAAATGATATCTTGCTGTGTAGAGTATTCTTGGTTATAGGTTTTTTTGGTTTTTGTTTTGTCTTGTTTTTTTTGTTTTTTTCCTTTCAGCACTTTGAATATATAATTGCTACTTTCTATGGTTGCACAGTTTCTGCTGAAAACTCATCCTCACGCAGTTTGCCTTAATGTAATGGTTTTCTTTTTCTTTCCTTTTTTTTTTCTTTTTTAATTTCCTTGCTGCTTTTAAGATTCTCTCTTGGTCACTACTTGTTGCCATTTTAATTATTATGTCTCTCAGTGCAGACATCCTTGAGTTCATTTTGTTAGGGGCTCTCTCTGCTTCCTAGACTTGGATTTCTCTTCCTTACCCAGATTAAGGAAGTTTTCAGCTATTAGTTCTTCAAATAAGTTTTCAGATCCCTTCTCTTTCTCTCTTCTCCTTCTGAGAACTCTATAGTGTTAGTGTTTCCTTAACACTTAACATGCCAATTTTTTTTTCTACTTTCTTTTTGCTGTTCAGCTTGGTTGCTTTTCATTGGTCTGTCTTCCAGATCACTGATACGTTCTTCCGCATCCTCTCATCTGTTGATTCCATCTAGTGTATTTTTCATTTGTTATTGTATTCTTCAGGTCTGAGTAATTCTTTTTATATTTTATACATGTTTGTTGACATTATTACTGAGTTCATCTACTATTTTCTCACATCCAGTGTCTTTATGACCATTACTTTGAATTCTCTATCAGACATATTGCTTATGTCTGTTTCATTTAGCTCTTTTTCTGTCATATGGTCTTATTCTTTAATTGGGATACATTCCTCTTACCTCTCATTTTTTCTAACTCTTTGTGTTTGTTTCTATGTATTTGATAGGACATCTATGTTTCCTGGTCATGGAAGCTGTGGCTTTGTGTAGAAGAGGTCCTATGGTTCCCTAGAGCACACCCCGCCATCATCATAACCACATGTTCCAGGGGCCTCCCCTATGTGTATTGTGTGTACCCTCATATTGTGACCAGCTGCAGTAGCTATGTACACAATTTGTGGGGCTGGCCTTCTGCCCAGCTGTAGTGACTCACTTTGCCTGCTATGGGTGCACTGGGCAAGGTTCTCTTTCTCTGTTTTATTGAGAGCCCTGGCTGCAGCCATGATAGGGACTGGCACTCAACTTTGCTGTCTGCAGTCAGCCTCTGCCACAGCTGCAGAGGAACCCAAAGACAGGGCTTATCCTGCAGAGCCATCTAAAAGGCTCAACTGTAGCAACTGGGTTTGTGCTGGTATTTGGACTTACCTCCCCCTCCTCGCCAGGGCCAGAGTCACTTTGGAGTGATGCTGGCCTACATCAGGGCTGCCGGCCAAGTGTGGCAGGGTAGGACCCACCTTGGAGGGATATCTGCTAAAGTGAATGAGTTGGGTGGGGTGGGTCTGCAAGGAAATGCTGGGGTGGGACTTCATGCTAGCAAAGTAGATGGAGAGTGTTAGAACTGGCTCCTGGAAGCATCTGGCCATCTATGCTGGGAGAGGGCAAGAAAAATGGTGTCCACTAACACTTTTGTTCCTGAAGATTTCTCTTGCATATCCCTGCCCCTCTGGCAAATGTATTAAAATTAGTTAGTAAATCTCCTTCAGATATATCTCAAGCACTTTCAAACTGCTTCTTCTGTGCTATGTCTCAGGGTCTTATCTAGTGTACTGGCTCTTTAAGAGCAGGGATTTGGTTTCCTGTCAAGCCCAGAGTCAAGCCTGCTGTTTTTTAAATCTCCTAAAGTTATTCCCCACTGATTTTCAAAGCCAAATGTTATGGGAACTCATCTTACCAGTGCAGGTCCTCAGCCTGGGATGCCCAGAATGGGGTATGATCCCCTTGCTCCACTGTGCTTGTGACGTGTTTCCATTTGTGGCACTGGGGGTTTGGTTTCTGACTGCATTTCTGTCTTTCATACCCTTTTTAACTTGGCTTTCGCTTTATGATTAGCTGTGGATAATCTTTTCTGCCCTTCTTCACGTTGTTTCCAGAGCTAGTTGCAGTATATTTAGTTGTTGACTTCATGTGTCTGCTCAGGATCCACCTACTTCTCCAATTTCCCCCTCCAGCCAATTAATTACTTTCTTGAAAAGCACTAATACTTGGCCAAAGATGTATAATTCAGCATCTTATTTCAGAAATGGAAACATCCCAATACAAGCCTCAAAATAAAATTAGTAATACTAAGTGGAATTTTTACTACATGAACCAAACTGAAATTTTTATATAAAGATGCAAGAGCTCAATTATGATCTTGTTATATATCAATTCATCATTCCAGTGCTATTTACTTCATGGCATAGTTGCTTTAACAGATTAATGGGGCTTTCTCATTTTTATTATTTATTAACATCAAATTCACATATAAATTTCTAATACAGAAGTTAGTGGAAGACATAGTATAAGTGAAGAGAAGAAATGTTATTTTATCACTAAATGAAATGATTATTTTTATTGCTTTTAACAATAATTTGACACAGTTTTTTAGTCAAAATTAATAGCTTGTATAAAAAATGGCTTGGAAGTTAGCACTGGAAATATACTCTTCTTCTACATGCCAAACATTAAGAAGGTTTTAAAACTTATTCCTTAGACAAAGGTAATTTTTACAAAAACGTATAGATAAGACCTGTGACTCCTGAAATTGTCATAATAGGATTCTCGTGTTTCATAAGTAGCAACAGAAAAACTAAGAAATAATTCCATATTTGACAAAGATTTTATTAAAAAAATAGTTATTGGGGCATCTGGGTGGCTCAGTCAGTTAAGCGTCTGCCTTTGGCTCAGGTCATGATGATCCCAGGTTCCTGGGAAAGAGCCCTATGTTGGGCTCTCTGCTCAGCGGGGAGCCTGCTTCTCCCTCTCCCTCTGTCTGATACTCTGCTTGTGCTCTCTTTTTCTCTCTGTCAAATAAATAAATAAAATCTTAAAAAAGCAGTTATTGTCCAATTTAGGACAGATTGAGAAATATCTGTACAAATACCCAATCTTAGTAACTCATAAAGGAAAAATTCACAAAAATATGTTAAGGAGTCTGGTTGAAAATTGCTTACAAGCAAGTCTCTGCTCTGTAATTTAAATTGCTGTGTGATTTGGGGTAATCTGCTTCAACTCTCTATGTTGAATTTTTTTCATCTATTAAATGGGAATAGCAATATAACAGCTACTATGTATGTAGCACTTACGAAAATGCATGTTTCAAAATGTGAGATAAATGTTAGTTTTGATAATTTTTAATCATTAATTCATCCATAAATATAGCAAATATTTTTGATAGCATAAACATGTCTGAGACACATGACCCCTCTTATTCTACAAGATTTACTTCTTTGCTGTTATTTTGCTCTTAATTGATTTCTGATTACTTATCCATTAGGTACATATCACATAACATGGGATGTTCTCGTTTGCCCCTACAAGAAAGAATTAACACTATAGTTAAAATATCACCTGCTTTATGAGGGATACACTAAGCTTCATTTGGCCGCATAATTTTATTTTAAAGAGCCATGTTATAACTAGGTCTTTATATTATTCTGTCTCTACTGTTGCTTAAGGACAGTGGATGCCTCATCTCCCTCATTACATGCAGGGTCCTGAGAGTACAGTGTTGGGAACAGAGAGCCACAGGAATCATCATTTGAAATGATGTCTCAAAAATCATGTGCATTAGCTTGAACTATTTGGCAACTGCGATATGTTCTATTAAAATGGAGGAAAGATGGAAGATCTATTACAAATTGTTTGGATTATCTAATAAGTGTGACTGTCAAATGCAGAAGGGAAGATTATAATAATGAAGATCTCAAAGTTCATCATGGATCAGATATTCCTAATGATAAGCACTCATTAATATCCAACATGAGGAAAGAACCATTATGCAAGAATTAGCATTCTATTGGGAAGGTTAATAATTTAAGTGACAGAATATGATCCTCTATTTTAATAAGATGTTAGAATTTGCATATGGTGTTTCTTCAGCTATAAATTTTGACAACCCCCATCTAATGCATAAAACAAAAGTATTTTCTTTTTTTCAACCAGGCCAGGCTGTTACTTCTATGTTGTTGAAAAATGTTCAAACTTGGTGGGTTATTTTGTATGTGACCTTAAACAGGACTTTTCATATTCTTCCTTTTGTGGACATTAGCCAATATTTCTCTTTAGCCCTGGCTGAGACATATGGGCATATTTTGTAGCAAAAATAATTACAATACTCTTGATTCCCTTCCCATTTTCACTTTAATTTCCAATTTAATTACAAATAGATCACTCAAACATTTCATCTGAGACAATATTTTTCTCATATCAGTACCACTTGCCTGTGATCATGGTGAATAAGGGGCAGATTTATTATTTATTTCTGACAAATCATGTATGCCCCGTATTCTATTTAAATACAGTACAGAGGCTAGTTCTTCCTTTGTACCTTATCTCCTCCCCTCTCTCAACTCCATGTTAAAAAAAAAAAGGCAAAATAGGGGATGAGATTTGTTTTCTGATAAATATTGAATGATAATTGAAAAATGTTCAGTGTTAAAACAGGTGGTGACATAAGTTAGGAGTATATTTGCAAGAGCAAGATTGAGAAACTGAGAAACATAGAATTCCTTTTGTAGATTTTACTCTGGACAGAAGGGGTATATTGTGTGGCCCAAATTCCAGATGTTATTTACACCATTTCACAAACCCTACAGCTGCTACTTCTGTTATGATTACTGTATCACCTCCTGTCATTGCCCACTTGAAAGTGAAGAAATGGCTCTAACAAAATGAACAAATTGACACTTGTGATTTACTTTGCTTTTGTTCTTTGGTTGAAATAGCACAAATCACAGAATCTTTTCTTTCCTTTCAGAAATATACTTCTCCTAGATCTCTAGTTATGTGAGATTGTAATTTGGTCCAGAAACTTTAACATGCACTGTATGCTGAAAAGCAAGTACAGTCCATATTCAATTTGACTTCTTCATAAATTTCTAAGTATTAAAATGATTAGGTCAGATTTAGGACCAATTTCCTGAGAAAGTTCATGATTAAAAGGCTCAATCAGTCCCTGACCATGAAACTATTAAGCAGTCAACACACCTTTAGAATTTTATGAAGAAGGAGGAAAGAGGTTACTGATCTCTGCTTTCTATATTGCCAAACTGATGTGTACATGGAGTTTAAGTAATATAATACATATTCATGCTGACAGCTAATTTTCAGGCTAATGCAATTCAAAACAGAAAAGATAATGAACCCTAAAAAAACATAGTTTGTAAATGGAAATGCTGACAGACTCTTAACTCTAATAGCTGTGCTATTGGGCACCACAAAAATAACAAAGCTAATTTTAATGAAGATTTGAAAGTAGATGAGGCATTTATCTTCGGTAATTATGGTGCTTCTGTAGGACTAATATCTAAATGGAATTTAAACCATTTAAATGACCTAAGGGAGGGGACAATTGTAGGAATAATTCTTGCTCTGTGTGATTCCATATAGGAATTATATATGTATGGTTATATTTCAAGAGCATTTTTTCCTCCATATGGGACCAGGCACATTCCAGTTATAAATATATTATTTTTTTCTAACTCTGATTTGAGAAAATCTGCTTCCAATACAAATCTAGTAGAAATTTTCTTAAATGATACTTTTTAGAATTAATCCATTTAGAAAATTGTTGATATTGTTCCCATTACCAACAATTTTAAGCCTTGTTATCCACCTATTTAGCCCCTCTCTATCTTTTATTAAACTCAGCATCTTGGTTGACATCCTTATCAGACCTGCTTTCTGACAGGTTTACTCCCCCTGACTGTGGGGGTCAGTTATATTCATGTATGCTACAAATAACTATTAAGAACTGCTTGTATGCTAGGCAATATATTTAATCCTCTGGAGAATGTATGTAACATATTCAAATACAAATACAGTTCTTCTGTAGGAAACTGCAACCTAATCACAGAGATGGAATCCTGCAAAAAGGGGAAAAGTGTTTCTAGTGAACACTCTGGATTCAAAGTTTTAAGCTTTTGGCTTTACATGTATTATTCCCCATTATCTTCTCCACACTCCTCAAAAATAAGTATTGCTTTACTTCTCCAAGACCTTTTATTCTGCTGAACATTTGGTCATTTCTCTTTCTCATTAATGATACCATTTGCTAGAGTAGAAACTCACCTACTTAAAGTCTTTACCACTTCAACAATAGGAATTTTAGACTCTTTGGTAGAAGTAGCCTTCTATCTTACAGATTATAAAATATTTTCTCATGGATTATTTCTTTTGAACTCCACAAAAAATGAATTAAACAACTGAGTTCTTGCTTTTTCTTAAATATATTTGAAGTAAATGAAGCATAGAGGCTACACAAATGCTGAAATCATTGAATGGCTAAGAACATTGGGATTTATTTTTTTACATTTTAAAATAAAAATTGTTATTTTAGAACCATTTCAGATTTACAGAAAAATTGTAAAGATAATATGGAGAGTTCTCATATACCCTGCATCTAATTTCCCTTATTATCAACATCTTATATAAATATGGTACATTTATGACAACAATTAAATAATATCGATGCACCATTACTAACTAAAGTCTATACTCAGATTTCGTTTTTTACCAAATGTCCCTTTTTTGTTTAGGAATGTCATTACAAATATGCCACTACATTTAGTTGTCATGTGTCTTTAGGCTCTTCTTGGCTGTGGCAGCTCCTTGGACTTTCCTCGTTTTAGATGAACTTGACAGCTGAGGAGTACTATTCAGATAATATGTAGACTATCTTAATTTGGATTTGTCTAGTGTTCTCCATAATTAGATTGAGGTTATGGGTTTTGGGGAGGACACCAATGAGGTAAAATGTGATTTAATCATATCACATAGATGGTACATACTGTAATTGTGGCATATTACTGTTGATATTGACCTTGGTCATCAGGCTCAAGTATTGTTTATCAAGTTTCTCCACTGTAAATCTCCTTTTATCCCTCTGTTTCATACTGTACTATTTGAAAGAAAGTCTCTATATACAGGTCACACTTAAAGAGTGGGAGTTATGCTCTACCTCCTTGAAAGGAGAGTATATAAATTCTTTGGAATTCTTCTGCATGGAAGAAAAATTCTTCTCCTTGGTTATTTGTTTATTCAATCACAGATTTATATCAGTATGGATTCAGGAATATGTGTTGTATACTTTAGGGTAGATTCCAATACTACTTTATTTTTGTTGCTCAGTGTGACCCAACTTTGGCCATTGGCAATAATTTCAGTTGGTTCTGGAGTCCTTTCTACAAACCACTATTGATGCAGTGTTTTGTTTTATTGCTTTAGTTGTGTTTGAACAGACCCTTATTTTCTGGCATTTACAAGATGCTCTAGGCTTATATTTCCTGTCCCTTCTTAAAATTAGCCTTTTCTTCAAGGAGCCTTGTTTTTAGAAACCGACATCTAGGTGCTAAGTATGTTTCTTGCTATATTCTTATTTTCATAAGTCCAATTTCCACCAAACTGCATTTTGCATATCATGAGCATAACATATGAGGAGTGAGAGATATTCTGTTCTGATTGAGTTCCTCTGAAGGACAAGAGTCTACTATTTTGGCTTTTGAAACTATAGCTGAGACTAGTATTCTATTTTGCTTGCTATCACTGATGTGATTTTTACACTATTATATGAGGTTACATTTTGTATGCCTGTTTTACACATGAGGAAAAAAGTGTTCAGTGTTCTCAAATGATACATAATGTTTTCAAAGTTATATATATATATATATATAGATATATCTATATCTATATCTATATCTATCTATCTATCTATATATATATATATATATATATATAGTGGTTAGACATGAATTTGAAATTATATGTTACTATCCCATAATGTTAAAGGGCTACCATAAGCTACCTCTGTGCTTGTCATTGAAGCCATGTCTCTTTGACTGCAATAATTATTGATTTAAGAAATAGGTATGGTTGTAGTCTGCCTTGGTTTCTGATCTTAGTCACAAGGTCAGTGAATGCATTTCAGAGGAATGAGTTTACATTACTAAGAGACAAATAAGTCTAAATTTCTCTCTCTTATTGAGAGCCTTGAAAGGCTAAGCTTGTTTAATAAAGATAATTTGGTGGGGGTAAAGCATTTGATACATTTAGTAAGTAATTAAGTCCTATGTGCCAACAGTGCTTTAAGAAGTGGTGATAAAGGACTTCAGTATTTTTTCCATATCTAAAGGAATTTATCTATAAAAAGGAAGAAAAACATTTAGGCAAATAAATAAAGGCAAAGAAATACAGACTTAAATGGATAGAATTCAATGATACTTCTCAGACTTCCATGTATGTAATTTCACTGGGGAATTCCATTAAAACACATATTCAGATTCAGTAAATCTGGGGTGGGGACAACATTTCTGTATTCCAAAAAAAGGGTCAGGCCACTGTATTCAGAAACAATGTTGTCAAGAAGAGTAAGGCACAAAGGAATGGTTAATTTTATAAGGAGAAGAGTTAGAAAGATTACATAAATGAAAAAGTACAGATCAGAGATAAAATGAGTAAGTCAAAGAAAAATAAAACATTTAAAGGTAAAATATTAATTATAAAAGTGGTCCACATTTCATTTTGGGACACAAGGTTTCATTAGGGGATATATATTTTCATTATATCCTCTATTACATTTTATATTCTGGATATATTTTCTCTTAATTTATAGCCAGATTTTTTTAAACACCAAAATTCCTTAGAATTGAAATGTCAAGTCTTTTTTCCCCATGCCTTCATGAAGGGGTATATTGTTTGTGTGCATGTGTGTCCTGGGCTGTAAAAATCTCAAAATGTTTACCTCTTCTGGGTTAGGTTATGCCTCAGTTCCTCAAGTTTATTTGATTGTATGTACATGAGTAGAGATTTGAAAGATCAAATTACTTTTTGATGACAGATACACTATCTTTCTACAGCATGATAATATGTGCTCTTAATTATATTTTTAATTTCCTGAATTCTAGAAACAGTTTCCTGACTTATTTCCACAGCTCATTAATTAAAAATGCACAAGAATTGGGCAAGAGTATTTTTTTTTTAAGGAGAGAAATGTTCTATTTTCTTGGCAGCCAGATTCTATTAACCTTTTATCTTTTAACTGTTCTTCAATGTGTGTTCTATAAAACAAGTCGGATATTCCTTTTGAGATGAATTATTCAGTCAAAACAGTTCTGTTACCATATTATGTAATAAAACAGCAAGCTATTGATTTGGCATTGCAAATGAACTAGTTTTATCTCTTTTTCACATTGTAATTTATCTTATTCTATTTGTATCTATACATGGATCTTGCAAGCCAATAACCATTTTACTCACTTGAGCTAGAATTCAGTTGAAATGTATTAACTCAGAAAATTGAAAAGAAATATATCAGATAGGTTTAAATACATGTGGTCATTAGAATTCCATAACATACAAATGAAATGTCTCTAGGAGAGACTCCAGTCTTCCAGTTGTGATAGATGATCAAGATACCTACAAACATATTTTTTAAAAAACCCAAGTTAATTAAATGAAAACTCATGTAGTACTCTGCTGGATGAGTATCTTCAAAGTCAAAAAAATGAGGAGTTGGATAAAGGTGCCTTCATTGTTCAATCATCTATACATACCTATTGATACTTAAAAGGAGATTGACACTGATTCCCACTGCATGTAAATCTTTGTAGAACTCACCTGGATAAAAATCCATCCAATTTTTTAGAAGCCCTTAAAATAACCCTATAAAAAATACCATAATGAATGCATTTTATAATATGGCTTCATGATAACTATTCACATTTTTTAGAATCACACAAAAGAATGTCATTTGTAATGCACTGAAGTTTACATAATACTTAAAGTATGAGATCCCAGACTCTAGAATAATAATTTGTCAGCTCAAAAATAAACTCCACCAACATTACTGGGCAAGGTACATGATTTACCCATGCCTTGTTTTCATCCTCATTAAATTAGGGAAATGAATACCTACTTCATAGGGCTATTTTATGGAATGATTGCATGAGATAGTATATACTGCATTGTTAACACAATACCTGGACTATAGAATTATTATTGTTTTTATATATTGCTAGGTGCCTTAGCTCAATTTTTGAGCTAAATATTATCTGTGATATTTCAGTTCTGTTTTTTTAACTTTTAATTTAAATTTCAGTTAACATAAAGTGCAATATTAGTTTCAGGTGTACAAAATATTAATTCAGCACTTCCATACAACACCTCGTGCTCATCAAAAGTGCAGTCCTTAATCCTCATAACATATTTCACTCATCCCCACACACACGTCCCCTCATAACCATCAGTTCTCTATAGTTAAGAGTCTGTTTCTTGGTTCATCTCTCTTTTTTTCCATTTTCTCATTTGTTTCTTAAATTCCACATATGAGTGAAATCATATGGTATTTGTCTTTCTCTGACTTATTTCGTTTAGCAAAATACTCTCTAGCTCCATCCATGTCATTGCAAATGACAATATTTCATTATTTTTTATGGCTGAGTAATATTCCAGAGTGTGTGTGTGTGTGTGTGTGTGTGTGTGTGTGTGTGTGTGTGTGTGTGTTTGACATCTTTATTCATTCATCAGTCAATGGACACTTGGGCTAGTTCTGGCCTAAAGCTATTTCAGGGGAATGAAAATGTGGCTTCCAGTATCTCAGAACTTATTTTTTCCATGTTGACTACTTCCTACTAGGAATAATAGAATCCAAAATTTCTTCTTGCCCCTTGGCAAGACCTCCTTTGTCCCCCTTCCCATACTTCTCCGTCTTTGACTCCATTGTCATATAACCTTTTTTTTTTCACTCTACATTAGTTACCATTTCTGAGTATTTCTGAAATGGTATGAACTGGCATAAATTTCTGACATTTATGTAAATGGAAACATACAGTATATATTTGCTTTTCTTTTACTTGGCATAACTATTTTGAGATTCCTCCATGTTATAGCATGTATTACTAATTATTCTTTTTTGATAGACTTCTGGATTGCTTTCAGTTTGGGGATTATTGAAAAATTGCTATGAACATTGATGTTCAAGTCTTTGTATGGACCTATCTTTCATTTCTCTTGAGAAAATACCTAGAAGTAGATGGCTGGGTCATATTGTTCATGTTTAAATTTTTAATAAATTGTCAGATTGTTTCCCAAAGTATTAGGTTGATGAAATTCTAAATTCTACTTTCCTGAGAGTTTATGCCAAGAATGAATAGTGAATTTTATTTCCAAAAAACAAGAGAAGTAACTTAAAACAAGGAGTGAAATCCTAGGAGTAAAATCCTAGGATGGCACTGTGCAACACACCTAAGGAATAATCTATTAGTGTGGTGTAAGAAGATGGAAGACCCTAAAATAGAGTTATGTGGAAAATATTTTTATATGGGAGAAGTTACATACATATATCTGTGTGTATACACACACACACACACACACACACATCTCAGTATAAAATAAGACAATTATAATCTCAGATAAATAAGTGGTAAAAGAAAAAATATAACATTACTACCTCTGCAGTAAACAGTGTTTGCATATCATGATATAAGCAATATTTACTGTATTGTTTCATAACTGATATACAGAAAACACCTTAAATTTAAATTAAAAATGATGGTTTAAGAAAAATATAATAGTCTTCATAATGAAAAAATTAAAGTGTGGTTGACCGGAGTATGGGAGGGGAATTTAGATAGATGAGCTGAAGGGAAAGGTCATCTTAAAAAATAGGAAAGTTAAGAGATACTGACTATGGCTGTTGAAACAGTTAAAAAGAAAAAAAAATCTCTTCTACCCCTTACAAAGTTACAAAGACTAGCAATAGCAGAAATGATTTTGAAAGATTTGATTTGGGGTGATATACCTCTCTACATAATTTGCTTACATTCCTTATTAAGTAGAACCTCATTCAAGGATTAAGTGCTATTTCTTTAGTGGGGTGTAAAATCTCATAACAGCAGAGATAGAAGAAAATGGCAGGGGAGTTCTAAAAATAGAAAGAAATGTAATACTTTGCTGTCTACTTTGTTTGACAATGAGCCAAAGAAATAAGAGTGATTGCTCAGAAAGTAAAATTTCTTGGTCTTGGAGGCAGAATTCTCTATGCTTACTGACACTAGAAACTATACCCTGGAACAGTCTATCCAAGCTCTAAAGGGAGAGGATCTTTATCCTCCCTTAACCATCTCTCCAGTTTTCCCCATGGGAAGTTAACTTCTATTAGTACAGGTTTAGTTACCTGATCCCATTAGTAGCTGCTCCAGAAGTCAGATCCTAAAGTCCTTGGTATGACATTTTCTGATAGTAGATGTGGTGAAGGACTCAGAGCTGGGACTTCTGACCACTCACGTTCATGTGGCAAAACTCCACAGGCCCCCACAAAGTAAGTTGGTAATGGTAGTAGTGATGGGGGAGTAAGCAGCAAATGATTTGAAGGCAGATAAAAATCAGAGAATCTCTGTAATAAGCCTATGGAGATCTAGCAGAAGCAGTGAGGACAGTGTTAACCTAGACACCCTGTTTCCTACAGTGGCTCCCCTTGGACACACTCAGATGGAAGTCAGGGTTTGAGGAAGCCCAGTGATACAGTCCAGTGATACAGAGTGGTGGGCATTGAGAGCCTCTTGGGGCACAGAGCAAGGATGAAGAAAGGAGAAATGTGGACAGTGAACCTGATGAGGCAAATGAAAAATATTTAGTGCAGCCCTCCCCTGTTTACTCACTGTTATTCTTTGATTCTTACACTCTGTTCATTTATAATTTGATGTTTGTAAAGGTGTTGTTAACTTTGAGAGCCTCAGAAATTGTCACCATTTATTCTTCCTCCAAACTTCTTCTTTTCAGAACAAACAATACTAAACATAAACAAGGTCTAAATGTATTTGCTTAATGTATACAAAATAATTTTAAGAAAAAAATGACAATATATTACCTTGAAGTAGAGAATTCTGCAACTAAAATAATAGAAAAGTTATTTTTTTCTATGGAATCCAACCTTGATTGGGGGAAAATCATGGATTATGCAAGGACCATGTTCCAATTGAAATGGGACTCTGCAATTTGTAATTGATTTCTCTATATATTTTATTATAACATTTTAATAAACTAGCTAATTTTTAGATTCCATTGGTATTGAAATATAACTTCAATTGATGCATTCTATTAATAATAACACACTCATATAGTGAAAATGTCATGGACTTAATAGATGGTTTAAATTCTGAACTAGTTGTATGACTTGGGGCAAGCAATTGATCTTTCTGAATCTTATCTTCTGTAAGGGGTAATACTTACCTCACACAGCTGTAGGGTGATCATATTTCTGCAGCCATTACTCTAAGAATTGAAAATACAAACTTGAATAATGAACACATCATTCAAATACAATATAGTAAGGGTGGTATCATTCAATACAGAGAATAGTATGTGTAAAATCAAAACCAAAAAGAACAACAACTGAGTGCTTAGTCCTCCAAATATATTCATACTAGTACATGAGTTGTTAAAAATTATGAGAATATGGGATATACATATTTAATTTAGGCAGTCATGTAATTTGTGCACAGCTACTTTTGTCTTAGTTAAACACATAGCATAATACAAACCCTGACATATTTATTTCCTTCATTCAGTCTCATGCTGTTAAAACAGTTCTGAACTGTATATGTTTTGTGCACAGGTCATTATAATAACTTCATGGAAGCATTTTTTGGTAAGAAAAAAGCTGTCGGAAAAACAAAGATACATGATAGAACTATTGACCTAGATCAGAAATTAATTTTAAAATATGTGAGGCATGGGAAGAGATTTCACATAAACTTGACTTTTGGTTTATACAGTGAATTCTATTACAAAAAATAAATATGTGAACTGTATGATTTTAATAATACTTACTTGCTACTGAGGTCATGGCTCTGTCTTCTCCTTAAGACTTAAATTCAGATCAAATATAACATACATACTTCTTAGAGGGTAATGTTAGAAAAAGTCAAATACATAAATAAAAATGCAAAAGGATACTTCATCTGTAGTTAGTGAGAATGCTCTCATTGATTTAAGGGACAAGCTTGCTTTTCACTATTTTTTTTCTCCTTTAAAACTTTTTTTATGTTATGTTAATCACCATACATTACATCATTAGTTTTTGATGTAGTGTTCCATGATTCATTGTTTGTGTACAACACCCAGTCCCCCATGCAGTACGTGCCCTCTTTAATACCCATCACCAGGCTAACCCATCCCCCCACCCCCCTCCCCTCTAGAACCCTGTTTATTTCTCAGAGTCAATAGTCTCTCATGGTTCGTCTCCGCCTCCAGTTTCCCCTCCTTCGTTCTTCCCTTCCTGCTATCTTCTTCTTCGTCGTCATTTTTTTAACATGTAATGCATTATTTGTTTCAGAGGTACACGTCTGTGATTCAACAGTCTTACACAATTCACAGCACTCACCATAGCACATACACTCCCCAATGTCTATCACCCAGCCACCCCATCCTCCCAACCCCACCACTCCAGTAACCCTCAGTTTGCTTCCTGAGATTAAGAATTCCTCATATCAGTGAGGTCATACGATACATGTCTTCCACTGATTGACTTATTTTGCTCAGCATAATACCCTCCAGTTCCATCCACATTGTTGTAAATGGCAAGGTCTCATTCCTTTTGATGGCTGCGTAATACTCCATTGTGTATATATACCACTCTTCTTTATCTATTCATCTGTCGATGGACATCTTGGTTCTTTCCATAGTTTGGCTATTGTGGACATTGCTGCTATAAAGTGGTGCACATACCCCTTCGGATCCCTACATTTGTATGTTTGGGGTAAATACCCAGTAGTACAATTGCTGGGTCATATGGTAGCTCTCTTTCCAACTTTTTGAGGAACCTCCACACTGTTTTCCAGAGTGGCTGCACCAGCTTGCATTCCCGCTAACAGAATAGGAGGGTTCCTCTTTCTCTGCATCCTCACCAACATCTGTCGTTTCCTGACTTTTTAATTTTAGCCATTCTGACTGGTGTGCGATGGTTTTTACTTGCTAATGCCGGGGTGTTTGATGACAGTTTAGGATCCTTTTCTACTGTATTTGGTGAAGCATGGAAGGAGAAGACTGAGAGAGATTTTGTTAAGTTTTGGAAAGACATTGTTGATGATAATGAAGTACGTGACCTCATTTCTGACAGAAACAAGTCTCATGAAGGTACCTCAGGAGAATGGATTTGGGAATCTTTATTTCATCGACCTGGAAAGCTGGGCATTAATGATATTGAAGAACAATGGATACTTCAGATTGCAGTGATTTTGCGAAATCTTTCCTTTGAAGAGGGCAATGTTAAGTTCTTGGCAGCTAATCGTACCAGTCTTCATTTCCTATTACTTTCCGCACATAGTCATTTTATTTCTCTAAGGCAATTAGGCCTTGACATGTTAGGAAATATTGCAGCTGAGCTTCTACTGGACCCTGTCGATTTCAAAACTACTCATCTGATGTTTTTGATTTGGATTTCCTGAGGTTTTGATTTGGATTTCCCTGATGCCAAGTGATATTGACCACTTTTTCATGTGCCTGTTGACCATTTAGATGTCTTCTTTGGAAAAATGTCTGTTCATGTCTTCTGCCCATTTCTTGATTGGATCATTTGTTCTTTGGGTGTTGAGTTTAATAAGTTTAATTAGTTCTTTATAGATTTTGGATACTAGGCCTTTATCTGATATGTCATTTGCAAACATCTTCTCCCATTCTGTCGGTTGTCTTTTGGTTTTGTTGGCTGTTTCTTTTGCTGTGCAAAAGCTTTTTATCTTGATGAATTCCCAATAATTCATTTTTGCCTTGCTTCCCTTGCCTTTGGCGATGTTTCTAGGAAGAAGTTGCTGCAGCTGAGGTCAAAGGGGTTGCTGCCTATGTTCTCCTTTAGGATTTTGATGGACTCCTGTCTCACACTTAGGTCTTTCAACCATTTTGAGTCTATTTTTGTGTGTGATGTAAGGAAATGGTCCAATTTCATTCTTCTGTATGTGGCTATCCAATTTTCCCAACACCATTTGTTGAAGAGACTGTCTTTTCCATTGGACAGTCTTTCCTGCTTTGTCGAAGATTAGTTGACCATAGAGTTGAGGGTCCATTTCTGGGCTCTCGATTCTGTTCCATTGATCTATGAGTCTGTTTTTGTGCCAGTACCATACTGTCTTCATGATTACAGCTTTGTAATATAGCTTGAAGTCCGGAATTGTGATGCCACTAGCTTTGCTTTTTCAACATTCCTCTGGCTATTTGGGGTCTTTTCTGGTTCCATACAAATTTTAGGATTATTTGTTCCATTTCTTTGAAAAAAGTGGACTGTATTTTGATAGGGATTGCATTGAATGTGTAGATTGCTCTAGATAGCATTGACATTTCACAATATTTTGTTCTTCCAATCCATAAGCATGGACCATTTTTCCATTTTTTGTGTCTTCCTCAGTTTCTTTCATGAGTATTCTATAGTTTTCTGAGTACAGATTCTTTGCCTCTTTGGTTAGATTTATTCCTAGGTATCTTATGGTTTTGGGTGCAATTGTAAATGGGATTGAATCCTTAATGTCTCTTTCTTCTGTCTTGTTGGTGTATAGGAATGGCACTGATTTCTGTGCATTGATTTTATATCCTGCCACTTTACTGAATTCCTGTATGAGTTCTAGAAGTTTTGGGGTGGAGTCTTTTGGGTTTTCCACATAAAGTATCATATCATTTGCAAGGAGTGAGAGTTTGACTTCTTTGCCGATTTGGATGGCTATTATTTCTTTTTGTTGTCTGATTGCTGTGGCTAGGACTTCTAAAAACTTTGTTGAATACCAATGGTGATAGTGGACATCCCTGCTGCGTTTCTGACCTTAGGGGGAAAGCTCTCAGTTTTTCCCCATTGAGAATGATATTGACTGTGGGTTTTTCATAGATGGCTTTTATGATATTGAGGTATGTACCATCTATCCATATACTCTGAAGAGTTTTAATCAAAAAGGATGCTGTACTTTGTCAAATGCTTTTTATGCATCTATTGAGAGGAAAATATGGTTCTTGTTCTTTCTTTTATTAATGTATTGTATCACATTGTTTGATTTGCGGATGTTGAACCAGCCTTGCAGCCCAGGGATAAATCCCACTTGGTCGTGGTGAATAATCCTTTTAATGTACTGTTGGATCCTATTGGCTAGTATTTTGGTGAGAATTTTTGCATCCATGTTCATCAAGGATATTGGTCTGTAATTCTCCTTTTTGATGGGGTCTTTGTCTATTTTTGGGATCAAGGTAATGTTGGCCTCATAAAACGAGTTTGGAAGTTTTCCTTCCATTTCCATTTTTTGGAACAGTTTCAGAAGGATAGGTATTTTTCTTTAAATATTGGTTAGAATTCCCCTGGGAAGCTATCTGGTCCTGGTTTTGTTTGTTGGGAGATTTTTGATGACTGCTTCAATTTCCTTAGTGGATATAGGTCTGTTCAGGTTTTCTATTTCTTCCTGGTTCAGTTTTGGTAGTTTATACATCTCTAGGAATACATCTGTTTCTTCCAGATTATCTAATTTGCTGGCATATAGTTGCTCATAATATGTTGTTAATATGTTCTTATAAATGTATAATTGTATTTCCTAGGTGATGGTTGTGATCTCTCCTCTTTCATTCATGATTTTGTTGATTTGGGTCATTTCTCTTTTCTTTTTGATAAGTCTGGCCAGGGGCTTATCAATGTTGTTAATTCTTTCAAAGAACCAGCTCCTAGTTCATTGATCTGTTCTGTTCTTTTGGTTTCTATATCATTGATTTCTGCTCTAATCTTTATTATTTCTCTTCTCCTGCTGGGTTTAGGATTTATTTGCTGTTTTTCTCCAGCTCCTTTAGGTGTAGGGTTAGATTGTGTATTTGAGGCCTTTCTTGTTTCTTGAGAAAGGCTTGTATTGCTATATATTTTCTTTGTAGGACCTCCTTTGCTGCATCCCAAAGATTTTGAACAGTTGTGCTTTCATTTTCATTTGTTTCCATGTTTTTTTTTTCTTCTTTAATTTCCTGGTTGACCCATTCATTCTTTAGTAGGCTGCTCTTTAGCCTCCATGTATTTGAGTTCTTTCCAACTTTCCTCTTGTGATTGAGTTCTAGTTTCAAAGCATTGTGGTCTGAAAATATGCAGGGAATGATCCCATTCTTTTGGTACTGGTTGAGACCTGATTTGTGACCTAGGATGTGATCTATTCTGGAAAACGTTCTATGGGCACTAGAGAAGAATGTTTATTCCGTTGCTTTGGGATGAAATGTTCTGAATATTTCTGTGAAGTCCATTTGGTCCAGTGTGTCATTTAAAGTCTTTATTTCCTTGTTGATCTTTTGTTTAGATGATCTGTCCATTTCAGTGAGGAGGGTGTTAAATTCCCCCACTATTATTGTATTGTTGTCAGTGTGTTTCTTTGCTTTTTTATTAATTGGATTATATAATTGGCTGCTCCCATGTTAGTGGCATAGATATTTACAATTTTTAGACCTTCTTGTTGGATAGACCCTTTAAGTATGATATAGTGTCCTTCCCCATCTCTTATTACAGTCTTTGGTTTAAAATCTAATTTGTCTGATATAAGGATTGCCACCCCAGCTTTCTTTTGATGTCCATTAGCATAGTAAATGGTTTTCCACACCCTCACTTTCAATCTGGGGGTGACTTTGGGTCTAAAATGAGTCTCTTGCAGACAACATATTGATGGGTCTTGTTTTTTAATCCAATCTGATAGCCTGTGTCTTTTGAATGGGGCATTTAGTCCATTCACATTCAGGGTAACTATTGAAAGATATGAGTTTAGTGCCATTGTATTACCTGTAACATGACTGTTACTGTATATTGTCTCTGTTCCTTTCTGGTCTATGTTAGTTTTAGGCTCTCTCTCTGCTTAGAGGACCCCTTTCAATATTTCTTGGAGGGCTGGTTTCGTGTTTGCAAATTACTTTAGTTTATGTTTGTCCTGGAAGCTTTTTATCTCTCCTTCTATTTTCAATGACAGCCTAGTTGGATATAGTATTCTTGGCTGCATATTTTTCTCGTTTAGTGCTCTGAATATATCATGCCAGTCCTTTCTGGCCTGCCAGGTCTCTGTGGGTAGGTCTGTTGCCAGCCTAATGTTTCTACCATTGTAGGTTACAGATCTCTTCTCCCAAGCTGCTTTCAGGATTTTCTCTTTGTCTCTGAGACTCGTAAGTTTTACTATTAGATGTTGGGGTATTGACCTATTTTTATTGATTTTGAAGGCGGTTCTCTGTGCCCTCTGGATTTTGATGCCTGTTTCCTTCCCCAAATTAGGGAAGTTCTCTGCTATAATTTGCTCCAGTATACCTTCTGCCCCTCTCTCTTTCTTCTTTTTCTGGGATCCCAATTATTCTAATATTGTTTCATCTTATGATATCACTTATATCTCAAATTCTGCCATCATGATCCAGTAGTTGTTTATCTCTCTTTTTCTCAGCTTCTTTATTTTCCATCATTTGGTCTTCTATATGACTAATTCTCTCTTTTGACTCATTTATCCTAGCAGTTAGAGCCTCCATTTTTTACTGAACCTCGTTAATAGCCTTTTTGATTTTGACTTGTTTAGATTTTAGTTCTTTTATTTCTCCAGAAAGAGTTTCTCTAATATCTTCCATGCTGTTTTCAAGCCCATCTGGTATCTTTAAAATCATCATTCTGAATTCTAGTTCTGACATCTTACTAATGTCCATATTAATTAGGTCCCTGGCAGTCGGTATTGCCTCTTGTTCTTTTCTTTGAGGTGACTTTTTCCATCTTGTCATTTTGTCCAGAGGAGAATAGATGAATGAGGGAACCAAAAAAACAGGGTAACAACATTCCCAGAAAAACATTCACTAAACAAATCAGAAAAGACCTGAAACCAGGGGAAAAGAAAGGGAAAGAAAGAAAAAAGATAAAAAAAAGAAAAAGATAAAAACAAAAAACAGACAAACCAAATATGATCAGGCTGGTGTATAGATCAGTGCCACACACTAGATTTTGGATGTATTTTGGTCTGTTAGAAGAAAGTGCCTCCCAAAATTTTAAAGAAAAAAAACTTATATATGTACAAAAATAAGGGTTAATACAATGAAAGGAAGGAATATGACTGTAAAGATGAAAATTATAAATGATTGTATAAAAGGAATGATAAGAAGTTGGTTGAAAAACAAAAAAGAGGGTGTTTTGTTTTTGTTTTTGTTTTTTTTTAAAGGGAGAGAATGCGCTCAGGCAGGTGACTAGAACAAAGCCATACACTAGAGATTTAGGGTGTTTTTTGGTCTGTTAGAAGAAACTGTATCCCAAAATTTTAAAGAGAGAACAACTTTTATATATATATATATATAAACAAAAATAAGTTTAACTACTATGAAAGAATAGAATATGACTCTAAAAATGAAAAATAAAAAAGATTTTTTTAAAAAGGGGATTGATAAGATGTTGGTTGAAAAAGGGAAAAAGAAAAATTCAAAAGAAAAGTTAAAAAATATTAACTTTGAAAGACTAAAGAAACATGGGGAAAAAAGCCATGAATTCTATGTGCAGCATTCCCTTAGCGCTGGAGTTCTGCCATTCTCATTGATTGGTAAACTTGGTCTCCGCTGGCTGTTCTTGCTGATCTTCTGGGGTAGGGGCTGTTGCTGTGGTTCTCAGATATCTTTGCCAGTCTGGGCTATGTAATCTGCTCGGGTTTGATCTCGGTAGCTTTTGTTCCCTACAAGCTTTCTGTACAGCTTTGGAGGATGAGAGTGAAAATGGCAGCCTCTCAATCTCCTCCCTGGAGGAGATGGGAACCCAGGGTCCAACTTCTCAGTGACCCCCCCAGAGAAAAGCTGTCAGTCACTCCCGTCTCCCTGGTCTCTGGCCACACTCCGTGCTCACCCAGCCTGTGAACGAGCATTTCTATCTCTGGCACTCGGCCCTGTGTGGAGTCTCCAAACCCAGCAGATCCCTGCGGTGCTCTCCCATGCCGCTCCTCCCAGGGGAGGAAGGGGAGTCTCCCTGGATCTGGCGTTTGTTGGGTCCCTGCTGGAAGAGCAGTGGCCCGACTGTACCACGGATCACAGTTTATGGCAACCCTGAGCTGAGAGCCCACTCCTCAGCTCTGTCTCTGCAGCTGGCTTCCCCGCTCCAATACCTGGGAAATCTGCTGCACTCAGGCACCCCCGGGCTTTCTGTGATTCTGTATCCGGAATTTATAACTCCATTAAAATAAATAAATAAATAAATAAATAAATAAATAAATAAATAAATAAATAAAATGGGCAAAAGATTAAAGACACTTCAAAAAAGAATAGATAAGCATGAGCAATAAGCACATGGAAAAATGATAAACTCCATTTAATCATCAGGGAAATACTAACTAAAATCATAATAATACCACTATAGACCCACGATAATGGATGAATATAAAGACTGATTATATCAATTGTTGGCAAGGATGTGGAGCAATAGAGTTGTATACATTGCTGGTGGTAGTTAAAATGGTACAAATGGTAAATGTATTTACAGCCTGATAATTTCTTACGAAGTTAAAAATGAATTAACCTATGACTCAGCAATTCTGTGTAGATATTTACTGAAGAGAGAAAAAAATTATCTGCAAAATGACTTGTACTCTGTTGCTTATAACACTATTATTAATAATGGACAAAAACAAAATACAAGCGATGTATTTAACAGGAAAGTAGGTAAACAAATTGGGGCATATTTATACAATGGTGTATTTATTAATAAGGAAAAAGTGGACTACTAATTATTAACACTGATAAAGTAAATGCTGAGTTTTTCAAATGCTTTGTCACCTAACAAAATGATTTATATTATTTTTTTCCTCTTTGATATTCTAATATGATATGTCAACACAGGAAATTGTTATTTCTATTTTCTACTGTAATATCTATAAGATAAAAATGATCACATACTGGCAATTTCATGTTTCAGCCTCCATGTTATTATGGTAAATTTTTTTAATACTGCAATAACTTTACTTTCCTGGAATTAACTTTATATGTTAAAGTTTAATTTTCCTTTTAATACTTTGGAAGTTTTCCTTAGTCTAGTTTAGTAGTCTGTGAACACCCTGTTTATTAGAAGTTTTAAATAGCTCACCTGTAAGAGTGCCTAGGTTTATTGCTAGTTGTGTGCTAGCATTTCTTATTTTTTGCATGGTTTCTTTATTCTGTAAATTTCGTTAATACATTTTCTTATAACAACATTCATTTTATCCAGACCTTTACATTTAATAATCAAAGAAAAAATCTCAAATTTCTTATGTGTTTATTATCTCATAAGTAGTGAACTTCTATTTAAAAGTATGCTGTATTACCAACAATAGCCAAGCTCTGGAAAGAGCAAAATGCCTGTTGAATGATGAATGGATAAAGACAATGTGGTGTGTGTATATACATATATATGTGTGTGTGTTTATATATACATATGTATATATTTATATAAATATGCGGTATATATAATAAATATAATGGAATATTACTCAGCCATCAAAAAGAGTGAAATCTTGCCATTTGCAATGACATGGATGGAGCTAGAGTGCATTATGCTTAGCGATATAAGTCAGTCAGAGAAAACAAATGCCATATGATTTCACTCATCTCTGGAATTTAAGAAACAAAACAGATGACATAAGGGAGGGGGAAAAAAAGAGAAGCAAACCAAAAGAGACTCTTCAGGATTGAGAACAAATTGAGGGTTGAAGGAGGGAGGTGGGTGAAAGATAATGAGGGTACTTGTCATGAGGAGCACTAGGTGGTATATGTCAGTGATGAATCACTAAATTCTGCTCCTGAAACCAATATTACACTATATGCTAACTAACTAGAATTTAAATAAAATTTTGGAAAAAAAAAGTATTGCTTTATTTCACTCAGTAGGAGTAAGTGACATTTATCAATGAAACATGACATCAAAAATTTTAGATTATACAGTCTTTTTTTTGTTGTTCACTACTTAGTCACTTTACAATCTTACTGCTTTCCCCTCATTTTCTCCCTAAGTTAGCATTCCTGTTATAAGAATCTCATGTGTTATAATGTCATTAAAGTAAATGTTACTGAGTTGTTATTCTGCAATGCAATCTATGAATTATACTGTTCCTAGTGTGTTTTGAGAGTCTGTTAACTGCTACATCCCCTACTCAGATATGCACTCCTATCATCATATTTGGTGGTCAGGTAGATCATTGGTAATAACTACGTACAGCTCTGCTTTCACTTCTTAGTTCCATCAAAATTCTTGTGGCTATATCCTTGATCCTCATGAAAGTCATAGGAACTTGTTTATCTCCTCCCATGTCATTGTAGGATCCTATGAAGAATGAATGAAATGGGGATTGATTTCTTGACATGCTCTTCCCTTCATTTAACAATTATTAAATTATTATTTAGCTTTTAAAACTAATCTCAGGAATCCTTTGATTATCAACTGTTCCTTCTGTCTGATAGTTATTTGGCTGTGATTTCATAGTAACTTGTGAATACTTCTGCAGTATTTGTTTCAGTAGTCCCCACCATCATCAGTGCCTTTCCTATTTAAAATTGTTCATTGTCTGTTTTATCTGAATAAAATATAAACTCCAGCACAAGGGTAAACTTTTTTGTTTTTATTTTTTCTGCTGCTCTACTCCAATCCTGAACATGTAGTAAGAGACCATCTAGTACTTGCTGAATGGATTTGTTTCTTGTCTGGCTGGGTTTTTCAAGACATAGACTGTCTTTTTCTTTCTTATTCCCCTAGTCATTATCACAGAATCTGTGAAATGGTGGATATTCAATCAATTTTTATTGAATAAATGCCACAACACAACTTACCTGATAAAATTAATTTCAAATTAGCAGTAGAAAAGAATGAACAGAAAAGTCTATTTATTTGAAATCTTATTCTAGAGCAGGCCTTATTCTATGCAATGCCTTTTTTGCATTTTTCAATAGAATTCATTCCTCCTGTTTATGGGATTGCCTATTTCACATTTGCTTGCAATTATATATTACATTTATCTTCCTTAATTAGATTTTGGATCATTTGGGACAAAGAATCATGTTTTTAATCTTTGTATAGAAGCATAACATCTTTCAATATCTTTCAAAAAAGGGAGGTTGAAAGAAAAATGATTCATAAACAGGTGCCTCTTGAAATTTTCCCAATTCATTGAAGGAAAGGTGTACTTTTCATTAAGGAAAATGGTTTCCTAATGGATACAGAAAACTAAGTAATCATATTATCTTAATGGTAGAGGAAATTTAAATTATCTAGCTAGAATGACTAGATTTAATGTATATTTCTAATGAGATTGAGGACTTCTCAAGTGCTATTTAATTTCTCTGTGTTTCAGGATCTCAGTTGTTTTCTTAACATTAGATAGTTTTGTTTCAAGAGGCATTACTATTTTCTGGGAAGAGCTCTTTCTTGGACTCTAGAACCTCCATGAAAACATGGAGTATATTTTGCTCATCATTGTATTATTTGTATTTAATAAATGCTTAATGGGTGAATGAATGATGAATGAATTAATGAATAGCATGTGGCCTTGGGCATGTTATTTTTTCATTTTGTGGTTCTTTGTTTGCTTCTGTAAATCATTGTCTTATTTGTGGTTCATTCCTCTAACCCTTGATATTTTACCATTAATTTTTAACCCTGTATCAACAAAACTATTTTCTAAATCATATAATCATGTTGTCATCTAATTATTAGGGTTGTATAAATATTCACATATTATCACCTGTCCAAGAAAAATACATTTAACCGTGGAATATATGTTTTCCTAAGCAATTTCTTCTATGTTATCTTATTTAGCCTTTAAAATATTATAAGCTAAATATTATATCCATTATATATGAACATAGAGTCAGGCTAATTTTCTAGAAAGAATTTCTATGCTGCTTGTTTAAGCTTGTTAAAATGGAAGGATTTCTGATGAAGAGTAAGAGATAAATCTGGAGATGTGAGTAATGAGAAAAAAAAAGTAAGGGAATGGTTAATGGAGTCTCAGACTCAATGAAAATATTCAATTGAGGGTAAATGTCAAATTGAAGATGGATTTAACATAGCAATAATTGAATTTCTCATTCTGCTTGTCAAGTGCTGAGAGCCTCTCCCAGAGGATGCAGAATCAGTCAAGAAGCTAATCCAAATCAAAAGAAGTCAAATTAAGTGGAAAGATACATAAACAATTTGGATCAAGTGGTTTTAATAATGGAATTCAAAACAAGACACTTTATACTTCATATTCACACTTTTAAGATTTTTTGGGGGCAGATGAACTAAACTCTCTGCTGTTTATCCCAAACTTTAAATATTCTTATAGGTTAGTGATAACTTTATGTGGCCATTGATGTGTGTCAGTAATTTTGCAGTAATACTTTGGAGTCAAATACCCTTGGTGATGGTAGAGTTGGGGGCATCTAAGATAAATCAAGACTCTTATAATCCAATGTTTTTAGTCCTCATTGGAAAGAATATGGGTGAAAATGGGACCAAGACTTTGGTGGATCAGTCAACTTTTCTCTGTTCCATCCTATTACTACAAGATCCTAAAATCATCTAGAAAAATATATGACACACATTAGAAAAATAAGAAGTATATTTGAATTAATTTTAGCCCAGTTGGTGACCTTATATATATATTCAACACTCTCTGTAACAGGATCATCAAAAACATAGTTGTACTATCAAATAAATTCAAAGTCCTGGTCCTATATATGGCCAAGACAGGCATAATATCATCATCTAAAGGGAAGTACAATTTTTTTTTTAATTTTACAACCATTTTGCCGTCAAACACAATTACAAGAGTAAAGAGTTTGGAAACTGGATCTAGCCCTAAGCTCAGGTTTATTAATTTTCTTATTAAAAAAGTCAATATACCTAGAATATAAGAGATACAGAGAGAAAAGTGATAATCTACTAAGCATGCGATACAAATTGAGAATACATTTTAGAATTATTCTGGTCCTATAATTATTTTATTTCTGAGATATTTCCTACTAATTCCAGTATCATAGATGTTAAGCCATTCAAAGTGAATGTTTATGGAAGGAAAGACCTTACAAACAAGGCTCAAGGCATGCATCTCAGAATATGAAACCCACTGTAATACTCTAAGAGCAGATGTTGAGCTTGAGGTCTAAAAACCCAGAAAACAAAAGGTTTCATACTATCTTAATGTTACAGAGAAATCATAGAGTTCTTTACCTTTAAATTTAAAAGATTTTATTTTCTACTATGGGGTACTATGTGAATCTGAAGATCCATAACCATAGGATTTTTCCTTTATGTCAATGACAAATACAGCCCAGAAGCTAACATTAAATTAGGTTGTAAAATTATCAGAAAATTATTAAACTATTTGCATTCAATCCATATCTCATTGTGATACAAAGAAAAGGATTTGGACTTTGACCAAAAAAAGATTTTAGTGGGAAGCCCAAACTTGGGTTCTCTCACATGGGTGCATGGGCATTCCATCATGTTTGCTGTCTCTCTAAAAAGAAAGGGAGAGTGAGAAAGATATACATATATAGTAGAGCCTTGAGCAAGGTCCTTAACTTCTCATCTTCTCAATTTCATTTCCTCTAACATTGAAGTAATAATAATTTCACAATGTTGTTCTACGTTTTAGAGAAGACCATATACAAAAAAAGCATTGACTGCATGATAAAGTATTCAGCATTCCTTAATTTCTATCTTTAACAAATATTTACCAAACAGATATTCCAGCTGCTAGGCATTGGAGTTTTGTATTAATTTAAAAACAGGTGAAGACTCTCTAGTCATGAAGCTTATATTCTAGTTTGATGAAAGCAAAACCAAAATGAAAAATAAGTAAGTACAACACTAAGTGATTTTGAGGACTAAGGAAGAAATGCAGTAGCAAAGAGGTCAAGGAGTGCCTGTTTGAAGAAAGGGAAGAATTCTCAGATAGGACATTTCAACAGAGACATTAAGGATTTGAGGGAGTGAGATAATTTGAGGGAAGGATGTTTCCTGGCAGAATAGCAAATGCCAAACCATTGGGAGAGAAGCCGCATACCTGGTGTGTTTAAGAAACCGTGGAGACTCCAGTGGAGGTGAACCACAGCAAGTACCATGCAGTGAGACAGGAGATCAGAGAACCAACATGACTGGATCATATAATGCATTTTAAACCACTTTAAGGGATTTGGTTCTTACTCTGAGATGAACCAGTATTGGATGGTATAAGGAGAAGAGTGACATGATCAATTTGACTTTAAAAGAATAATCCTGGGGTGCCTGGGTGGTGCAGTCAGTGGAGTGTCTAACACTTGGTTTTGGCTCAGGTCATGATCTCAGGTTTGTGAGATTGAGCCCTGCTTCCAGCTCCACACTCAGCTAGAGTCTGCTTGAGATTCTCTCTCTCCCTCTCCCCCAGCCCCTCCCCTCTGCTCCCACTCTCTGTCTCTCAAATAAATAAATAAATAAACAAAATCTTTTAAAAAAAAATCAGAAAGAGGGGAGGTGGGTGGGGGATGGGGTAACGGGATGTGACAGGCATTAAGGAGGGCACATGATGTGATGAGCGCTGGGTGTTATATGCAATTGATGAATTACTGAACTCTACATCTGAAACTAATGATGTTTTATATGTTGGCTAATTGAATTTAAATTAAAAATTAATAAAATGTAAAAAGAATAAAAGAATAATCCTGGCTACTGTAGTGAGAACTGATTAAAGGGAGACTAAGACAAAAGCAAGTAGAATAGTCACCAGATAAATATTCTTATCTGGAGTAAATAATAAGTTACCATATTCATTGCTTTGTAAACTCATTATTATACCCCTAAACTGAACACAGTAGGAATCTGGGCTTTACAAGGACTCAGGTACACAAAGTACATCTCCTTCTGTAGTGTAGTCACTTGGCAACATGACTCTTACAGCATTTAATTCAGCAATTGTTTATTAGAATGTCAACTTCAGAACTATATTACTATATTAGATAATATGGCAGAAAGAAGTGACTATCCCAGAAAGCTTTCTACTTAAAGTGCCTGTACTCTCTTTCAAGTTAAAAACATAACCTGATGTCTAATGGGAGTAGGTATCTGTGTTTAACAGCAGGGAAGATGTGAAGGGCATACTCCCTGCCCTCAAGCAACTATCTAAAATTATGTTTATAAAAAGGAGATAGCATGAACAATATTCCTTAATACAATATTAATTTAGAAATTATATATGGAACATAACAACTATGAAAAAATATCTTTAAAAAAGTGGGAGGGAAAAAATGCCAACATAATGCCATATTCAAGTAATGGGAAAATGAAAGGTAGATTCATTTTTTATTTTCATTTATTTTGGAAACAACAGCGTGTTATTCAAGAAAAGCAGAATACTGGGGTGCCTGAGTGGCTCAGTTGGTAAAGTGTCTGCCTTCGGCTCAGGTCATGATCCTGGAGTCCTGGGATCAAGCCCCAAGTCAGGCTCCCTGCTCAGCAGGAAGCCTGCTTCTCCCTCTGCCTGCCGCTCCCCCTGCTTGTGCTCCCTCTCTCTCTCTCTCTCACTCTCTATCTCAAATAAATAAATAAAAACTTTAAAAAAAAGATATATATATATATATATATATATATATATATATATATCGCCATAGGGGATTTTTTTAAATTGTGGAAAACTTAACATTTGATTTTAAAGACCTATCAGTAAAAGAAGGATAGAATTCAAAGGTCAGCAGCTTTTAACATAGGGGAAGGGAAGGAAAAATAAGATAAAGACAGAGAGCGAGGCAAACCATAAGAGACTCTTAACTATAAGAAACAAACTGGGGGTTGCTGGAGGAGAGGTAGGTGGGGGGATGGGGTCACTGGGTGATGGGCATGAAGGAGGGCACTTGATGGAATGAGCACTGGGTCTTATATGCAACTGATGAATCACTAAATTCTACCCCTGAAGTTAATAATATACTATATGTTAACTAAATTGAATTTAAATAAAAAATTTAAAATAAAGATGGGTCTAAGGGGAGATCCTCCCCACATTTATTTAAAAGTGGGACGTGCTTGATAAAGATGCCCTCAGCTCACTCCAAGGGTAAGGTAATGAAGATTGTTGTGACAATAAACAGCAATAGGGAAAAAAGTACATGCATTTCAGATATTAGAAATAAACTTAAGATGCATATGTTTGTTATAGTTAAACAATAGCTTGACAATATGTACAGGCAGAGGTGAATTTTCTGTGAAGTTAATAAAGCTTAAAATTCATTTCTACTTACACAAGTACCTTCAAAGTCTTAATCTGATTTTTTTTGTTCTGTTGTGTTTTTATCATTGCGTTTTTTATAGGTGTGAATTACACATAACAAAATTACCACTTAACCATCCTTAAGTATACAGTTATGTGGGATTAAGTACATTAACATTGTTGTGAAATCTCTGTACCTAATTTAATAACTTTAATTTTATATTATTCTTTTGTAAAGGTGTTCTTCTAAATTGTATAGATTTTGATCCCCAAACACTTGATTTGCTTTTATACTTGCTTGATTTGCTTTTTATTCCTATGTATGGAAAAAGAAGTCATTAAAAAGAAATGATTAGAAGATTTGAAAATAGAGTAGATAGACCATCAGAAAACGCTGAAAGAAGAGAAAACAAAAGCCCTCCATCTAGAATTCTATACACAGTAAAAATACTATTAAAAATGATGGCTATGAAATGATGGAGCTATTTTGTATCTGGATTGTGGTGGTGTTTACAAAGATCTATACATGTATTAAGACTCCTAGGGCTATATACCAAGAGACAAAAATAAATCTATTTTACTGTGGATTAGTTTAAAATATTCAATTCAATCAAATATAAAGAAAAAATTATGTCAAAAGAAATAATTTTTATACATATAAATGCTGAAAATATTCATCAGCAGAATATCTGCATTATCAGAAATATAAAGTCACTGAGGCAGAAGATATATCTGCTAGATAGAAAAGGCAAAACTATGGAGACAATAAAATATCAGTGGTTTCCAGGAACTCCAGCTGGGGAGAGATGGTTTGACAGAGGAGAAAGGATTTTTAGGGTAAACCATTCTATATGATATTACAATGATTATATCACCATACATTATACCCTTATCAAATTATACACTCATCAAAACCCATCAAATGTACAACACCAAGAGTGTAGTCTAATATAAATTGTGGAATCTGGGTGATAATGATGTAAATGCAGGCCCATCAAATGTAATACAAATACTAGTGTGGTACAGGATATGAATAGTTGGGGAGCTTGTGCCAAAAACAATCTATATCCTCTATATCTATATATTTACTTATATAAGATATATAAAAATAAAATATATAATTATATTTTATAATTTTCATATTATAAATATATATATAAATATATGTTTTATAATGCAAATGTAATATACATTTAATGTATAAATATAACACATTTAATAAAATAAATATATAAATTTAATATAAAATATATACTATATACATTGTATATAGATGTAGATATAAATAGATGTGTGTCCATTTTCTAGCAATGGCCTTTTATAATGTTTTATAATGCCAAACCCATGCACAATTGTGGATGAAGTTTAAGTGTGACCATTTTCAATTATAGTATGTAAATCTTACTACAGAGATCTCTCTGCTTGCAGTACCTTCTTATGAGACTATATTCAAGTTGTATTTACATGTATATAGTCTTTCTCCTTGCATTGCCATCATCAGTGAAGCACTGGTAACCAAATTATTTTTTTATTTATTTATTTTTATTACACAAAATATCTTTATTTTTTAAATTTTTTAAATTTTATTATGTTAATCACCATACATTACATCATTAGTTTTTGATGGTAGTGTTCCATGATTCATTGTTTGCGTATAACACCCAGTGCTCCATTCAATACGTGCCCTCTTTAATACCCATCACCAGGCTAACCCATCCCCCCACCCCCTCCCCTCTAGAACCCTTAGTTTGTTTCTCAGAGTCCATAGTCTCTCATGCTTCATCTCCCCCACCGATTTCCCCCCCTTCATTTCTCCCTTCCTACTATCTTCTTTTTTTTTTTTTTTAACATATAATGTATTATTTGTTTCAGAGGTACAGGTCTGTGATTCAACAGTCTTGCACAATTCACAGTGCTCACCATAGCACATACCCTCCCCAATGTCTATCACCCAGCCATCCAAATTTTTTCTATAGACCACTTCTTTTTGAAATAGCTGCTGCCAGCTTTATTTAAGGGATTTGAGAATTCTAAGCAAGATACCTCTGTTTGGACAAAATTACATTGAATAATGGAATATAAAACAAAAATGGTGGACTCTAGGACTTTCTAACCTGTAAGATCATATCATCTGCAAACAATAAAGATTTTACTTTTTCCTTTCCAATTTGGATGTCTTTTATTTCTTTATCTTGCCTGATTACTCTGGCTAAGACTTCTAGAATTACTTTGAATAAAGGTAGTGAGACTGATTGTCCTTGTCTTGTACCAGATCTTAGAGGAAAAGTTTTCACCATTAACTATGGCTTCAGCTATGGGCTAAATGTATATGGCCCTTATTAAGTAAAATTATGTTCCTTTAATACCCAATTTCTTAAGAGTTTTTATCATAAAAGGATGTTGTATTTTGCCAAATGCTTTTTCTTCATTTACTGAGATGATCATATGATTTTTAGCTTTAATGTGTTATATCTCATTTATTAATTTGCATGGGTTGAACTATCCTTGCATCCCATATATAAATCTGACTTGGTTGTAGTATATATTTCTTTAAGGTGCTACTGATTTTGGTTTGTTGATATTTTCTTGAGAATTTTTTTTTAAAGATTTTATTTATTTATTTGACAGAGAGAGACACAGCAAGAGCAGGAACACAAGCGGGGGAGTGGGAGAGGGAGAAGCAGGCTTCCCTCCAAGCAGGGAGCCCGACATGGGACTCGATCCCAGGACCCTGGGATCATGACCTGAGCCGAAGGCAGACGCTTAATGACTGAGCCACCCAGGCGCCCTTCTTGAGAATTTTTGTATTCATCAGGGGTATTGGTCTGTAGTTTTCTTGCAGTGTCCTTATCTGGCTTTGGTATCAGAGTAATGCTGGTTTTACAAAAGGAGTTTGGGTGTGATACCTCCTCTTCTATTTTTTGAAGAGTTTGGGAAGGATTACAACTAATTCTGTAAATATCTGCTAGAATTCACCAATGATACTATTTGGTTTTCTACTCTTTTTTATTGGGAGGTTTTTGATTACTGACTCAGTCTTTTCTGTTTACTTTGTATTGTTCTGTTCATATTTTCTAGATCTTTGTGAAAGTCTTGATAAGATGTATGTTTCAAGGAATTTATCAAATTCTTCTAGGTTTTCTAATTTGTTGGCATATAATCATTCATGGAAATTATTTATGATTCTGTTTATTTTTGTAATATCAGTTATAATGTCCTCTTTTTCATTTCTGATTTTTATTATTTTATTATTTATTATATAATTATTATTTTATTAATTATCGAGTCTTCTCTCTTATTTTCTTAGTCAAAAAGTTTGTCAATTTGTTGATCTTTTCAAGAAATAGCTCAATTTCATTGATCTTTTCTATTGTTTCTCTGGTCTATTTTATTTGATATTCTGCATGGATGATCTATTCATTGTTGAAGGTGAGGTGTTGAGGTCCCCTACTATTACTGGTTACATCTGCTAGTATTTGCTTAATATATTCAGGTATTGTAACTTGAAATGCATATATTTACAATATTTATAACTGATGATTTGACCACTTTATTATTATATAATGATCTTCTTTGTCTCTTGTTCATACTTTTGCTTCAAAGTCTCTTGTCTATTATAAATGTAGGTGTCCCTCCTTTCTTTTGGTTTCAACTTGGATGGAATATAGATATATATTTTTTGCATTCCTTTACTTTGAGCATATGTGTGCTCTTAAAGCTGAAATGAATCTCTTGTAGGAAACATATAGTTAGATCTTCTTTTATCCATCCAGCCACTCTTGGCCTTTTTACTAAATAATTCAATCCATTTATATTTAGAGTCATCATTGATAGGTGGGGACTTACTAATGCCATCTTATTAATTGTTATTAATCTTATTATTTTTTGCCTGTTCGCTTTTCCCTTTCTTCCTCTTTGCTGCCTTCTTTTTGTAAATTGATGTTTTTCCATAGTGGTATGCTCTGATTCTCTTCTCTTCCTATTTTGTGAATCCACAATAGGCAATACTCTGTAGTTACCACGAGACTTACATAAAACATCTCATATATATAAAATTCTATTTTATGCTAATATTGCCCTATATAGCCCAATAACATGTTTCTAAGTAATACCTAAAATTTTTTCTAGTTAGAGAGTCTCAGATTTCAGAGGATAATTAATGATATCTTGGTGAATAAAGGTGGGTATAATGGACAGTAATTCCCAAAAGACAGTTGTGAAACTGGAAATGTGCAAATCTTAGGGCATTCAAAAGTGACAGATAATTAAGGAAAATTTTTGACATTTTCTATTAAAAGAATGAAGATATCCAATTCTACTTATTTTCCTTTTCTGTGGGATGAGTCATTATTAGGAAGTTTTCAGAACATCTGCTATTAAGTAGTACATTTAAGAATTTAGGGGATTTCAGCTCAGAATGTGCTGGTCAGGCTGTTATTTTGGAGTTCAAAATAGTTAAGATTTTATAAAGTCTTCACTGTGACATTGGCATCTGACAGCTATGTTTATTTTATTTTGGGATGAGGATGAAGGGCAAACAGGGCATTGGGGTAAAGTTGGGCAGATTGGAAAGAAAATAAGTTGAATGGATCGTAAATGTTCACATTTAATACTCCTTTATTCCAAAAATGCATAGTAGAGATATCTTATTAAATTATACATGCTCCTGTCCCAAGAATTTTGAAAATTCATGTTCTATTTTATTTACTTGTGTTATTTTGACATACCAAAGTAGTATCATTCCTCCAAGTTGACAATTGCATTTTAATAAAGTGTAGTTTTCATTATATTTCAAGAAATAGAATATTATTGCCTTTACCCTCGGATCTCAACACTTTGTCATGTTAAGTTCTATTTCTCAGATTTCATAAGCAGATTTTACATGATATCACAGAATGCTAGTGTTAGGATATTGGGCATCTCACTACTTAGAGGGTCCCATTACTATATCTTCACTTCCTTTATCATATCATTTTAAAACATTTTTTTATATTCAAATTATACTCTGCAGGAGAATTTATTATAGTACTATGGGACTGTAAGGAACTTTAAAGGGACATACATCCAATTTTTGTCTCCAGGCAGTAGAATACCTCAGCGGTCTTTCTTTCTTTGAGGCATACTTATATTGTGTATTTAAAATTGCTTCCAACATGTTCTTAAAATATTCACTGTACCATGTAGCATCTGTGTTTCACTAATTTATGCATGAATTTGTTCAAAACTACATTATTTAGGGTCAAAAACCCCATACATGCTATTTTGATAAATTTATGATACAAGTTTGATACCATTGCTTTGAAATTTTTATTTTTAAATATGTCTGGAAAATATATTTTTAAAGATTTTATTTATTTGACGGAGAGTTAGCAAGAACAGGAACACAAGCAGGGGGAGTGGGAGAGGGAGAAGCAGGCTTCCCGCCAAGCAGGGAGCCTGATGCGGGGCTCGATTCCAGGACTCTGGGATCATGACCTGAGCCGAAGGCAGACGCTTATCGACTGAGCCACCCAGGCGCCCCTGGAAAACATTCTTTAAATCGTCGCAACATTCTGGATCACTGGAGTTAAGTATTTTGTATGGACTAGAAACATTAAACAGTATGTTAATAATATAATTATAATGTTGGCATATTCACTTCCTTTTTACATATTAAGACCAAACCAAATTCAAATAACAGTTTAAAAATCTGCAGTTTTCTAAGAGCATTGTCATAGAACATAGGATGATCATATGATCTGTCATTCAAACCAGGACAGTTTTGAGAACTATTAAAGTCCCCTGGATTGGATGCTAATAAATAGGTTTAAATGGGACAAGTGTAAAATAGAACACTGTATGGTTACCATAAAGAGATAGCATTTCACCACAATCTTTGTGGAGCTTTTAGGGATTCCACTTCCCAGACCCCATTCCGGGTCCCTGGAAATCATCTGACAGCTTCTCAGGAATGAAATGTGAATTTAACTGATTAGTGTCACATTTGCTATGATAGTTAAGAAGATGAGGTTTTCTATTTCTTTTCTCTTTCTGTTAACTGGCCCTAGAGAATGGCGGAGACGCGTGATGGAAGGTGCCAGCAGGCCTTAACCCCCTAGGGGGAAGGCTGTCAGTATTTCTCACTTTAGGTGAGCAGCAAACCGATGTTAAATGTGTTAAACCATAGTGCTTGTGAGTTGACTTGCAATAGTGACACACATTATCCTAACTGATCCAATCATAGAACTGAAAAGCCTAGTAGTAGACATCAATTTATGGGTTTTGATCTAAACTTTGACAATAAGTAGGACTAGAACAAGTCACTCTAATATTCTGAAGTTACAGTGTTCACTTTGGTTTGGTGTGATTTTGTTAAGTGTGGCAATTGTCCCTTATTGGAGCTTCCTAAATGCAGATTCTTGAGACTCATCTTATTTTTACATATATTCATAGATAAATTGGCCTACAACTTTTTTACACCATACTGGTTAGGTGTTTGCATCAATTTTAGTCTCTCAAAACAAAAGTCAGTTGAACTCTCTTTTCCTATTATCTGGAAAATTTTGTGAAATAATTAATTTTTCCATTGATTATTTGATAAACCTTACAGAAGCATTCTGGCTCTGAATTTTAAATACTCTAAAGAAAACACTGGGCTAAATTTGTTGAATTTATATAACATTTTATTGCACATATAACAGAGTGAAAAACACAAAAAGCATCTCTTAATTAGAAGTTCTAACATCATCATTCATGTGACTATTTGGAAACATTAACACAAGCAAAACATATAGGTAATTATTTACACCCATAAGATATTGATCAAGTCTATTTTTTACAGCATGTGTGATAAATACTTTTTTATTTTTTGCTTTATAAAACAAAAAGAATGTCATGTGAATATGCAAAGAGTTGGCCTATGTTCTCCATATTTATGAACATAAATACACCTCTCACTTGTAGGAAGAAAATAGCCATTTGTTGATGACTTAAGTGGTAAGATAAGAAACCACTAGAAGTGGGGCTGCATTACTCTCCAAAATATCTAAGCTGCTCAACAACAAGGGAATACCTTGGGTTATGTTAGATTTCAACTAGTTATAGTAATGAATCCCATTATTCATCTCCTGAGCAAATCAGTTCCACGCTCAAGGGCACTACAAAGCTAAAATGTACTTTAAGTTAAATTTTCCAGGTTTCAAAATATATCTATGTGTATTCAGCTTCCTTCATATAACTACCACTGCTACTGACAGCAGAAACCCTTGAGATAACAGAATCAAACTTTAAAAATAGAATAAGAAGGAGTGTTTTTACCCTTTGATGATCTCAGCACCTTTAGAAATGAGTAAAAGATTCTTTAAACTTCTTCATGATTCTTTGATATTGTCTTATTTCAGTAGAATTCTTATCTTCAATATATCCCTTTTTCCTTGACTGTCAAGGCTCAAGTCTACTCTACTCTCTTCTACCATGTTTTGCTGTCCTCCAAGGACTACACCTTTCCCAGACACTGGTCCCAGGCACTTTCTAATTTCTTCTTTTTCAAATCCTTGATAACTTGAGCTCTGAATCACAAGGGCTAGCATCTGTTCTCAGTATTTCCCCACAGGGAATGAGCCCTACTTGACATTTACTGTGTTCCTCCCTTACTGGCACCCACAGCCCTCTTTTTTCTTTGTGAAATTCCTGCCTAATTCTAGGGTCTGGTGTGGACTGCAGAGCTTGTTCTGCCAGTCTTGAATTTTTTATTTCCCTATTTCTTTATTTCCTAAATAAAGAAATCTTTATTTCTTCACCTTCCCTAAATCTTTATTTCCCTATTTCTACATCTCTTATTTTGTGTGAATTCTGTATTATTTTTATTACTTGTTCTTGGATTTGTTTTTTTACTCTCTATAGGGAGGTTCATATTTCAACAATTAGCATTATCTTATGGGAACCTAGAGGGTGGGAGGTGGAAAGAGTTCAAGTATTTGCAAAGCATGGCCAGTTTTATAGTGTGGAGAGAATCATACTATTAGAGGCTTATAATCTTATTTTGGTCTGGTCATTGCTCATGTGGAGTTGCTAGGGGATTTATGCACACAAGCGAATGATAAATAAAAGAAATTACTAGCCTGACTTGTCCTTTTATCCAATGCAGGACTTTTTATAATGTACCATGACAACATGTAAATTGAACTCAAGGCTCAAGCAAAGCCTCTTCTTCCCTGTTTTCTTCCAATTTTGCTACAGGTTTGTAACCTGAAGGAGTGTGTCACTTGGTATATATGAGTGAAAAAGGAAAAAAAAAAGAATACAGTGCAGTGTTTATCCAGAAGGCAGAGTCATGAAAGATAGGAGAGAACTATCTTTTTGGAACACAATTATACATGTGCCGCACTCGGTGCCATAATGTCTGAATGACAATGTTAATTGCCCGTCTAATCTGAGGGCAAGGACATAAAAATGGATGAAATGTTAGGTTAAGAATCTTCTATGTACTCTACTTGCGGTGTCCAGCATAGAATTTGTCACTTTGCAATTTCTCAATACTTGTTTGTTAAGGAAATGATCAAAGGAATTAATGAAAAATAAACATTACTAACACCCGACTTCATTTTACAACCTTTTCAAACATATATTGAATATTTAGAACAGTAGTTCTCAACTAGCGTTAATATAACCTTCTAAGGAAAAAGTTGAAATGCAAAGTTATTTTGCAGTGTCTAGAGACTGAGGACAAGACATGTTTAGTGTATAGGGATCATGGACAATATACATATTGCTGTGTGTAGGACAGTCCTGAACAATAAAGAAGTATTCCATCTAAAATGCCAGAAATGTCCTCACTAAAGGACTGACACATTTATATATTCAGGTCTGTACTGGGAAGAGCATGGTATTCCTCAGGTAATAAAATGTGTACCTCTGTGAGACTAATAGTTTGGAGTTAAAATATAATATGTATTACAGTCCTGACAATACACTGGGATAGCACAAGGAACAAAGCAATGAATTGTGGAAAATGGAAAAAAAAAAAAAAACTTTAGGAAAGGAAACAGCACTATTACCACTGCTCCTCAGGAAATTCCCTACAAATCTCATCCTTGCCAGAGAGGGTTCTCCAAGATCCTTGCTTCTTTATGTCATTATCTACCTGTTTCAAGCCTGGGACCATACATTGGATTGGCATGACCCAGGTCACATGTCTATATTCTGGTTGTAATAATCAAAACAGACAAAATGCAATTATCCTTTCTGTGGTATGTAAAATAAATGTCCCCAGATATATCCTGGGGTTTCCTGGCTGGGTCAGTCAGTGGAGCATGTAACTCTTGATCTTGGGGTTGTGAGTTTGAGCCCCATGTGCAGTGTGGAGATTACTTAATAAAATTAAAAAAGAGAAAAACATAATTCCTGGAAGAGATGAATATTTCCCCTACATGGCAAAAGGACTTTGCAGACATAATGAAGGTTAAAGTCCTTGGGTTGGGAGAGTATATTGGATTATCTGGATGGGTCTCATCTAAAACATAAATTTTTAAAGGCAGAGAAACTTTCCAGACTCTACTCAGAGATATGACACAAGAACGGCTTGATCTGCCTTTGCTGTTTTTGAAGATGAGAGAAGATGAGATCACTACCCACAGAATGCAGTGACTTCTAGACACTGGAAACTACTCTTAGATTTCAGCCAGCAAGAAATGTGAATCTTGGTCTGCATCAGCAAAAAACTGAATTCTACTAACAAATTGAATGAGCAAAAATAGTTTTCTTCCCTGTAGACCCAAGAAGGGAACACAGTCTGTTGACTTTATTGTACTGAGACCTAAACCACTTCTGAATGGAAAAAAAAAAAAACTGTAAAATAATAAATTTGTGCTGTTTGAAGACACTAAGCTTTTTGGAATCTGCTATAGCATTAATAGAAAACCAACAGAACCAGATAACAAAAGTGCTTACCTGTTGCCCAAATTGTAACAACCCAAGGTTTTGGAGTTGCTGTACATATGGTATAAGTAAGAAAAATTTTGAGGGGTATCCATTCCTCTTTTAGATAGGTCACAATTTCATTTTATGATTTTTTTTTCAAGAAGGGAGGCAGAGAGATAATCTTTTTTTTTAATTTTTTATTTAAATTTGATTAGCGGACATACAGTACATCATTAGTTTCAGATGTAGTGTTCAGTATTTTATCAGTTGCGTATAGCACCCAGTGTTCATCATATCACACGCCCTACTTAATGCCTTTACCTAATTACCCCACCCCCCACCCACCTCCCCTCCAGCAACCCTCAGTTTGTTTCCTATAGTTAGGAGACTTTCATGGTTTTTCTCCCTCTCTGATGAATTCCCCTTCAGTTTTCCCTCCCTTCCCCTATGATCCTCTACACTGTTTCTTATATTCCATATATGAGTGAAACCATATGATAATTGTCTTTCTCTGATTGACTTATTTCACTCAGCATAATAACCTCCAGTTCCACCCACATTGATGCAAACGGTAAATATTGATTCTTTCTGATGGCTGAGTAATATTCCATTGTATATATAATACTACATCTTTTTTATTTTATTATGTTAATCACCGTACATTACATCATTAGTTTTTGATGTAGCATTCCATGATTCATTGTTGCGGATAACACCCAATGCTCCATTCAGTACGTTCCCTCTTTAATACCCATCACCAGGCTAACCCATCCCCCCACCCCCCTCCCCTCTAGAACCCTCAGTTTGTTTCTCAGAGTCCATAGTCTCTCATGGTTCATCTCCCCATCTAATTTCCCCCCTTCATTTTTCTCTTCCTAATATCTTCTTCTTCTTCTTCTTCTTTTTTTAACATATAATGTATTATTTGTTTCAGAAGAACATGTCTATGATTCAACAGTCTTACGCAGTTCACAGCGCTCACCATAGCACATACCCTCCCCAATGTCTATCATCCAGCCACCCCTTGCCTCCCACCCCCTACCACTCCAGCAACCCTCAGTTTGTTTCCTGAGATTAAGAATTCCTCATATCAGTGAGATCATATGGTACATGTCTTTCTCTGATTGACTTATTTCGCTCAGCATAATACCCTCCAGTTCCATCCACATCGTTGCAAATGGCAAGATTTCATTCCTTTTGATGGCTGCATAATATTCCATTGTGTATATATATCTGTCGATGGACATATCAGCTCTTTCCATAGTTTGACTATTGTAGACATTGCTGCTATGAACATTGGGGTGCAGGTGCCCCTTTGGATCACTACATTTTTATCTTTGGGGTAAATACCCAGTAGTTCAATTGCTGGGTCATAGGGTAACTCCTTTTTTAACTTCTTGAGGAACCCTACCATTTTTCAGAGTGGCTGTACCAGCTTGCATTCCCACCAATAGTGTAAGAGGGTTCCCCTTTCTCCGCATCCTTGCAAACATTCGTTGTTTCCTGTCTTGTTAATTTTAACCATTCTGACTAATGTGAGGTGGTATCTCACTGTGGTTTTGATTTGTATTTCCCTGATGCAAAGTGATGTGGAACATATTTTCATGTGTCTGTTGGCCACCTGTATGTCTTCTTTGGAGAAATGTCTGTTCATGTCTTTTGCCCATTTCTTGACTGGATTCTTTGTTTTTCGGGTGTTAAGTTTGATAAGTTCTTTATAGATCTTGGATAGCCTAGATCTTTTAGCCCTTTATCTGATACGTCATTTGCAGATATCTTCTCCCATTCTGTAGGTTGCCTTTTAGTTTTGTTGACTGTTTCCTTTGCTGTGCAGAAGCCTTTTATCTTGATGAAGTCCCAATAGTTCATTTTTGCTTTTGTTTCCCTTGCCCTTGGAGACATGTCTAGCAAGAAGTGCCTGTGTTCTCCTATAGGGTTTTGATGGATTCCTGTCACATTTAGGTCTTTCATCCATTTTGAGTTTATTTTTGTGTATGGTGACAATGGTCCAGTTTCATTCTTCTACACGTGGGTGTCCAATTTACAAGCACAATTTATTTGAAGAGACTGTCTTTTTTACATTGGATATTCTCTTCTGCTTTGTCAAAGATTAGTTGATCATACAGTTGAGGGTCCATTTCTGGGTTCTCTATTCTGTACCATTGAGCTATGTGTCTGTTTTTGTACCAGTACCATACTGTCTTGATGATTACAGCTTTGTAATAGAACTTGAAGTCTGGCATTGTGATGTCACCAACTTTGGTTTTCTTTTCAACACTCCTCTGGCTATTTGGGGTCTTATCTTGTTCCATACAGATTTTAGGATTATTTGTTCCAGCTCTGTGAAAAATTTTGATGGTATTTTAATAGGGATTGCATTGAATGTATAGATTGCTCTAGGTGGCATAGACATTTTAACAATATTTATTCTTTCCATCCATGAGCATGGAATATTTTTTTCCATTTCTTTCTGTCTTCCTCAATTTCTTTCATAATTTTTCTGTAGGTTTTAGAGTACAGATATTTAACCTCTTTGGTTAGGTTTATTCCTAGATATCTTATGGTTTGGGGTGCAATTATAAATCAGATTGATTCCTTAATTTCTCTTTCTTCTGTCTCATTGTTAATGTATAGACATGCAACTGATTTCTGTGCATTGATTTTATATCCTGCCACATTGCTGAATTGCTGTATGAGTTCTAGCAATTTTGGGGTGGAGTCTTTTGGGTTTTCCACAAAAAGTACCATGTCACCTGCAAAGAGTGAGAATTTGACTTCATCTTTGCCAATTTGAATGCCTTTTATTTCTTTTTGTTTTCTGATTGCTGAGGGTAGGACTTCTAGTATGATGTTGAACTGTGGTGAGAGTGGACATCCCTGTTGTGTTCCTGACCTTAAGGGAAAAGCTCCCAGGTTTTCCCCATTGAGAATGATAATCACTGTGGGCTTTACGTAGATGACTTTTATGATATTGAGGTATGTTCTTTCCATCCATACACTAGAGAGTTTTAATCAAGAAGGATGCTGTATTTTGTCAAATGCTTTTTCAGCACCAGTTGAGAGGATCATATGGTTCTTGTCCTTTCTTTTTTTAATGTGATGTATCATGTTGATTGATTGCAAATGTTGAACCACTCTTGCAGCCCAGGAATAAATCCCACTTGGTCATGGTGAATAATCCTTTTTTTTTTTTTAAGATTTTATTTATTTATTTGTCAGAGAGATAGAGATAGATAGAAAGAGAGAGAGAGGGAGAGAACAAACAAGGAGAGTGGCAGGCAGAAAGAAAAACAGGCTTCCCACTGAGCAAGAAGCCTGATGTGGGACTTGATCCCAGGACCCTGAGAACATGACCTGAGCTAAAGGCAGATGCTTAACCAACTGAGCCACCCAGGCGTCCCATGAATAATCATTTTAATGTACTGTTGGATCCTATTGGCTGGTACCTTGGTGAATATTTTGGCATCCATGTTCATCAGGGATATTGGTCTGTAATGAGAAAGAGAGAGAGAGAGACTCTTAAGCAGACTCCACACCTGGTGTAAAGCCTCATATAGGGCTCCATCTCACAACCCTGAGATCATGACCTGAGCTGAAATCAAGATGCTTAACCAATTGAGCCACCCAGGGACTCCTCATTTTATGAATTTTCAATTTGTGAGTGAAATTGTCAAATTAACCACCACCAACAATGTTTAAAAATAGAAAGTGGAATTGAAGGAAATAGATCATTTAAAAGTGGGAATATATAGAACACTAAACAGAAGAAAATGTAGATGCTACACTTCTCATTTCCACCACTGGTCATAGAGACAAGGCTTTTTTTTTTTAAGCTTTATTGAAGTATGATTGAAAAAATATAATTGTAGGATATTTAAAGTGTACATTGTGGTGATTTTATATATGTGTACCCATTGCAAAAGGATTCCTACCATCTAGTTAATTAACACATCCATCACCTCACTTTTATGTGTATAAGAATATTTAAGTTCTACTCTCAGCAAATTTCAGTTATATTGTTATCAACTCTAGTCACCATATTTTACATTGGATCTTCAGACCCTATTCACCTTATACCAGAAAGTTCGTACCCTTTTACCAATCTCTCCCTAATACCCCCATCCTTCAGCTCCTAATAATCACTTTCCTACTCTCTGTTTCTATGACTTTGACTTTTAAGAAAAATCTTTAGATTCCACATGTAAGGGATACCATGTATTATCTTTCTCTGTCTGACTTATCTCATTGAGCATAATGCCCTCATGTTCCAACCATTTTGTCACAAAAAGCAGGATCTATTTCTTTCTCATGGCTGACTGATATTTCATGTGTATATACACCATATTTTCTTTATTCATCCGTAGTTGGTCACTTAGATTGTTTCCATATCGGGGCTAGGCAAATAGTGCTCAGTGAACACAGGAGTGCAGCTATCTATTTAATACCCTTTTTTCATTTCCTTTGGATATATTTCCAGAAGTGGGATTGTTGGATCATATGGTACCTCAATAACTTTTTAAAGTTATTTCCATACTGTCTTCCATAGTGGCTAAGACAATTTATATTCCCACCAATAGTGCAGAAGTATACTCTTTTCTCCACATTCTTGCCAACATTTGCTGTCACCTCTCTATTTGATGAAAGCCATTCTAACAAGTGAAATGTTATAATTCATTGTGGTTTTGTTTGCATTTTCCTGCTGAGTAATGATGTTTAGCACATTTTCATGTGCCTCTTGACTATTTATATGTATTCTTTGGAAAAGAAAGTATTCAATTCCTCTTTCCATTTATTGAATTATTTATTTTTTGGCTATTGAGTTGTATTTGTTCTTTATATATTTTGGATATTAACCCCTTATCAGATATATGATTTGCAAATATTTTCTCTTATTCCACAGGTTACCTTTTCATTTGTTGATTTTGCAGTGCAGAGATACTGAGCTTGATATAGTCCTACTTGTTGATTTTGTGCTTTTTTTTTGCCTCTGCTTTTGGCATTCAATACAAAAAAATCATCCTGAAGAGTGATATCAAGGAACTTACTTATTATCTTTTCTTCTAGAAGTATTATGGTTTCAGGTCTTATGTTAAAGTCTTTAATGCATTTTGAGTTGAGTTTTGTATATAGTATATGATAGGGTCCAGTTTCATTCTTTTGTATGTAGCTGTTCAGTTTTCCCAACACCACTTATTGAAGAGAGTATCCTTTCCCCATTATATGTTCTTGGCTCCAGTGTTTCCTTTGCCATAAATAAATTGACGACATATGCATATGTTTATTTCTGGGTTTTCATTAATATATATGTTTGTTCTTATGCCAATACTATACAGTATTGATGCTATAGCTTTGTAATATAGTTTGAAATCATGAAGTGCGATATATTTGCAAGGTTGCTTTGCCTATTCAGTCTTTTTTGGTTCCATACACATTTTAGGATTGTTTGTTCTGTTGTTGTGAAAAGTGCTATTAGAATTGTGATATGGATTGCATTGAATCTGGATTGCTTCAGGTATTTGGACATTTTAACAATATTCTTCAAATTCATGAGCATGGAATACATTTTCATTTATTTATGTCTTCTTCAACTTCTTTCATCAATGTATTATAGTTTTCAGTGTACAGATCTTTCACCACCTTGGATAAGTTTATTCCTAGCTATTTTATCCTTCAGACACAATTGCAAATGATTTTCTTAAATTCCTCTTTCTGGTAATTTGTGGTAGTGAATATAAATGCAACCGCTATTTTTATACCATATCTCTTGATCTGTTTTAAAATAGATATGGAAAATTTGCTTTTATTTCATTGCAATATGGGGAGGGATATTTTTCCTTTTTTTTTGCTGCTTTTAAAAATTTTTAATTCCAGTATAGTTAATACACAGTGTTATATTAGTGTCAGGTGTACGATAGAGTGATTCAACAGTTTTATACATCATCCGGTGCTTATTACAACAAGTATACTCCTTAATCTCCAACACCTACTTTACCCATCCTCTCACCCACCTCCCCTTGGTAACTGTCAGTTTGTTCTCTTTAGTTAAAAGACTGTTTCTCTCTTTTTTCCCTTTGTTCATTTGTTTTGGTTCTTAAATTACATATATTAGCGAGATCATATGGTATTTGTCTTTGACTTAACATTATACTCTAGCTCCATCCATGTCATTGCAAATGTAAGATTTCATTCTTTTTATGGCTGAATAATATTCCATTGTGTTTGTGTATATAAATACCACATCTTCTTTATCTCTTCATCTCTCAATGGACACTTGGGCTGCTTCCCTAACTTGGCTATTGGAAATAATGCTGCATAAACACAGAGGTGCATATATCCTTTCAAATTAGTGTTTTTTAATAGAGTTGTCATATTTTCTTTTTTAATTTAAATTCAGTTAATTAACATATAGTATACTATTAGTTTCAGAGGTAGAGTTCAGTGATTCATCAGTCTTATATAATATGCAGTGCTCATTACATCACATGCCCTAAAATTAGTGTTTTTGTATTCTTTGGGTAAATACCTAGTAGTGCCAATCATAAGGTAGTTCTAATTTTAACTTTCTGAAGAACTTCCATACTGTTCTCCACACGCTGCACCAGTTTGCATTCCCACCAATAGTGCAAGTGGGTTCCTTTCTTTCCACATCCTCACAAATACTTGTTCTTTCTTATGTTTTTGATGTTAGCAATTCTGACAGCTGTGAGGTGATAACTCATTGTACTTTTTGATTGGCATTTCCCTGATGATAAGTGATGTTGAGCATGTTTTCATGTGTCCATTAGCCATCTGGAAGCATTTTTCATTTGGAGAAATGTCTGTTCATGTCTTCTGTCCATTTTAAATTAGACTATTTGTGTCTGGGGTATTGAGTTATGTAAGTTCTTTATGCATTTTTGACACTAACCCTTTATTTGATATGTCATTTGCAAATGTCTTCCCCCATTCAGTAGGTTGACTTTGTTTTGTTGATTTTTCTTTCTCTGTGCAGGAGCTTTTTATTTTGATGAAGTCCCAACAGTTTGTTTTTGCTTTTGTTTCCTCACCCCAGGAGACACATCTAGAAAAATGTTGTTAGAACTATTATCAGAGACATTATCACCTGTGCTCTCTTCTAAGAGTTTTATGGTTTCAGGTCTCCCATTTAGGTCTTTAATCCATTTTGAGTTTATTTTTGTGTATAAGAAAGTGGTTCAGTTTCATTCTTTTGCGTATAGATGACCAGTTTCCCCAATACTATTTGTTGAAGAGACTGTCTTTTTCCCATTGGATATTCTTTCTGCTTTGTGGAAGACTAATTGACTATATAATTGTGAGTTTATTTCTGGGTTTTCTATTCCCTTCCATTGATCTATGTGTCTCTTTTTTTGTGCCAGTACCATACTGTTTTGATCACTACAGCTTTGTAATATAACGTGAAATCTGGAATTGTGATTCCCTCAGCTTTTTCTTTTTCAAGATTGCTTTGGCTAGCCAGGGTCTTTGGTGGTTGGGTACAAATTTTAGGGTTATTTGTTCCAGTTCTGTGAAAAATGCTGTTGGTATTTTGACAGGGGTTGCATTGAATGCATAGATTGCTTTGGGTACTATAGACATTTTAACAGTATTTGTTCTTCCAATCCATGAACATGGAATATCTTTTCATTTCTCTGTGGCATCTTCAATTTCTTTCACCACTGTTTTATAGATTTAGAGTATAAGTCTTTCACCTCTTTGGTTAAGTTTATTCCTAGGTATCTTATTATTTTTGGTGCAATGGTAAATAGGATTTTTTTAAATTTCTCTTTCTGCAGCTTCATTATAGTGCACAGAAATGCAATGGATTTCTGTACATTGATTTTGAATCCTGTGATTTTACTGAATTCATTAATCACTTCAGTAGTTTTTTGGTAGAGTCTTTTGGGTTTTCTGTATAGAGTATCATGTCATTTGCAAATAGTGAAAGTCTTACTTCTTCCTTACCAATTGGATGCCTTTTATGTCTTTTTTGTTGTCTGATTGATGTGGCTAAGACTTCCAGAGAATGAACATTCTTGTCTTATTCCTTATTTTAGGGGGAAAGTTCTGTTTTTTTCCCATTGAATATTATGTTGGCTGTGGGTTTTTCGCATATGATTTTACTTATGTTACTTCCTCTAAACCTACTTTGTTGAGGGGTGCCTGGCTGGTTCTGTTGGTGGAGCATGTGAATCTTGATCTTGAAGTTATGTTTTCAAGGCCCATGTTGGGTATAGAGATTGTATAAAATACAATCTTTAAAAAAAATAAAATAAACCTACTTTGTTGAGGGCTTTTATCCTGAATGGATGTTGAAAGTTGTCAAATGTTTTTTCTGTACCTATTAAAATGATCATGTGGTTTTTATTCTTTTTCTTATTGATGCAATATATCATGTTGATTGATTTGTGAATATTGAACCACCCTTGCATCCTGGGAATAAATCCTACTTGATCATGCTGAATGGTTTTTTAATGTATTGTTTGATTTGGTTTGCTAGTGTTTTGTTGAGGAGTTTTGTACCTGTGTTCATTAGAGATATTGGCCTGGAGTGCTAGCTAGCTATTTGTTTGTTTGTTTGTTTATTTATTTATATTATTTTTTAATGGTACTTTTCTTTGGTTTTGGTATCGGTGATACTGGCTTCATCAAATGAGTTTGGAAGTTTTCCTTTCCTTTCTATTTTTGGGGAATAGTTTGAGAAGAATAGATATTAACTCTTCTTTAAGTGTTTGTTAGAATTCCCCTGTGATGCTATCTGGCCCTGGAATTTTGTTTGTTGGAAAATTTTGATTATTGAGTCCATCTCTTTGCTGGTAATTTGTTCAAATTTTCTATTTCTTCTTGTTTCAGTTTTGCTAGGTTATAGTTTCTAAGAATTTTTCCATTTCTTCTAGGTTGTCTCATTTTTTGGCATATAGGTTTTTTTTTTATCATATTCTCTTAAAATAGTTTGTGTTTCTGTGGTGTTGGTTATTTCTCCTCTTTTATTTTTATTTTGTTTATTGGAGTCCTTACTCTTATTTATTTATTTACTTTTCTATGAATCTGGTTAGAGGTTTATCAATTCTGTTGATCGTTTCAAAGAACTAGCTCCTGGTTTCTTTGATCTGTTCTGTTGGGTTTTTTGCTTTGTTTTTAGTTTCGATTTTATTTCTACTCTAAGTTTTAATTTTTCCTTTCTTCTACTGGTTTGGGGTTTTGTTTGTTCTTTTTCTTGTTCTGTTAGATGTAAGGTTAAGTAGTTTATTTAGGATTTTTCTTGCCTCTTGAGGTAGGCTATTTTGCTATAAACTTCCCTCTTAGAATGACTTTTGCTGAATTCCAAAGGTTTTGACCATTGTGTTTTCATTTTTGTTTCCATGTACTTCTTGATTTCTTCTTTGAATTCTTGGTTGACACATTCATTGTTTAGTACCATGTTATTTAACCTCCATGTATGTGTGGTCCTTCAAGATTTTTTTTCTTGTGGTTGATTTCTAGTTTCGTAGTTATCGTAAAAAAAAAATGTATGACTTTGATTTTTTGAATTTGTTGAGGCTTGTTTTGTGGTCTCACATGTGTTCTTTTCTATCTGTGTCTGCTTCTGTGTGTTAGGAAAGCCAGCCCTGTCTCTTGCTCTGAAACAAATAATACACTATATGTTTAAAAAAAGAAGAAGAAGAAGATAGTAGGAAGGGAAAAATGAAGGGGGGGAATTGGAGGGGGAGACAAACCATGAGAGACTATGGACTCTAAGAAACAAACTGAGGGTTCTAGAGGGGAAGGGGGTGGGGGATGGGTTAGCCTGGTGATGGGTATTAAAGAGGGCACGTTCTGCATGGAGCACTGGGTGTTATACACAAACAATGAATCATGGAACACTACATCAAAAACTAATGATGTAATGTATAGTGATTAACATAACATAATAAAGAAAAAAGTAGTAGGTGGACATGTGCCTTTAACTAGGTGGCGCTGGTCCTCCTCCATAGGGGATGCACAGTCACTGAGGGCCTAGGCTTGCTGGGCCACTCCATAGCTCCACAAAATGCAGGTGAGTGGACGTATGGTGGCACAAATTGTGTGCTAGTTCTTCTCCACAGGGAATGTATAGCCATTGTGGAGAACAGGGCTGGCTGGGACTGCTGAGCAAAACCACCATGGGTGGGAGGTACAGTTTTTTGTTTTTGTTTTTGTTTTAAGGAATTATGTACCTGTTTGAGAGAGAGAGAACAGAGGGAGGGGCAGAGGGAGAGAATCCTCAAGCAGACTCCCCACTGAATGTGGAGCCCAATGCAGAGCTCAATTATAGGACCCCAAGATCATGACCTGAGCCAAAATCAAGAGTTGGATGCCCAACCAACTGAGCCACCCAGATTTCCCATGGGAAGTGCAGTTTTGACAAGGTGCCACATCTTCTAGAGGAGGTCAAGAAAAGCAGTGTTGGCACGGTTTGCAAGAGTCTTTCAGGGGAGGCATCCACAGCACTAGTACTGAGGCAGGTTTGGCTATAGTGGGGGGTGGGGGACATGGTATAAGCAAGTTAGGCAATGAGTGCCCACAGAGTGCTGGTTCCTGTTGGTGTCTTTCTGTTTATCTTATGATGAAGAGCTGGGAAGGAAAATGGTACCTGCCAGGTCCTTTGTTCCTGGAGAAGTCCCTTAGTGAACTCTGAGATTAGTAACTTACTGTCCCTTCCATAAGCCCCAGGCACCTTTCCAGCTCCTACTTCCAAGATATACCTCTGCAGGCTATTTGCTGTGCTTTTACAGGCAGGGGCTCAGCTTCATATTACCCTCTGTGCTCTCTGAGAGCTGAGCCTACTGATTTTTAAAGTTCTAGGCTTTATGTCTCACTGGTTGTAAGCTCTCAGGAAATTCAGACCTTCCAATTTTCAAAGCCAAATGCTATGGGGATTTCTCCTCCCCTGATAGGCTCCCCAGTGTGCTAGTCTACCTCTCACTCCTCTACATTCCTGTATCTCCCTCCCTCCCTCCCTCCAGTGGTCAGACTCATGGAGTTTAGGCTCCCACTGAGTCTTTGCCTTTCCTACCCTCTTTGATGTGGCCTCTTCTCTACATTTAGTTGTGGAATTTGTTCAGCCAGTCTTTGTGTCTTTCTCTGGGTTGTTTGCTCTGATGCAAGTGTTATCTAGTTTTATCCAAGGGATGAGGTAAATTTAGGGACCTCCTACTTGGCCATCTTCTCTGGAATTCTTAAAAGCACCTGATTTTTGTATACTGATTTTGTAATCTGCAACTTTACTGAATTGATTTACTAGTCCTAAAATGTTTGTAGTGGATGTAGTGGAATCTTTCTTTCTTTCTTTCTTTCTTTCTTTCTTTCTTTCTTTCTTTCTGTCTTTCTTTCTGTCTTTCTGTCTTTCTCTCTCTCTCTCTCTCTCTCTCTCTCTCTCTCTTTCTCTCTCTTTCCTTTCCTTTCCTTTACTTTGAGAGAGAGAGAGAAGGAGGGTGGGTGGACAGGGAGAGGAAGAGAGAAAATCTTAAGCAGTCTCCACTCCCAGCAGAGAGCCCAGTGCAAGGGCTCAAACTCATATCCCTGAGATCTTGACCTGAGCCGAAATCCAGTCAGTTGCTTAACCAACTGAGCTACCCAGACACAAAGGGTATTTTTCTATATAATATGTCACCTGCAAATAGAGACTGTTTTACTTCTTCCTTTCCAGTTTGAATGCTTTTATTTCTTTTTCCCGCCTAATTGCTCTAACTTCTAGTACTTGTTGAATAAAAATGGTGAGAGTGGGCATCCAAACCTTATTCATGATTACAGAGGAAAAGTATTTAGCCTTTCTACCGCTGAGTATGATCTTCGCTGTGGGCTTATTGTACATGACCTTTATTATGTTGAGGTACATTCTCTTTATACACAGTTTGCTGAGAGTTTTATTTCATGCATGAGATGTTGAATTTTGTAAAATTCTTTTTCTGCATACACCGAGATGACTCTAATATTTTTATCCTTCTCTCTGTTAACTGGCACATCAAATTGATTTGTGAATATTGAACCATCCCAGCATTCCTGGAATAAATCCCATTTGATCATGGTGTATGATTCTTTTAATGTATAGATGAATTTGGTTTTGTTGAAGATTTTTGCATCTATAGTCATGAGGGGTTTTGGCCTATAATTTCCTTTTCTTGTAGGTCCATGTCTGGTTTTCATATCATGGTAATGTTGACCTCATAAAATGAGTTTGGAAATGTCTCCTCCTCTTAAAACTTTTGGTATAGTTTGAGAATAAATAATATTAATTATTCTTTAAATGTCTGGTAGAATTCACCAGTGATACCATCTGCTCCCATATTTTGTTGTTGAGAGGTTTTATTCTTTTTTTCTTTGCTCTTTTTTTCTTGTTAAGCCAAACTAAAGTTTTATCTAATTTATCTTTAAAAAAAGAAAAAAAAAACAGCTCTTAGTTTCATTGATCTTTTCTAGTGTCTTTTTATTCGTTAATTTATTTATTTCCACTCTGAGCTTTGTTATTTATTTCCTTGTACTAACTTTGGGCTTTTCTATTCCTTGATGTGTAAAGTTAAGTTTACCAGAGCTCTTTTTTCTTAATTTAGATATTTATCATGGTAATCTTCTCTCTTAGAACTGTTTTTGCTGTAACCCATAAGTTTGGTATGTTGTATTTCCATTTTCATATTTCTCAATTTTTTTAAATTTCTATATTGGTTTCTCCTTTGACCTGTGTGCCCCCCCAAGTGGCATCCACATTTATTTTCCAGTTTTCTTGTTGTAATTGATTTCTACTTTCATACCATGTGGTTAGAAAAGATACTTGATATGATTTCAGTCTTTAAATTTACTAAAATCTGTCTTGTAGTCTAATCTATGATGTATCCTGGATAATTTTCCATGTGTCCTTAAGAAGAATGTGAATTTTGCTGCTGTTGGATGGAATATTTTGTAAGTTTCTGGTGGAAACTTTAAGAGGTAGTTAGATCATGAAGGTGGAACCTTTTTAAGACTAGGCAGGAAAGAGATGATCTTTCTCTATGCCATGTGAGGATAGAGCAAGAAGGAAGCTATATGCAAACCAGAAAGAAAATCTCACCAGAAACCATAATGGCTGGTACCTGGAACTTGACCTTCTCAGCCTCTAGAACTATGACAAATAAATGTTTATTGTTTATGTCTCCCAGTGTATGGTGTTTCATTGTAGCAGCTTAAACTAAGACAACTTAGAAAAAAATGACAATCCTTTGAAAAACAATGAATAAAAAATTACTCAAAAATGACATAAAATGACTTTTAAAATTTGAATAGTTAAAGATATTGAGTTTGTAACCTAAATTTTTAAACAAAAAATAGTTTTAAGAAAATTCTAGGTCCAAGGGACTAAATTGGTATATTCCACTGATTTTACATAAATTATTTAGAGAACAGAAGGAGGAAATGGAGATGCTACTCATATGAGTACAGGAAGCCTGCATTAGCATGATACCAAAAACAGAAAAAGACATTACAAAAAATGTAAAATAAGTAGTAATATACCCCATAAATATCAATACAAAAAATTCATAACCCAATGTTAGCAAATTAAATATAGCTATACACACAAATATATGCTGTGTGTGTGTGTGTATATATACACATGTGTACATATGTGTATATATGTATGTGTGTGTATACACAGACACACAGACACATAAACACTACCATGACCATGACTGGGATTTAGGTCAATAATGCAATTGTTTTGATATTTGATAATCATTCAATGTAATTTTACACACTAAAACGAAAAATCATATGATAATCTCAGTAGATATAAAAACGTATTTGAATTTGGCAAAATTCAACACCTATCATGACAAAAATTTTCATCTAACTAAAAATAGAAATTCCCTCAGCCTGTTAAAGGACATCTATGAGAAATATACAGCTACTATTTTATTCAATGGTGAAAGACTGAAGACTCTTCCTCTAAGATTAGGAACACAGAAATAATATGTTTTCATTGTATGTGATATCCTTACTATTGCAGTAATGCTAGGTTAAATACATGTCAGGAAAAAGTAAAACTGTCTTATTTGTAGACTACAGGAATATGTACATAGAAAGTCCTACATATTCTACAAAATAATACTAAAACTAACAAATCTTATAATATTATTGGATATAAGGTCAATATGAAAATCAATTATATATAATTTGTTTAACAATGAAAAATTGGAATATAAAATGTTTATAATAGCATACAAAAACAAAATAATTTGAAATAATAATTTAAAAATTTGTGTAAGACTCTGCATTAAAAAGCATTGCTAAGTGGGGTGTCTGGGTAGTATAGTCAGTTAAGCGTCTGACTCTCGGTTTCGGGTCAGGTTGTGATCTCAGGGTTTTGAGATAGAGCTCCATGTTGGGTTCTGCACTCAGCATGGAATCTGCTTGGGATTCTCTCTCCCTGTCCTTCTACCCCTCCTGCTTGTGCTCTTTCTCCCTCTTTCTAAGGTAAATAAAGAAATCTTTAAAAATGAAGAAAAGCATTGCTGAGAAAAAGACCTTAAAAATTAATATGCCTCCAGTCTTGAAGTATTAATTCTAGTTCTTTTGATTTTTTGAAAATTGTATTGTCAGCTATGCTATGACTGCATTGTAACTGTAAAACACTATAGACTGTAATGTGCATCCTCTTTCAGTAATGTTAAAATGTAAGAAAAAAGACACCTTAGAATCAATTTAATTTCACAACATCTAATATTTTTTGAGCATTTATGAAGTACCAGAAATTATGAGTATTAACTATATCACATTTTCTCATTGAATCTTCTTAAGATACTGTCCTTATCTAATTTTATATAATGAAATTGAGACCTGTGGTCATATAATTAGAAATGGTCAACTTGAACATAGGCAATCTAGACAGAGCTAGAACTATAAACCACCATGTTATATTCCCTCATTTTAACAATCTAGATTTTCAGGAAGAAGAAATTATTATTTCCATTATAATATTCCCAAGCTATGGTCCCAGTTTTATAAAACATATGGAAATTACTCAAAACTATATACAAATTACTCAAGAGGTCATAGTGTTCTCAAGCCTGAAGAAACACTGAGCTTGTGGGTTACTTGCATACGTTAAAACTTTGTATTCTTCCGGTTAGTTATAGTTCTCCAAATCATAAAGAGATTGTTAGAAGGCTACACACACTTAGACTTGGATTATGTATCAAATTGATTGTAGAGTATAGCAATTCCTATTGAATTTATTTGTATGTAAATGGGAAATAAGTTCCAATAATAATAAACAGAAAACACTGACAAGCAAAAATGAATCTTAAAAGCATATGATTCTTATTCAGAGAGCTTTCACTGTTTATAATTTGAGCTGAGCAAACACATGTTATATTTTTAGTGCCCATTATAACCAAGTATTAGCATTATCCAGCAAATACTGTGAGAAAATTCCTACTTCCTACAGCTATAACTACAGATAGGAATGGAGACAATATATTTTGAGGAAGCTTTTCAGCACAGATTGCAACAGCAGGAGTATTTTTGCTCATTGTCATTTTATGTAACAGGATATGATAATAATAAACATAAATTATAAGAAATGGAAAATTATTTGCATTTTACCATAAAAATTTAATCCAAAGGAAACAAGCTGTTCTTTAATACATAGGAGGAGAAGGCAGTCTATTTATCATCAAAAGATATTTATCAAAATGAATTTCAATTAGTCTCATAAAATTGACAGTTTAAAACTTGTAATTCAGACAATAATCTTCTGATGTTATTTTAAAAAGTTAAGCAATTTGGAATCTCTAGCATGGACTCTAAAAGAAAGAGGGTATTTAGTATATTTATCATACACAAGAATGATTATCAAATATTACAAAAATACATTCAGGTTACTATGTAAGTTATGTAAACTTTGAGATTTGTGGAATATAATAAAAACAATGAAAAAAAATCTCTAGTGAGAATGCTGCATAATTGTAGTTACTCCAACTACTCCACCATTAATGCCCACAATCACTAGCAAAATCCAAAACATTGGGAGCAGTTGAAGAAGTTATGGGTTTAATCCTGGAAGTTGGTGTTTCTGTCATTATTAGCGACAGCTTACTTATCATCTGATTGATTTTAAACTGAACGCAATTTCTTTCACACCCAGAAGCTGTAGGTCTCTACTAATCTGCATTGTTATCAGCCCTTTCAATTTCAGTAGGGCATTATTACTGCTTAACATTTATTACTTATTAAAAGAATTTCTACCAGATCTGTGACACTTTTCCCTATTAAATAGTTATTGTGCAAATTCCACTGAGTTGGGATGGGGGTGAGAGAGCCTGAGCAGGAAGCTGTGAGAGAGAGAAAAAAAGAAAAGAAAGAAAGAAGGATTGGAAGGAAAGGATAAGGAAAACAATATGACTTCAGATGGAGGAAGATCTATTAATTCATTACAACAGAAGGATGAAAATTACTCTGTGTCACATGTTAGAGAATGTTGAGTTCATCAAGCAGATGTTTCCTCAATAATGATAACTTGCACTACTTTAATAGTTAATATGTATCAGACCCTTAACTATTATGAATCAATCATTCTTTATGTTAGGGCATTCTGACTTCATCTTACACATAAAAGAAAACTATTAAAAATAGTAGAACAGTCAGATGATGAGCTCAAATTTGTGATTTTAAGAAGATCATTTTACAATATCCACATTGGAGGGTTGGAAAGCATTGTAACCTGGAGAGACCAGGAAAATTGCTGTTACTAATAATAGATACATATCAAAGAGGAAGCTATGATAAATAATAAAGATAGAGTTAGCAGGAGTTTGGGTATGCATTCAAAGAACAGAAAAGAGGCCAAATAACTGAAGCAAAGTTGGAGTGGAAAATATAAGAAATAATGTCAGCAGGCCATCAGAGGAAATAGACACCATTATAAGGACTTTGGTCTTGATTCTGACATGAATTGTGATAGTTTTGTCTAGAGCAGTGTCATGATCTGACATGCATTTAAAGATTATTCTTGGTGATACATGGATGAAAGATAGTAAGGTTAGGAACAGAAAAAGAAAAGCCCGTTAGGAGGCTCTTGTCCTTAAAAGTGGAAGAGGAGCTCTTGCCCTGGGCACTATTGTCACCTTTTTCTCAGTGAGAAATCCATGGAGCAAAGATGGTATCTCCACCTCTCACAACAGATTGCATCTCTCTCCTTCCTACTCTCTAGGTATCTGTAACCTGGAAATCAGGATCTATCATGACTATTTTCTCTTTGCCTTTCCAAGAAGAGAACATTCCACTGCTATACGCAAGTCTAGCCTCATGGGCATATAGCCTGTGTGTGCAGTGTCACAGGGCCCCGCACTCAGAAGGGTTTGGTTTCATGCAGTGCTGTCCCTGTTCTAAAATTCTTAATATTTGTGTCTTTGAACTTGTGCTTTGTAAGTCAAGTGTAGAGGGTAATAAAATTTTGCATAAGCAGAGGAGATACACACAAGTTGTATGTCACTCAGTCCTTGCCATCTTATTCATATGTAGAGTTCGTGATGCCCCATGAACACAGAATTCCAACGGACTCACAGTGCTCAGCAATTCAACAAGTTGGAAAGTGAGAATAAGGAAAGTGTTATATTTATGACTGAATTAAGGAGGGAAGGGGACTGATAGCCACAGAGGTCAGTCACATTCTTAGTTTGAATCAGAACTTGCTTTGCTTGCAGAAAGAACAAAATGGCATTCTAAGAAACACAAATAACCAAGGAACTCTATTATATCTTTTTCAATTTCTGTTACTTTTTGTATCAGCCAATCATGTACATGGAAAAATGGTAACATAAAAGGGAATAGAAGGAAAGGGCAACTTATAGTTCTTTTCCTTTCACTCCTTCCTTACTTATCAAGATGTGAAAAAACAGTTGATTTAGCATATGTAGCATTTCTACTGTTTTGGTAAGAACAAAAAGCATATGCATATACAAGCCAAAATCACAATTGTTTAATTATTATGATTCTGCATACAAGTTAAATGTTCTATTTGCATTTAAAACTGGCATTGCACAATATACAGATGAATGAGAAAATGTATGCTAATATACATTAAATCTCCTTTTTTAGAATGACATTAAATATCACAACACCATGGGCATAAAACAACAACAACAATAAAAGAAAAATAACAACAAAAACACCATAGCAAATTAAGAAAGAGACCACAGAAGAAAGAAAAAGCTTTATATTTAGTAACTTTAATTGTTTTTTTTTTCCCTACTCTTTGAACAAAGTAGTCTGTATTTTGATATTGTCTTGGACTCCACAAATATTTAACCACTCCTGGGTATATGTGGCCCAAGTCAGAGGGGTGGCTTTCAGAGATTGTGGATTAAACTTGAATGTTTAAGCTTAATTTTCTTTGAATGAGCCCTACTGTACAGGATATAGAAGGATAGGGGGTGGTAAAAACAGAAGGACTCAGGCTAAAAACTGGCAGCTATGAGCCAAGGGGAACAACTTGGTTCTTTCTTTGCTGTCATAATTTATTTAACCATATTTAGAATATTTTAAACTTTTAAATATTTAAATATATGATAGGTGAGCTGCTATTCTATGCTTATCCTAAACCCACAAATGTTCAAGACAGGGTTGCTATAATCTAGATGAGAGATGATGGTAGCATAAACTAGAAATAATGAGAAAAGCTTGGATATATTTTGAAAGTAAAACAACATTTGTTGTAGGAATTGAATGTGTGGTGTCCAAGAAAAGCAGACTCCAGGGATTTTAGCCCGAGGTACAGAAGCATAGAGGTGTATGGATATACAAGTTTGCTTACAGACATTGGGCTTTTTCCAGTTGTTGGTAATTATGAATAAAACTGCTATAAATATTCATTCACAGGATTTTGTGTGAACAAAAGTTTTCATTTCTCCTAGATAGATACCAAGGAATAAGATTGCTAACTTGATAACTATACTTTTAATTGCCAAATTTTCAAAAGAGCCATACCATTTTACATTCCCACCACCAAGTTATAAGAGTTCTAGTTGTACAACTATATTGTCAACATTTGGTAATGTTGGCTTTTAAATTTTATTTTTTATCATTCCCATAGGTGTGTAGTGGTATCACATAATGATTGTATTATGCTTTTCCTTAATGACTAATGAAATCGGATATCTTTTTATGTGCTTATTATTCATCCATCTATCTTCTTTGGTGAAATACCTGTTTACAACTTTGCCTAGCTTTTGTTGCTTTATTCGTTTTCTAATATTGAGTTTTATTAGAGGTTCTTTGTATACTGAGAATACAAATTGTCAGATGTGTGACTTTTGAAACACCCTTTGTGGCTTGTTTTTCCATTCCGCTGAAAATGTCTATCACAGAGCAAAAGTTTTAAATTTTGATAAAGTCCAATATATTAATTTGTTTATTTATGGATAATGTTTGGGGGTTTGTATCAAATGTTAGAATTAACAATATTTGGGGGGGAACAGTATGAAGATTGCTGTAAAGGTATACTACTGAATGGGATTACCTAGGAATAGAAGAATATAGAAGGGTATAAACTTGAATACTATTCCCTAAAGTACACCAAATTTTACATGTGAGAAAGATGAGAGATATCCAGCAGAGAAATAAGGATGGATCAGCCTGTGAGATAAGAACACAGAGAATGGGATTAAAAACCAGGGGAGTAAGTCGGAGGGGGAGACGAACCATTAGAGACGATGGACTCTGAAAAACAAACTGAGGGTTCTAGAGGGGAGGGGGGTGGGGGGATGGGTTAGCCTGGTGATGGGTATTAAAGAGGGCACATTCTGCGTGGAGCACTGGGTGTTATGCGCAAACAATGTATCATGGAACACTACATCAAAAACTAATGATGTAATGTATGGTGATTAACATAACAATAACAAATTATTAAAAAAAACAATTGATGAAATTGTTTCAGAAGAGAAAGGATGATCAGCTGTGTTAAATCTCCCTAAAAGTCAAGAGAGGTGGAGTCTAAGAGCTGATGTTGGAATAACAATGAGGTAGCTAATGGTGACTTCCAAATAAAGTAAACTTCTGATTGTTAATTCAAGAAGGCATCCACAAGAAAGTAAGTGTAGTCCATGCTTTTGAAAAATTTTTTCTTTTATATTACTGAACAAAATGTCTCAGACTGTAGGGGTGGGATTATAGGATTTTTTTTTTAAGTCAGGATGAAAGATATATCATGCTCTTACGCTAATGACAATATTACAGTGGAAATGGAGAAAGCTAATGATGTTGAAAAGAAAAAGGAAATATTGAGGAGTTTCTTCAAAAGAGTAACAAGCAATAGGATCTGTACCCACGGAGGGTTTGATCTTAGAAATGAGAGGACTAGTTTGTTATTAAAATATGAGGGAAGGCAAATAATGTGGGAATAGAACTGTAGATGGGATGGTGGATTTGTTTTGTTTGTAGAAACACACAGACATATTGTGACAGGTTTTTTTTTAATTAAAATAAGAAGCAAAGTATTGAGTCAAATTATGTCCTTTTATTGTGACTTTTATGTGACCATTATTGCCACATCATTATGGATCCATATAGATAAGATCTGTTTTTGCTTTATTCTTTCTTGAAATGTTCACCTGGTGAATGTTTTATTTTCAAATATTTTGAAGCTTAGAAAACTATCTCTCATTTCTATGCATGGTTTTGAGTTCTGAAACATACCCCATGCTAGCTCAGAGATTACCTAGTCCTAAATGTGCTTATTTAAAAGAAAAATAACTTAATTTGCCTAGTCCCTACTCACGCTTCTAGTAGCTTTATCGCATGGAACTAATCAGATTTCTCCTCCCAGCTCATATCACTGTTCCAGTTCTGACATCAAGATTGTCAGTTTCCATGAGTCATAAGCAATAGAAAATAACAGTGCCAATCTTCAGTGCCATCACTCTGGACTAGTTTTGTCATTGTTCTGACATTGCAGTACACAGAAATAAATCACTGCCAGTAGGATACATGTAAACCAAATCTGGAACTTCCAGATGGGATTAATTTTCTATTCCCTAGACCACACCCTTTCAGTTGTCTTGGAACAGTAGTGACTAATATAGAGGCTCTTCTATTTGCCTGGCTATAATCAAGTTAAGGAAACTTTTATAAGAATTTGTCAAAAAGACAAAAGTGTGACTGTGAGAACAAGCGAATAGTACTAAAGAACTTGAGATATTTGCCATGCAAATTATTTGATAACTGCATGGAATGTTCTTGGTACTTAAATATATGTTCAATAAAATGAGCTCAGTAACACAGAAGATAAATTATTAATACAAAACCCCAAATTTTAGCCCAAACTCCTTCTACACAAGAACTTCCTCTTTTGCATTTGTTCTATCAAAGACCATATTAGCATAATTAATTCTACACAAGACATAGAAAACATTAAAAAAAAAGTTTCAAAAAAATTCCTGGTTATTTGGGATTTGCTTCATTCTATTTCCCTATCTTAGAATTTTCTGGTAAGCCATATAGTAAAAAAATTCATTTGACTTTGTTAACTAAGTATTGTTAAGATTTATTAGACTTCTATTTTTCATAATGTGTCTATATCTATGTATCTACTTCAAAAAGAATATAAGTTCCTTGGAACATACATTAAAATAGATGATCTAAAAATATTACAAATACTATAGGACCAAATATTTAAGATTAGTATTTTCTATTTTAGCAATATTTTTAGGGATTTAAATGGTCTATAATGGAGGTAGAATGAGGAATTGTCATTTAGACACAATATGCAGAATCAAAGTTGTCTGCCTAACTTAGGGTGCTCTCTAAATATATAGTTAGAGAGTAAAAAATATGAAAATACTGTTTGTGAGGAGGTGTAGCATTAGAAGAATCCTTAAAGATGAAATGGAATGAGACTAATAACTTACATAAGTTTCTACCATTTGTTGAACAAATTGAATACTAAAATCTAGAAATTGTCAAAGATAAAATATGAGGCAGGAGTTGTAAGAACACAGATATGATATTGGTGTTTTCACAAGGCATGGTGTCATGTGGCATATTGGGAAAGGGGAGTGGAAGAAGGCTCATCTCCCACCCTAACACATAAAGTCTCCCTAGAACGCAGGGAATGTCTTCATGCACACATACATGTTGTCTTGCCCTCCTTCTCTTCTTAGGGTCTTGATTAGTTGACATTATGAGTGAGTAAATGCATTCATATTAGATTAGGCTCTGACAAATTTTCTGGGACAAGTTAATGCTTCCTGGGACACACACACATAAATGCACCATAATATGCAAATGACAATAAAATTACAGTCTGTAAGGGGTTCCTTATGAAATAGAGCTAACCATAATCAAGGTATTTGGAATACTGAAATTACAAGAGCAAAATGAGAGCCTTGACTGCTTGTCTATGTTGAATGGGCAGTGGGCACTTAAAGAGATGGAAAAATGAAATAAGGTAAAGCAAGAGAGACAATGAACTTTTCTTATTCAGAATGTTCTTTGAGTCTGATTGTCCCTATATTTCTACCATATGTCTCCCATTAAATGTTAAGCATTATTCAATCTGTAATAAAATCATAACCTGATATAACTAAAGACATCTAAAATACAATTGGGAAATGGAGACTCTCTTAAGGTTTTTGAAGATCCTTTCTGATTTAGACTTTGAATTTTATTCACATTGACACTGGCTCTGTCATGCCCAAAAAGACAATATTAAGGGAAAAAAGAAATATTGACTTATGTCTTCAGAGGAGTAATGTTCCAATCTACGTAAAAGTAGTATAAAACGTGATAAAGTTTCCCACCCACACTGAAAATAGATTGTCATGAGCAAGAAAAATCTTATAAGATCTGAGGACCCAATATAGTTTTAAGATAAAATCCTTCTAATTACAGAAATTATTTTCCAAATTGGATGAATAAATTCAATATACTTTTTGTGGTTACTGCTTTTTTTTTTTTTACTTCTTTGTATAGATAAAAGATAAATTGATAGGCACTACTGAAAACTGTAGTATCAGTAGAAAACCCCACTTTGTAATAGTGAGTCTTCTACAACAGAAGGTAGTGCCTTCAAACAGATGTTAGATCTCTCCTGGCAGTGAGAACTTCAAAGCTGAATAAAACTCACAAAGGGTGTAATGTGGCATCAGCAAAGTCATTCAACTGCTAGGCATATCGTATATTTACTCCCAAATAGAGATTATATATCAGGCAATACAGCACAAAACCTTGAAGGGCTTCATTATTGCTTTTGATTTTGCTGATTGCTTATTAACTGACTCTCTTCAGCCACCTGGTTGTTCTAAATGAAAAGAATCCACTTGTATTCTAACTGATTATTGGCACAGTGATTGAAAGAGGGAATCATTCCAAGAACATGTTTAGTATGCCTTTGACCATGTGCAAAGCAACCAATAAGGAGGATAGCTTGCTGAATAGAGCCCGTTACACTTGATACATCTGCAAATAACTGCAAATTGAAAGATTGCAAACTAATACAAAGACTACAAGGACACTCTAAAGAAGCATTTCTTATATTTAACTTCTCAATGGGCACAAATATGGAGGTCATGCTGTGAGTATTTGACACCTGTACCTCTCTTGGAATTCTACTTAAAATAATTTTAACTCTAACCATGAGAAAAAAATATTACTTTTATTTTAGCTAACATACCTAAACTTTAGCTAGCATGCCTTACCTAAGGCATTCTTAAGTATCCTAGTGATTCTGATAAACTACATCCTTTTAATGTTTAAATAGTTTTCAGACAAAAGCTTGGTTATAATGAATAGCCCTGAATGATTTCTTATATATCTTTATTCCAGCAGTAGTGTTGTGTCCCTAATATATGCTTTCCTTGTCATTTAGTTATATGCCTGGGTTGTTAAAATTTTCTCATGTCCACACCTATCTTTCTCTCTGTGTGGAAATACAGTCAAATTATTGCTGGAGCACTGTCTCAACACCGTTCCCATATTTTGCTTCCTACCAACACTTTTCATATACAGTGATGAAAGACAAGCAGGAAAGCACTGAGATAGGAGTTTTGTATGGAAATTGTATGGTAATCTCCACATAACCCAGTTTTAATGGTCCTAATCTCCTCCCCGTGAAACAGGCACTCCATTTATATGTAGGTCCTCAATTCTTTTTTCTAGGTCCATGGTGCCTGGTAATTGTTAAAAGTTAATAGTCTCATTGTAGAAAATTATCTCAATGAATCATCTCAATTCTAATAGGTCAACTATGACTAGATACTGTTGCGTTTCCTACAAATGCAGATTTAATGTTGCCAAAATGGCAGTCTTCCCAACAGAGTACTCTCTGCCAGCAGAGGAACATGTCAAGTCATTGACTAAATTATCATTCTTATATAACCTTTACTTTTAAGCTTCAGTCATCCTTCTTTCTGGTGAGAAATTAGCCTTAAAAATGAAAAGAAAAAGGAGAGGTTTAAAAAAGGACAAATGCATTTTAAATCCTTCTTATTTTGTGTTTCTCTACAGGGCTTGCAAGTTTTCAAAAATTGTCAGAGCTAACACATAAGTTCTAGTGTGAAATAAAATCTCCTTAAGAGAAGACTATAAGGTACATTTTAATCTTATATCTTTCAGAGAACCCCATGTTTAAAATACAGATAGCATTCTAAAAGTATAGTAATTTTATAGGCTTGGGAATAAAAGGCTATAAGAGAATGTCAAACTGCAGGTCTCAAAGTGGCACTGAAGTGAAATATGATGGATTATTCCTGTCAGGATACTAGAATCTATATTCTTCTCTTAGTGAATGCATACTCTCAAAGTCCAGCAATTAGGCTTCCATAAGCTTCTTCAGTGTTTAAAGCTGGGCACAGTTCAACCAAGAGCAACAATTTTGCATCATTTGCCTTTAGACACAAGAAATTTAACAGTATTCTTCTATTAACTGACTGTACAACTGAGAGGGAGATGGCCTGGAAACAAGATATTAGATAAATCTGTAATGTGTTTTTCCCATTGTTATAACTGATTTGTTAGAGGAGGTTTAGTCATGTGACATCTTAGTTTTCCTCCAGAAGTTCTCATGTCTTACTGAGAATCATAATTGCATTGCTACTTGGCATTTGTAAGTTTATTTTTTTCAAAGTTAGTATAAAACAGAATTTTGATTTTTCCCCCTTATTTTCAGTTATCATTTCCTAAAGTTGCTGTGGAAGAAAAAGTAATTGCATATGAGTGTTTTACACAAAATAATGGATTGAAGAGATGGACTAAGCAACCAATTGGCTTTTCAAAGTTTCTTGATAGAGAAAAGAAAAGGGTTAAAAATACATAAATTAAAACTTTTGTAGGGAGGGAATGAATCTGTTTTACTATGGAAACTTATCTATGTTCTCTTTCTATCTTTAATTACCTGCATTGTTCATTCATTCATTCATAAAGTCAACAAATATTTAGTGACCACTACATGACAGGAACTGGGCTATGTTAATGAACAGAGCAGGCAGTATTCTTGCCCTGATAGACCTTATAACTGAGAAATCAGATCCATTCCAGGAAGGAAGGCTTCTCGCATACCCTGCACTCCCAGTATGGGTTGCATCATATCTCTCTCTTTACCTCTACAAAGTGTTTGAAGATTCAGCACATTAAAACCAAAACCTGTTTTTCAGTTGTTGATGTTTGAGACTTTGGTTTTTAATGCATACATTTCTATTGTAAAAGAGAATAAGGATAAGATATCTGAGGGTATGAAGAAGAAACCTAGAATGAAACATACAAGGGAGAAGAACACATCAGAGGTTTAGCAAATGGGATCTGAGAAATCAGGGTCAAAATGTCAAGGAGTGACATTCCAGTATGTGATGTTGGCTCCAGAACCTCATCAGCTAAGAACTTAGAAGGAGTAGCCATTCATCTGTTCCAGGACTTTCCAGCTTTCCTCTGAGAATGCTGATAGGAACAGTCTTTTTTTAAAGATTTTATTTATTTACTTATTTGAGAAAGAGAGAGTGTGTGGCAGGGAGGGGCAGAGAGAGAGGGAGAGAAAAGTCTTAAGCAGGCTCTGCACTGAGCACAGAGCCTGAGGCAGGGCTCTGATGACCTTGAGATCATCATGCATTTTTAAATCTCCTCTCTTCTCTCCCCACCCACCCCTTTATTTCTCTCTCTCCACCTCCCCCCTTTCCCTCTCATATACACACAAATATTTTTCTCAGAAGGATTTTTAAAAGTGTTTAGTTTATGGGGCACCTGGGGGGCTCAGTCAGTTAAACGGCTACCTTCAGCTCAGGTCATGATCTCAGGGTCCTGGGATCGAGCCCCGCATCAGGCTCCCTGCTCAGCCCTGCTCTGTTTGCTGCTCCCCCTGCTTGTGCTCTCTCTCTCTCTCTCTCTGTCAAATAAATAAATCTTTTAAAAAAGTGTTTAGTTTGTAAATACAATATCCAAGGAATAAAATTACAGACCATCAAATATATTGTGCATCTATCATCCTTTAAATAAAGTATGTATGTGTGCATGTATATGTACCTGTGTATGTGTGTGTGTGTGTGTGTGTGTGTGTGTGTGTGTGTGTGTGTGTGTGTGTGTTACTATTTGGTTGACAGGACAGAAGGCCTCTGGTTTTGGTTCAGTTTCTGTACTATATTTGAAAAAGCAACAGAACCAAAAAGTGATGTCTCTGTCCAGAAGACCTACCAGGGTGAGTGTCTTTGGACTTTGCTATAGAGACTTGTTACTCAAAGTGTGGCTTATGGATCAGCAGCATCAATTTCACCTGGTTGTAGAACAAATAAATAATGATGCTTCAAAGATACCTACCTATGTGTAACCATGAGAGTCTGTAAGTTATATGACATGGCAAAAAAGATTTTATATGTGTAATTAAATAAGATCCTGCATTATCCTGGAAGGCCCAATATAATCATAAGGATTTTTACAAGAGGGAAGAATGATTGTCAGAGAATTGGGATAAGACTATGCAAGCAGAAGTAGTTGTGATAGGAGGCCATGAGCAAAGGAATGCAAACAGAAGCTGGAAAGGGTAAGTTAACAGATATACCCTCAAAGCCTCCAGAAGGAATACAAACATCTGCAAACATTATTGAAACTGATTTTGGATTTCTGATCTCTAGAACTGTAAATAAGTTTGTATTGTTTTAATCCAGTATGTTTGTGGGAATGAGCTATAGCAGTACCAGGAAATTAATATGCCCACCTTGGAATTGATTAAAAATGCCATCTCAAGCCCCACTCCAGATTTACTAAATAAGAATCTGCATTTTAACAAGCTATCTAGTTAATTCATATGCACGTTAAGGTTTGAGAAGCACTGCTTAGCTTTATAATCTTTTTAAAACTTACATTATTCACTTATCCAAGCAAAAGACTTAATCATATCGACCAGTTGCCAATGTATTAAAACTTTTGTCATGACACAGTAAAGCCATTTAAAATCAATGAGAAAATTACTGATCCAAGTGTTTCTTCTGTTTGCAGATCCAAAGTACTTATTTTGATTTCCTTACTATCTTGGATACATGGGAACTGAATTAAATAACAGGAAGCTACAGAATATGAACAAAAAGAAAAAAAAAACTGTTAAACATTCAGATGTTTTCATCTGCAGATCCAGATACCTAATTAGCTGGATTTTTTTTTTCTTTTTGGATTCAGACGTTTTGTTACAGTTTAATTTACTAGGCCGCTCTTGTCCTCTTTTGTTTCAGACTACTAAGGAAGAATTACATCACTGTAATAGGAGATGATCTCTAGTATTGACTTTATCACAAGACAAGCAGTTAATTCTCAGTAAATACTCACTGGCAATAACAAAGCCGTAACTAAACTGTAACTACCTTTGACTGTGTTTGTGCGTGGACTAAGTGGTTAGCTAGGCATTTTTGCTATCTGACCCTTATATTTGGCAGCCACAACTATGAACCAACGTGGTGGTAAACAGTGACTTCAAATAACTATTTGACTTCAAATAACAATTACTTTGACATAAGAATCTTCTCCTGAATATCAAATTTTGTGTCAAAATATATGTGTTCTTTTATTCAGGGATAATTTTTTTTCTTTTCCTTCATAGACTATACAAGTATAATTGATAAAGTATATATATAAAGTATAAAATGGATATATTTTAAATAGTATATACTCTTGTAACTATCAGCAAAATCCCAAAGCAAGATGAGCCTATATCCACCACTCCCAAAAGTTTCCTTGTGTCTTTTTGTAACCTCCTGCTCAATTCCCTCAACGCCTAATCCTTAGGCAAACTCTGATTTGCTTTTCTGTCACTATAGTTATTTCTGTCACTAAAGACTTAGTTTCCATTTTTTAGAATTTTATGTGGATGCAGTCACACAAAATGTACTTTTTACTAGTTTCCTTTTTCTCAAAATAATTAATATTCATCTATGTTGTTGCTCATGTCAAGAGTTCAATTTTACCCCCCAGGCAGCATTCCATTATAAGTATATACCACAATTTATTTATCCATTCACCTTTTGATGGATATTTGAGTTATTTCTAGATTTGTGCTATTGCAAATAAACTTGTGATGAATATTTATGCACAAGTCTTTGTATGGCTATATGTTTCCAATTCCCTTGTGTAAATACTTAGGAGCAAAATGTCTAGGTCATATGTTAATTACATATCTAAATTTTAAAGAAAATAACCAAGTGTTTACAAAGTGTTGTAGCATTTTACATTCCCACAAACAGTTCTTGGGCAGTCTTATCGACTTTTGGTATTGTTAGTCTTTAATTTTATGTATATTAATAGATATGTAATTGTATCTCATTGTAGTTACTATTTGCATTTCCCTAATGACTACTGATGTTTGGCATCTTTTCGTAGGCTTACTTGCCATCCACATATCTTCTTTGGTGAATTGTCAAAGTATTTTCTCTCTTTTTAAATTGGGATGTTTTCTATAATTGATTCTTGAATAATCTTTATCTAAATATAAATCCTTTATCAAATGATGTGATTTTTAATATTTTGCCAGATTTGTGGCCTTTTCATTTTTTAACAATATATTTTGCAGAACACTCGAGTTAATTTTGAGGAAATCCAATTTATCATTTTTTAAATTTATTTTGCTTACTGTGTCATATCTAAGAGAATTTTTGCCTAGCTCAGGTTATAAGGAATTTGTCCTTTATTGTTTTTTTCTTCCAGAAGTTTTATAGTTTTAGGTTTAACATTCAGGCCTATGATTATATATATTTGGTTAATATTGGTGTATAGTATAAAGTATAAACATTTTATTGGTTATTTAATTTTTCTAGTACTATCTATTGAAAAAATTACTCTTTCTCCACTGAATTGTCTTAGTACCTATATTAGGGTTCTCTAGAGAAAAAGAACAAATAGGATGAATTTCAGGTGTACAGTATCATGACTGAACAATTCCATACATCACCCAGGGCTCATCATGACAAATGTACTTTTTAATCCCAATCTCCTGTTTTAAGCATCCTCCCTACCCACCTCCTCTCTGACAACCATCAGTTTATTCTCAATAGCTGAGTCTGTTTCTTAGTTTGTCTCTTTTTTTCCTTTTGCTCATTTGTTTTGTTTCTTAAATTCCCATATGAGTGAAATCCTATGGTATTTGTCTTTCTCTGACTCATTTCATTTAGCATTATACTCTCTACCTCCATCCATGTTGTTGCAAATGGCAAGATCTCATTCTTTTTTAAGGCTGAGTAGTATTCCACTTTATGTATATGCCATATCATCTTCATCCATTCATCTTTTGATGTACACTAGGGCTGCAGATAATTTAGCTATTATAGATAATTAGCTATTGTAGATAATGCTGCTATAAACATAGGGGTGTATGTATCCCTTCAAATCAGTATTTTTATTTATTTACTTATTTGACAGAGAGAGGGAACACAAGCAGGGGGAGTGGGAGAGGGAGAAGCAGGCTTCCCACGGAGCAGGGAGCCTGATGTGGGGCTCGATCCCAGGACCCTGGGATCATGACCTGGGCCAAAGGCAGATGCTTAATGACTGAGCCACCCAGGCAGCCCATCAAATCAGTATTTTTGTATCCTTATGGTCAATACTAAGTAAGGCTGATACTTGATGGTGGAGTAGTTCTATTTTTAACTTTTTTGAGGAAACTCTGTACTGTTTTCCAGAGTGGCTGTTCCAGTTTGCATTCCCACCAATAGTGCAAGAGGGTGCCTTTTTCTCTTCATCTAACATGTGTTTTTCTGGTTTTGATTTTAGCCATTCTGACTGGTGTGAAGTGATATCTCATTGTACTTTTGATGTGCATTTCCCTGATGATAAATGATTTTGAGCATTTTTTCATGTGTCTGTTGGTCATCAGAATGTCTCCTTTGGAGAAATGTCTGTTCATGTCTTCTGTCCATTTTTTAATTGGATTGTTTTTTGGATGTTGTATACATTCTTTATGCATTTTACACACTAACCCTTTATTTGATATGTCATGTGCAAATGTCTTCTCCCATTCAGTAGGTTGACTTTTAGTTTTGTTGATTGTTTCCTTCTCTGTGCAGGAGCTTTTTATTTTGATGAAGTCCCAGTAGTTTGTTTTTGCTTTTGTTTCCTCACCCCAGGAGACACATCTAGAAAAATGTTGTTAGAACTATTATCAGAGACATTATCACCTGTGCTCTCTTCTAAGAGTTTTATGGTTTCAGGTCTCCCATTTAGGTCTTTAATCCATTTTGAGTTTATTTTTGTGTATAAGAAAGTGGTTCAGTTTCATCCTTTTGCGTATAGATGACCAGTTTCCCCAATGCTATTTGTTGAAGAGACTGTCTTTTTCCCATTGGATATTCTTTCTGCTTTGTTGAAGACTAATTGACTATATAATTGTGAGTTTATTTCTGGGTTTTCTATTCCCTTCCATTGATCTATGTGTCTCTTTTTTTGTGCCAGTACTATACTGTTTTGATCACTATAGCTTTGTAATTAATATAACATGAAGTCTGGAATTGTGATTCCCTCAGCTTTGTTTTTCTTTTTCAAGGTTGCTTTGGCTATCCAGGGTCTTTGGTGGTTGGGTACAAATTTTAGGGTTATTTGTTCCAGTTCTGTGAAAAATGTTGTTGGTATTTTGACAGGGGTTGCATTGAATGCATAGATTGCTTTGGGTAGTATAGACATTTTAACAGTATTTGTTCTTCCAATCCATGAACATGGAATACCTTTCATTTCTTTGTGGCATCTTCAATTTCTTTTACCATTGTTTTATAATTTTTAGAGTACAGATCTTCACCTATTTAATTAGATTTATTCCTAGGTATTTTATTATTTGTGGTGCAGGTATAAATGGGATTTTTTCCCTTATTTCTCTTTCTGCAGCTTCATTAATAGTGCACAGACATGCAACAGATTTCTGTACATTAAATTTGAATCCTGTGACTTTACTGAACTCATTGATCAGCTCTCATAGTTTTTTGATGGAGTCTTTCAGGTTATTTATATATAGTATTTTGTCATCTGAAATACTGGAAGTTTTACTTCTTATCAATTTAGATGACTTTTATTTCCTTTTGTTGTCTGATTTCTGTGGTTAGGATATTCTTATGTATATATTTGAGTATTTTGGGGGAATAGTTTATTAGAAACAGTTTGATACATTTAGTTCTTGCTTATATGTTTTCTCGGGAGAGTCTGGAGCAGCCTTTAATGTATGACTAATTTTTTTTTTTTCTCGCTACTGAGGCAAAACACTATGGAGTACTTTACCCACTGTGCCATGAGTTAAGTGGTTTTTCAGTCTGGCCCTGTGTAAGCTCTAAGAATTGTATCTATAAGTTTTCTCTAGTAGTTCTTTTCCCAGAAGTGGTAGTTTCTCTCATGAATACACTTAGTACACTCTGCATGCCTCTGGTTCTTCACCTATTCCCTTTCTCTCTCTCAGAAAAACAATCTGATTTTAAAAATGGGCAGAGAACCTGAAAAGATATTTTCCAAAGAAGATCTACAGATGGCCAACAGACATATGAAAAGATGCTCAACATCATCAATCATCAGGGATATGCAAATCAAACAACAATGGGCTATCACATTACACCAGTTTGAATGGCTAAAATCAAAATGACAAGAAACAATGAATGTTGGCTAGGGTATGGAGGAAAAAGAACGCTTGTGCACTGTTGGTAGGAACGTAAATTAGTACAGCCACTGTGGAAAACAGTGTGGAGGTTCCTCAAAAAATTAAAAATAGAAATATATTCATTAAATATTTCCACTACTGGGTACTTACCCAAAGAAAACAAAAATGCTAATTTGAAAAGATATATGCACCCCTAAATTTATGGCATTATTTACAATAGCCAAGATATAGATGTAGCCTAAGTATTCATCAATAGACAGATGGATAAGGAAGATATGTGCACACACAATGGAATATTACACAACCATAAAGCAGGATGAGATCATGTCATTTGAGACAACGTGGTTGCACCTAGCAGGTATTATGCTAAGTGATTTAAGTTAGACTGAGAAAAGCAAATCCCATATGATTCCAATCATAATTGGAATCTAAAAACAAAATAAAAACAGAACAAGGCCTATAAATACAGAGAAATGAGGCTTGACAGAAGAGTGGGGATAGGGGTTTGGGCAAAATTTGTAAAGAGGAGAGGGAGGTAGAGGCTTCCAGTTATAGAATGAACAAGTCATGGGAATAAAAAGCATGGCATAGCATAAAGAATACAGTCAGTGATATTATAATAGTGATGTAACAAGATAGATGATAGCACAATGTATAAGCTTGTCAAGTCACGAAGTTGTACACCGAGAACTAATGCACACTGTGTGTCAACTATACTAAGATTAAAAAAATAATAAAAACAGAGCAAACTGTCAGGGCCTTGGTAAAAAAAAAAAAATTTAAAAATCAAACCTCTTTGGCAAATTGGTTGTGCCAATTTACATTCCTATGGGCAATAGCTGACAGTTCAGTCATTCCACCTCTTAATGAATACTTTGATATTGCAAATCTTTTTTAATTTTAGCCATTATAATGGGTACACAGTGATAGCTTCTTGTGCTTTTACTTAGAATTTCTCTAATGACTTATGATTTTGAACATCTTTTAATGTGCTTTTTCACCATTTGTATAACTCCCTTGTGAAGTGTTTGCTTAAATCTCCCATCCTTTTTTATTTTAGTGTTATATTTTTGAGATAACAAAATGTGTCTTTTGCTAAGCTGTGTTTTATTCACTTTTTAAAACTACATACCACAAAATTTACTTTCTTCATGTACCATTTAGGAATTCTATCAAATGTGCACAGTCATGTGATGACAACCACAATCAAGGTACAGTATAGTTCCACTTTATTAGTTTGCTAAGACTACTGTAAAAAAAATACCACAGATAGATTGGCTTAAATAACAGAAATTTCTGTTATTTCAGAATGGTTCTTGAGGTTAGAAGTCTAAAATCAAGGTGCAGGCAACGTTGGTTCCTTCAGGGGTATATGATCAGAATCTATTCCAGGCCTCTCTCCTTGGCTTGCAGATGGTTATTTTCTCCCTATGTCTCTTCACATTGTCTTTTCTCTATGACTCTCTGTGTCCAAATTTCAGATTCTGTTAGGTAGTCATACTGGATTAGATTAGAGCCCACCCTAGTGCCCTTATTTTAACTTGATTTTCCCAGTAAATTCCTTATCTTTGAATAAGGTCACATTCTGAGGCACTGAGAGTTAGGATCTCAACATAGGAATTGTGTGGAACATAGTTTAATCCATAACATCCACTAAATCCAAAAGTTCCCTTATATTGTCACTATGTAATCTATACCCTCTGTAGCCACTGCTCTTTTCTTTTCCTATAGTTTTGTCTTTTCCAGAAATATATTTGTCTTTTAATGGCATTTTGACATTTAAATGGAATTATATAGTATGTAATCATTTAAGTCACTTTCCACTTAGGTTTTGGACATTCTTTTTTTTTCCCCCCATGTATCAGTGCTTTGTCCTTTCTTTGTTGCTGAGTAGTGTTCTACTGTATAGATATACCATAGTTTGTCTAACCATTCACCAGTTGAAGAGTGTTTGGTTTCTTTTAGGGTTTTTGATAATAATGAATTAAGGCACTAAGTTATTAAAGTTTGGTCCTGGATAAGATACCTTATTCTTATAATAATATATTCCTTTCTATTTTCTCAATGAGGTTGTTATTTAATATGTTAGTTTTAACATATTAGTTAGTTTCTTAAGGAACAGCACAGATATGGAAACTAAACTTTTAATAACTACTTAACACTACTTTTGTGGCCCTCCCTTATTCTATATCTTTGCCTCTTACAGTTAAATGTAAGTACTATCCTTAGGTGACCATTCCCTGGAGTAACCAGACATAGAAACATTCTGAAATTATCCCACCGTTTATGGTATTTACATCCCAAAATACAGCATGTGTCAAAAGGCATAAACGTATGATCACCCTGAAACAAGGATCATCAATTTTTCACAATGTAATGACAAAATCCTCACTTCTAAATATATCCTACCTCTTACGTTTAGCCAATTTCACATTTTAGGTTCAGGAGAATTCCACTTCTATATGATACACATTGTATCAGTTAACAATACGCTCTGGCTACAAATAATAGAAATCCTAAAAAAATATTTTAAGCAACTAATAGTTTTATTTATCTCATGTAATAAAATGTATAGTGGTAGGATCTTGGTATCATTTTTCACTAGTAGAATAGTCTTGGTATCAAGATGCCCACTTCACTATCAGGGCTTTCAGTTTGTGTTGTAAGCATGAAACAAGAGGAAAATGAGCAGTTGATATGAGCAGATTTCTGTGAAGTAATTATTGGCTAGAATTATGCAGTATGTACGATATTATCTACAAGGGCAATTGATGAGGTCAGTTTTACAGCCTCCGTGCTTCATGGAGGATGATGAGAATGGGGTTGTGAATGACTTTTGTATAGCTACCTCAGTGATTTTCCTAGTGGGGAAATGACATGTCTATTCTCTGAATCTTATGTATCCTCAAACATCTTTCTTTCTTTCTTTCACTCTAGTAAGAGGAAGATTCCTTGACTGGGTGTAGGATTCTTGTATTGCAGTTCATTTAATGTTCTGTAAATGACACTCCACCATCTTCTAGTTTCCAGGGGCACAGATGAAAAGTCCAGTTCCAGTTTGATTATAATCTAAAAGATAACTTGTTCTTTTTATCCTGGGAACATGTAAGAGATTTTTATCACTTCATGAGTGAGTTTTATCTCATACTACAGGTGAAAACTTAGTTATTCCTTTCCAACTGCATGCTTTGATCTTTCTCCAACCCAAGAAAATACTTTTGATCATTTGTTTAAATATTAACCACTTTCCTTCTGTTTTTTTCCCTCAGAATACCTATTATTCATAAAATAGGTCTTCTTGTCTTCTTTCAAATCTTCTCCTGCTTTTTTGATTCTCCTGTCATAATGTTACTATGTATTTCAATTATCACTTGTGATTCTCTAGTCTATGATACTGAACTTCAGCCACAAACATTTCTTCTTTAAATTCTTTTTTTTTTTAAAAATTCTGAAAACCAGAAATTGATTATAATATTAGATTGCTTTTCAAGATGATATTTCTCTTCCCTCTGATTGCTAAACACTTTTTGGATCAAGATTTATTAATAAAATGCATTAAATTATGACAGGCAAGCAGTATCTGCTATCAGAGGTTGGAATATAGTGCACCCGAAACAAGCATCCCTGATCCAACTTTGTTTTATATTTTTTGAACTTCAGCAGCAGGGGAGACTCAATCTCCTTCCTGCAGATCTTTCTTAGACTAGAATACAAGGATATACAGCTCATTCACATATCATGTCAGTGCTCCAAACATTTCTCAGTGCCAAATCTTCTGAAGATATGTTATATGATACTTTCTGGTCATTTCTCAGGCTTCCAGTCACCCCCTGCAGTGGGAAAGGGAAGGACCTAGAAAAAACAAATTTTGATTAATATCTCTACTGGAAACCTATTAGAAGCCAGCACCCCTCTTCAACTTAGATAGCCATGGTCTTATATGCTACTTGGCTCATAGAAACTGTTATCTTGGAGTTGAGATTGGAAGAATGGAAGCTGTGTTTGGATTGCCATGTTCCCAGAGTACTGTTTTCCCACAGTATTCTTATTTTAAGGTCATGTCTTCCATCCAAGTACTAACCAGGCCCGACCCTACTTAGCTTCCGAGATCAGACGAGATCGGGCGCGTTCAGGGTGGTATGGCCGTAGTTAAGGTCATGTCTTTTCCTTCTGTTGTTTTTGTTGGGTTGGGATAAGTTAACATCTTAATTCACTGATTTTTTGTTGTCATTCTTAGTTTTGCTTTTTTCCTTAGCATTTTGAATTATAGTCTATAGTTTGTGAATGAAAGCTTGTCTTATATTTTTATGTGTTCCCTCTTGTTCTCTTTTTCTAAAATCTCCCATCCTACTCTCCTCGTGAATTTTCTTTCCAGGTTCTCCTGGCTCTCAAAAACCAGGTACATGAAAACAATGAGGACTTAGTTTTATCCTACAGTGATAATGCTGACATCAAAGATCTCGCTACTAAGAAGGAAGTTGGGCTTTCCATATTTGTTGCAAACTTTTTCTACTTAAAAAATTCAGTTTACATTCTGACCTGGTGCACAACTGTATATGTATATGTCATGAAAATAAACTTCACAAATCATACAGGCTTACAGGGTATACTCAAAGGTTACTATATACTAATTTACTTAAAATACTGATTTTTGCAATGCTAAAGTGATTTTAAATTCATAATGGGGGGCGCCTGGGTGGCTCAGTCATTGAGCGTCTGCCTTCGGCTCAGGTCATGATCCCAGGATCCTGGGATCGAGTCCCGCATCGGGCTCCCTGCTCTGCGGGAGGCCTGCTTCTCCCTCTCCCACTCCCCCTGCTTGTGTTCCTGCTCTCGCTGTCTCTCTCTCTGTCAAATAAATAAATAAAATCGTTAAAAAAATTCATAATGGGTTGCAACTTGCTATTTGAGAAATAGTGATCCAGCTTCTCTGAGTATGAAGCTTTATTAAAACACATCTCTGGAGGGTGTGTCTCCAGTTTTTATCAAATCATTTTTATGGGCAGTGGAACTTCCTACACTTTCTAGTGTCAGTCAATGGATCCGGTTTAAGTTATTTCTTAAGGGATATGTGGCCATTCAGCAGACATTTCTGGAGTTTAGAAAGCTTGACATGCCATTCCCCCACCCAATGCTATATTTTTCTCTTCTGTAATGGCCCACACAAATCTTTAAAAAGTCTTATTTTTTAATGTGATTTATTTTTGCTATATGCTTATAGACCAGAGGGATAGTCACAGTTTAAACTTAAGACATTAATCTTTATAAATAGGTCAATTTCATTAATTCTATTAAGACTTAAGAATTTCAAATATCAGTGTAGTATGAACTATATATGGATATAAAATATATATATAATAGGGCAAGTGATACATGAATAAACACAGTTCAAATGAGTGTTAGGAAAAATTATAAATACTTGCCATCTTAAATTTAAAAAAAATATTTTCTATGCACTTCTTCATGTGTTTCTAAAGATAACAGATTTTGGCACTTTTTCTTCTCTATCGTTTGTGCTGTTCTCTAGTCTATACTTTGTGTCTATTACTGAGCTACAGGTACTGCTTACCTCATAAGAATGTCACCAAAAGAAAAATGAGATCAATGTTGTGAAAGTACTCGCAGCACAGCAAAATAAACATATTATGTAAATGCAGCATACGATTACCGTTAGCATTATTATTATCCATTAGAAGGCCAAATATGTTTTATCTAAGAGCTATGTAAGTGAATGACTCTAAAAAAAAAGTTGTTTAATGTTCCACTTAGGTAAGCATTAAATAAAGTTGCCAGTACATATTTTTCATTTAATTATGAAATATGAGAGCAATGCAGAATTTTACTTGCCTTTTCTTGTCATGTAATATTTACATGCTCATTTTCCTCCTCTATAATGACTTTAATATGTGTTTACATAATGATTTCCATTTACTAAAAGCTTTACAATCACTTATTAGTCAATATTTTCTTCAACATACACAATAATTTACTCAATAAATGTCAAGTTTTATATACAAGATGATGGGACTACTGGGCCCTTTACTTATAAGTAAGCTTACTTATAAATATAAAAATATTGCAAGAAAAGTTATTTGAGGTTGCACAGTCAGTGGCAGAGCTGAAATCATCATCTGTACCAGTGCTTCTTAAAATTTGGGAATTTGAAAACCCTGCTGGGCAATTTTTGTGTGTGTGCTTTAAAAATCTTAGCTTCTGTGGTAATAGTGAGACATAGCCTGAAATGATAGATCAGATATAAATTAAATATAGTGATCATATTTTCCTACCTGGAAACTAAAGGAATGCCTCATAGCAGCCCAGTGTTCTTTGGAACATGGTTTCAAAATTAATAGCATTAACTATTTTACTCACTAGTGTGTTATAGGCAACATTTCAGTTCATTTAGAATCTTACTGGGTTCAAGGAAAAAATGTCCATTCTTTAACTAAAGGAAGTCACATAGCATATGGTATGCTCATTTGCAATAGTAATATTTCAAAGATAGATTTAGCCTGTGAAATACCTTCCAAATATTTGACATAGAATCCTTTTATATATATATTTAAAAAAACTATTTAACACCAATGGTTCTCTGGTATGGATTGTTTGTGTCCCCCAAAAATTCATGTTGAATCCTAATCCCCAATGTGATGGTGGTTTGCAGGTAGGGTCTTTGGTAGGTAATTAGATCATGAGGGTGCAGCCCTCATAAAAGGTATTAATGCCCTTAATCTATCTCTGTTGGCCACATAAGGATATAGCAAGAAGGCAGCTATTAACAAGCCAGGAAGTGGGCTCAAACCAGAACTTGACCATGCTGGGACCCTGATCTCAGACTTCTAGCCTCCATAGTTGTGGGAAATAAATATTTGCTGTTGAAGACACTCAGTCTAGGATATCTTGGTATAGCAGCCTTAACATAGACATCTTCAGAACACAATTTAAATATTGATATAAATAGATCACAGAGTCTAAATATGGTGTGAGGGTATACATTCTATTTAGAGTTGACTATTAAGTTGTACTTGTCAGTCTTTGCATTTATTACTTAGAAAGTTGAATATTCAAATCCTCCTAATTTTTTTAGAACAATGAGAATACATTTAGAAGTATGATGGCTCCTGATATTCATGTCCATAATCCATTTGACACTGATTAACAATGATTTAAAGAGAGCAATCCTTTTACATAACATTTACTGTCATAATTGACCATTTGTTCCCAAACATAGACAGTGAAGTAGAACAAATTATAGAATATTAATAAGAATTTCTGATCTAGTATGTTTAGAACCTAGAAATCATTTTTTTTTACAAATGTCCAAGTGATTCTGTTGAATTTAGAAACAAGAAATCTAAAATTTTGTTAATATTGTTTAGCAAAAATTATGAAATGGGAAGCCAGGCAAAGGCTCTATACCTGTCTCTCACCCTTTATTAGCTTTTTTAAAAAATTTTTTATTGTTATGTTAATCACCATACATTACATCATAAGTTTTGGATGTACTGTTCCATGATTCATTGTTTGTGCATAACACCCAGTGCTCCACGCAGAACGTGCCCTCTTTAATACCCATCACCAGGCTAACCCATCCCCCCACCTCCCTCCACTCTAGAACCCTGTTTGTTTTTCAGAGTCCATCGTCTCTCATGGTTCGTCTCCCCCTCTGATTTCACCCCCTTCATTCTTCCCTTCCTGCTATCTTTTTTTTTTCTTAACATATATTGCATTATTTGTTTCAGAGGTACAGATCTGTGATGCAACAGTCTTGCACAATTCACAGCACTCGCCATAGCACATCCTTTTTTAGCTTTTAAGTTTGAGGGGTTGATACAGAGCCATGCAAATGAAAATTGCATCACATTGTTTCCCCAGCCATCTCTTCTTCCCACAATTTCTCATCAATCAGAAAGGTTTCCTTTAACTGTCTAAAAAGACTCTGTTAGGTCAACTCTTCCTAGAGCCATAATGTGAGAACAGCTGCCAGAAAATGATTTGTACTGGAGAAATGAAAACCCATATTCAGTATTTTCAAAGTATGATTTCCTTTGAATCTTCATTCTTTCATAAGTATTCATTGAATATCTACTAGGTCCCAAACACAACTCTAGATTCAAAAGGAACAATGATATTTGCCTTAATCAAATTAGGTCCCATGAAAATAATTATAAACACATTCTAAGTTCTAAAACGGAATTCACTTGTACTGAGAGTTTATTTCAGTGGATCAACTGTAATTGTATATCTTCACTAAAATAGATTTTTTAAAAGGAGATTTCAAAGGCATTACCAATCTTTCCTTCCATTCTTTACTTATTCCATCTAATTATAATATACAAGAATACCCAGGGTTTTTTGGTTTTATATGAGGGGATTGATTTCCATCAGAGTGACACCTACAACTACTTCATTTTTTGAAGAATAAACCCAAATTCGTGTCATTCAGTTCTCATTGGTATTCATAGTTAAAAATGGGGTTATCTTGATGAAGTCCCAATAGTTCATTTTTGCCCTAGCTTCCCTTGCCTTTGGTGATGTTTCCAGGAAGAAGTTGCTGCGGCTGAGGTTGAAGAGGTTGCTGCCTGTGTTCTCCTTTAGGATTTTGATGGACTCCTGTTTCATATTGAGGTCTTTCAACCATTTTGAGTCTATTTTTGTGTGTGGTGTAAGGAAATGGTCCAGTTTCATTCTTCTGCGTGTGGCTGTCCAATTTTCCCAACACCATTTGTTGAAGAGACTTTTTTCCCATTCGACATTCTTACTTGCTTTGTTGAAGATTAGTTTACAATAGAGTTGAGGGTCCATTTCTGGGCTTTCTATTCTGTTCCATTGATCTATGTGTCTGTTTTTGTGCCAGTACCATACTGTCTTGATGATTAAGGGCAAAAATGAACTATTGGGACTTCATCAAGATAAAAAGCTTTTGCACAGCAAAAGAAACAGTCAATAAAACCAAGAGACAACTGACAGAATGGGAGAAGATATTTGCAAATGACATATCAGATCAAGGTCTAGTCCAAAATCTATAAAGAACAAATGATCCAATCAAGAAATGGGCAGAAAACATGAACAGACATTTTTCCAAAGAAGACATCTAAATGGCCAACAGACACATGAAAAAGTGCTCAACATCACTCAGCATCAGGGAAATCCAAATCAAAACCTCAATGACATGCCATCTCACACCAGTCAGAATGGCTACAATTAACAAGTTAGGAAATGACAGATGTTGGTGGGGATGCAGAGAATGGGGAACCCTCCTATTCTGTTGGTAGGAATGCAAGCTGGTGCAGCCACTCTGGAAAACAGTATGGAGCTTCCTCAAAAAATTGAAAATAGAGCTACTATATGACCCAGCAACTGCACTACTGGGTATTTACCCCAAAGATACAAATGTAGGGATCTGAAGGGGTACGTCCACCCCGATGCTTATAGCAGCAATGTCCACAATAGCCAAACTATGGAAAAGGCCAAGATGTCCATCAACAGATGAATGGATAAAGAAGAATGGTATATATACACAATAGAATATTATGCAGCCATCAGAAGGAATGAATCTTGCCATTTGTAATGACATGGATAGAACTGGAGGGTATTATGCTGAGTGAAATAAGTCAATCAGGAAAGACATGTATCATATGACTTCACTGATATGAGGAATTCTTAATCTCGGGAAACAAACTGAGGGTTGCTGGAGTGGTGGGGGGTGGCTGGGTGACAGACATTGGGGAGGGTATGTGCTATGGTGAGCACTGTGAATTGTATAAGACTGCTGAATCACAGACCTGTACCTCTGAAACAAATAATATATGTTAAAAAAAAAAAGAAGATAGCAGGAAGGGAAAAATGAAGGGGAAATCGGAGGGGGAGATGACCCATGAGAGACTATGGACTCTGAGAAACAAACTGAGGGTTCTAGAGGGGAGGGGCATGGGAGGATGGGTTAGCCTGGTGATGGGTATTAAAGAGGGCACGTTCTGCATGGAGCACTGGGTGTTATGCACAAACAATGAATCATGGAACACTACATCAAAAATGATGTAATGTATGGTGATTAACATAATAAAATTTTTAAAAAGTGGTTATTTTATGTATGTGTTTATACATATCAACCTTAATTTTAATAATCTATTTTATGGAAGATTTGGGACTGTTTCCTCTTAAATTTCTATTTACATTATGTTCTGCCCACACTACTCATTTAGCATAGAATATTAATACCCAAATATTTAAGAATACCAACATTAATCAATGTGTTAATAAGAAAAGATAGGCTTTTTCTTCTGATAAAATGTTTGAACTTAGATTATGAAATGTTACCATGTTCCAGGTGCTACACTAAATGTTTTACATCATTAAACAATCAAAACAATCCCATGTTGCATATGAGGAAACTGATATGCATAGAGATTGCATAGCTAATGCAGTATTTTATACCAAGTGACACAGCTTGGACTCAAATAGAAATGTTCCTCAAAAAATTCTAAATTCAATCTTTTTTGCAGCTAACAAAATATGTTTTTGTTTTTCAGAACACACTTTGGTGCCATAAGAAAATTATTTTTCTGGTAGCTATAATTATTTCCAAACTATGTTGTGAATAAGTAGTGTCTAGAAAGAACTAACAGGTAAATAGCCCTTTCTTCAAAAATAGTTAAAGCAATTGCTCTTGACTCTACCTTATCTTTCTAAGAAGTAACCATTCTTCAGTATCAAATTCAACCTTCTCTCTCATAAACTCTCTGGATTCTAATAGGTAATTTCCTTGAATCCTGGTAGGCACCTGTGATTTTTCTTAGTATTTCATCTCTAATGACAATCTCACGAAAGAATTTTTGAGGCTATAACCTGTATCTGTACTTATCTTGCACCTAGTCCCATATTATGGGTACTTGGCTTTTAAAATATACTATTGGAACACATGCAAATTTGTTGTAATTATAAGTCACATTTAATGAAATGAATATACCTTGTTGAGTTGGTATCTATTGGTATCTAGCTCATTTAAATTCAAATAAGTTTTTTTTAAATGGAAGTATATTTGACATAAAATATATTAGTTTCAGGTGTACAATATAGTGACTTGACAGTAATATCCATTACTCTATCATTATAAGTATAGTCAGTCACAATCTGTCATGATGCAACATCATTACACTATTATTGACTAATTCCCTATGCTATACATTTTATCTCCATAAATTATTTTATAACTAGAAGTTTGGACCATTAATCCCCTTTCCCCATTCCCCCCAAAATTAATATGTAGAAAGAAACATAGACAAAATGAGGAACAGAGGGATAGTGTTCCAGATGAAAGAACAAGACAAAATCACAGATAAATGGAGATAAGCAATACACCTGATACAGAGTTCAAAGTAATGGTTATAAAGATACTCACTGAACTTGGAAAAAATTAAACTCAGAACTTCAACAAAGATACAAAATAAAGAACCAGTCAGTACTGAAGTATACAAAGACTAAATGAAAAATACACTAGATGGAATCAACAGCAGATTAGAGGATGCAGAAGAACAGATCAGTGATCTGGGAGGCAGGGTAATGGAAATCCACAATGGTGAACACTAAAAAGACGAATAAGAAAAAGAATAGGTTAAAGGAACTCTGTCACATCATCAAGCATAATAACATTCACATAATAGGGATCTCAGAAGGAAAAGAGAAGCGGATAGAAAATTTCCCTAATTTGGGGAAGGAAACAGACATCCACATCCAGGAAACACAGAAAGTCCTTAATAAGACAAACCTAAGGATGTCTACACCGAGGCACACAATGATAAAAATGACAAAAAGTAATGACTCAGAGAATATTAAAGGCAGCAAGAGGAAAGACACTTACATACAAAGGAAACCCCATAAAGCTATCAGCTGATTTTTCAGCACTTTCAGTAGTCCAGAAAGGAGGGGCATGGTATATGAAAAATACTGAGAAGAAAAAAACCTGCAACCCAGATTATCTCTCCTTTTATTTTACCCAGTAAGGTTGTCATTCAGAATAAAGAGTTTCCTAGTCTAGGGCGCCTGGGTGGCTCAGTCGTTAAGCGTCTGCCTTTGGCTCAGGTCGTGATCCCAGGGTCCTGGGATCGAGTCCCACATTGGGCTCCCTGCTCAGTGGGAAGCCTGCTTCTCCCTCTCCCACTCCCCCCACTTGTGTTCCTGCTCTCGCTGTGTCTCTCTCTGTCAAATAAATAAATAAATTTTTTTTAAAAAAAGTTTCCTAGTCAAACAAAAGTTAAACGCATTTGTTTCCACTCAACCAGCTTTATAAGAAATGCAAAGGTGTCTGGGTGGCTCAGTCAGTTAAGTGTCCAACTCTTGGTTTCTGCTAAGGTTTGGGAGATTGAGCCCACGCTCAGCACAGAGTGCACTTAAAGATCCTCTCTCCCTCTCCACTTGTGCTCTCTCTTTCCCAAATAAATAAATAAATAAATAAATAAATAAATATTTAAAAAATGTTAAGAGAATTTTTTTAAGGCAAAGAAAAGGCCATAACTACTTGTAAAAATTTATGATAGGCAAATATTCCCACAGATAAAAGCAAACATATAGTAAAGGTAGTGGATTAATTACTTATAAAGTCAGTATGCAGATTAGTAAAGGTAGTGGATTAATTACTTATAAAGTCAGTATGGAGATTAGAACACAAAAGTAGTAAAATCAATTATATCTACAAAAATTAGTCAAGGATACAAAAAAATAAGTAAAATACAGTATTGTATACATAAAACATGGAGGGGGAGTAAAAATTGAATGTTTTTAGAGGGTCTTTGAACTTAGACAACCATCAACTTGATGCAGATTATTTAACACATAGGATATAATATATGATCCCGACAGTAACCTTACTAAAAAATCTCTTAGATACAAATGCAAGTAAACTAATAACACTAAAGGAAACCATCAAACCACAAAGGAAGAGAGCGAAAGGGAACAGAGAAGAACTACAAAAATAAACATAAAACAATTTAAAAAATGACAATAAGTACGCATCTATCAATAATTACTTTAAATGTAAATGAACTAAATGCTATAATAAAAAATATGAGGTAAGTGAATTAAACACACTCATCTACATTCTGCCTACAAGACTCACTTAAAACCTAAAGGTATCCCTTGCAAGTGGAAACAAAAACAAACAAACAAACAAAATCCAAATAAACCAGAATAGCAATATTTATATCAGACAAAACAGACTTTAAAACAAAGACTGTAGCAAGAGACAAAAGGCATTACATGTTGATAGAGATCAATCCAATTGGAGGTTATGACAATTTTAGGTTTCTGTACACCCAATATAAAGCACCAAAATATATAAATATTAAGGAATAAAGGGAGAAATTGACAACAATACAAAAATACTTGGGAAATTTAATATCCCTCTTTTTTTAAGAGAGTGGGTGGGGAGGGGAGGGCAAGGGAGAAAGAGAATCTTAAGCAGCCTCCATGCCCAGAGCAGAGCCCAATGTGGCGCTCAGTCTCACCACCCTAAGATCATGATCTGAGCCTAAATCAAGAGTAGGATGCTTAACTGAGCCACTCTGACACCCTTAACATCTCTTAATCAATGAATAGGCCATTGAAACAGAAGATCAACAAGGAAACAATGGCTTTGAACAAAATATTAGATCAGATGGACTTGATACATACAGAACATATTACCCTCAAACGGCAGAATACATTCTTTTCATGTGCACATGGAACATTCTCCAGGACAGATCATAAATTAGTCCACAAAACAATTTTCATTAAATTTGAGAAGACTGAAATCCTACCAAGTATCTTATCCAATCATAATGCTATGAAATGAAAAATCAATTAAAAGAAAAAAATTGGAAAAAAACACACAATATGGGAGCTAAATAACAGGCTACTAACCAACCAATAGGTCAAGGAAGAAATCAATGAAGATATTAAAAAAATACATGGAAACACAATGGTCCAAAATCCTTCGGATGCAGCGAGACCAGTTCTAAGTGGGAAGTTCAGTGTTACATGTCTACCTATAGAAACATAAAAAAAAAAAAACTCAATATAAATTATACCTAAAAGACCTAGAAACACAAAGCTGAGAGTAGAAGGAAGGAAATAATAAATTTTAGAGTGGAAATAAATGAAATACAGACTTAAAAACAATAGAAAAAATCAATGAAACCAAGACTTGGTTCATGGGAGATCAAATTGGTAGTATTTTAATCACACCCATCAAGAAAAAGAGAAGACGCAAATAAAATGAGAAGTGAAGGAGGAGAAATAACAACTTACACCACAAAGAATTAGAAGAGAATACTATGAAAAATTATATGCTAAAAAATTGGAAAACTAAAAAAAGAAATGGATAAATTTGTAGAAACATACAATCTTCCAATACCGAACCAGAAAGAAAGGAAAAATTTGAACAGACCCTTTAGTATTAACAAAATTGAATCAGTGATCAAAAATCTCCCAAAAAAAAAAGTCCAGGACTAGATGGCTTCACAGGTGAATTCTACTAAACATTTAAAGAAGAGTTTATACCTATTCTTCTCAAAATATTCCTAAAAATGAAAGGTAAACTTCCAGATTCATTGTACAAGACCAGCATTACCCTCATACTAAAACCAGACGAAGACACTACAAAAAAAGAAAACCACAGGCTTAAATCTCTGATGAACATAAATGGAAAAATCATCAACAAAATATTAGCCAAAAACCTTCTACAATATATTAAAAGGATCATTCACAATGATTAAGTGGGATTTATTCCAGTGACGCAATCAATCAATATGATACATCAAGTTCAAAGAGTAAAGTTGAAAACCATATGATCCTCTAATAGATGCAGAAAAATCATCTGACCAAACAACATCTGTTTTTGATAAAAACTCCCAACAAAGTGGGTTTAGAGGCAATATACCTCAAATGTAATAAACACCGTATATGACAAACCCACAGCTAACATCACATTCAATGGTGAAGCACTGAAAACATTTCCTCTAAAATCAGGAACAAGACAAGGATGTCCATTCTCACCATTTTTACTGAACATAGTACTAGAAGTCCTAGATGTGGTAAGCAGACAATAAAAATAAATAAAAATTTCAAAACTGAATAGGAGTAAAACTATCACTATTTGCAGATGGCATAATGCTATATATAGAACACCCTAAAGATTCCACACACAAAAAACCCGTTAGAATAAGTGAATTCAGTTAAGCCACAGGATACACAATTTAATATACAGCAATATGTTGGATTTCTACACACTAATAGTGAAGTAGCAGAAAGAGAAAATAAGAATCCCATTTACAATGGCATCAAATGAATAAAATACCTGATTATACATCTAACCAAGAGGGTAAAAACCTATATTTGAAAACTATAAAACATTGATCAAAGAATAGAAGACAACACAAGGAAATGGACAGATATACCATGCTTATGGACTGAAAAAGTTAACATTTTTAAATGTCCATCCGAACCAAAACAGTCCACAGATTCAATGCAATCTCTATCAAAATAACAATAGCATTTTTCACAGAACTGGAACAAATACTTCTAAAATTTGTGTGGAACTACAAAAATAACTTGAATAGAGAAAGCAATCATCAGAAAGAACAAAACTGAAGATATCACGATCCAAGATTTCAAGCTATACCACATAGCTCTAGTAACCCAAACAGTATGGTACTGGCACAAAAGTAGAGACCGATCAATGGAACAGAATAGTGAACCAAAAATAAACCCATGCATATATGGTTGATTATGATAAAGGAAGCAATAATCTATAGTGGGGAAATGACTGTCTTTTCAATAAATTGTTTTGGGCAAACTGGACAACCACATGCAAAAGAAAAACTGGATCACTTTCTTACACCATCCACAAAAATAAACTCCGAATGGATTCAACACCTAAATGTGAGATCTGAATCCATAAAACTCTTATAAGAAAACATAGGCAATAATCTCTCTGACATCAGCCTTAGCAAGATAATTATGGATATATCTCCTCATGCAAGGAAACAAAAGCAAAAATGAACTATGGAGAGTACACTAAAATAAAAAAGACTTTGTACAGCTAAGGAAACCATCACAAAACAAAAAGGCAACCTATTGAATGGGAGAAGATATTTGCAATTGATATATCCAATAAGGGGTATTATCCAAAATGTATAAAGAATTTATAAAACTCAACAGCAAAAAAAAATCAATCATATTAAAAAATGGGCAGAAGACCTCAACATTTTTCCATAGAAGACATATATAGGTGACCAACAGACACATGAACATATACACTCAAACATCACTATCATCGGGGAAATGAAAATCAAAACCACAATGTGTTATCAGCTCACACTAGTCAGAATGGCTAGTATCAAAAAGACAAGAAATTACATATGTTGGTGAGGATGTGTAGAAAAGGAAACCTTCACGTACTGTTTGTTGGTGGGAATGTAAATTGGTGGAACCACTGTGGAAAACAATATGGAGGTTCCTAAAAAATTTATAAATACACCTGGGTGGCTCAGTTGGTTAAGCATCTGCCTTTGGCTCATGTCATGATTCCAGGGTCCTGGGATTGAGCCCCATTAGGGCTCTCTGCTCACTGGGGAGCTCGCTTCTCCTTTGCCCTCTGCCTACAGCTCCTCCTACTTGTGCTCTCTCTCTCTCTCTGCCGAATAAATAAAATCTTTAAAAAAATAAAAAATAAAGATGAGTGTGTGTATACACATATGGGCACACACACACACACACACACAGATACATGCACAATGGAATATTAACCATAAAAAAGAATGAAATCTTGCTGCCTGTGACAATATAGGTGGAACTAGAAGTATTGTGCTAGGTTAAGTTAATCAGAGAAAGACAAATTCTAAGTGATCTCACTTATATGTGGAATCTAAAAAAAAAAAAAATTAACAAACATAAAAACAGTCCCTTAGAGATCTTTTGGTTTCCAGAAAGGAAGTTGGTGCAAGTGGGGGGTGGGGGATGGGTGAAAGGAATTAAGAGAAATAAATTTCCAGTTATGAAATAAGTCACAGACATAAGGACTACAGCATAGAGAATATAGTTAATAATCCTGTAATAATATTGTATGGTGACAGATATGCTATATGCACCAAGGTTAAGTATAGTCACTAAGTATAGAATTGTCAAATCACTATGTTGTTTGCCTGAAATTTATATAACATTTTCTATCAACTATACTTCAGCAATAAAAAAATGAATTGCCAGGTATATCAATACCATATATTAATATTCACAATATTAATGTATTTTAATTTACATTGTTACTTTTGTCATGAGGTAACAAATGTATAGGACTCTTATGGTTCATTTTCAGGCCCATTGATTTGTTTTTCATGTTTAAATAGCTTTGTTAGTGATGGTTATTGAAATCTGTTTCTCTCTTGTCTTTACCAAAACTTCCAAATAAGTTTCTAACCTATTTGCTACTATTAAGCCCATTGATTAAGCAGTGGTTCATTTCAAGCAACAATTCAGATCATCTATCCATTTTTATTCAGTTCACTAATGAGAGTAGTACTTTATTCTTATACTGAAAGAATTTGGTCTTCCTGCTGTGCAAGTGATCTTTTGCCTTAACTCCTTTCCTGTGTACACAGAAAGTGACAGCACCTAAATCTGTTAGCTCCTGGTCCACTGGACAGCCACTATGCTTTAACTCTTACCCAAGACTAACACTTTCCTGATGTTTTATGTTTTTCTTTCTTTTTTTTTAAGATTTTATTTATTTATTTGACAGAGAGAGAGACAGCAAGAGAGGAAACACAAGCAGGGGGAGTGGGAGAGGAAGAAACAGGTTTTCTGCTGAGCAGGGAGCCCAATGCGGGGCTCCATCCCAAGACCCTGGGATCATGACCTGAGCCAAAGGCAGACACTTAATGACTGAGCCACCCAGGCACCCAAATTATGTTTTTCTTTCTTGATTTAAAGCTCATTTTATATTTATTAATATGTCTAAAAATTTTTATAAATTGTTTCTATATTTGGAAATAAAGGATCCTGAATCTGTGTGTTCAATCTTCTATCTTTACTTATATCTCTTGTTGTTCTAGTAACCTCAAAACTCAAGATATCACTGGGAATCTGATAAACTAAAATCTGCTAATGTTCATGTGTATATCTCAACCTGGCCTCTCTTTTGAAATCTTTTGGGGCGCCTGGGTGCCTCAGTCATTAAGCGTCTGCCTTCAGCTCAGGTCATGATCCTGGGGTCCTGGGATCAAGTCCCACATAGGGCTCCCTGCTTGGCGGGAGGCCTGCTGCTCCCTCTCCCACTCCCCCTGCTTGTGTTCCTGTTCTCACTAACTCTCTCTGTCAAATAAATAAATAAAATCTTTAAAAAATAAAATAAAATAAAATCGTTTGCCTTCATGACAAATCTGTTAGTAAAAACTAAGGAAATATTCAAATTAGTGAGTAGGGGAGCGATTTTTCAGGAAGTTATTGTATTATAGCCCAAATGGCCCAAACAGACAACTGATTGCTAATGTTCTTTATTGTCTTAAAAGGCCAAGTATTAAGAGATCTCTATTCATACATAAACAAAAAGGATATCTATTCAAATTTCAGATATGTGATCAGCCTCGAATGTAAGATGGTAAAAAAAAATCTCCTAGAATATAGCACATGTCTTTGAAATACATGAAAGCAGAAGGGAGAAATGCTCAATATTAGAATATTAACACTAGCACTGAAGGTGTCATATCATATAAAAAAAACAGATTTTAGTATACTCAGTAGCAAATATGTGAGGCTAACCAGTGAGATGTGGAAAATGGAGAATCTATGTCTTGTTAATGAAGCATTCAAAAGGGGGTTGGGCAAATTTGTTCACAGTCAAGACTATAAAGCTATTCATTATCACATAAAGCTTCCTTGAGTTATTTCTGAGCAGCATCAACATAGTTGGCAAAGTTGACATGGAAATACATTAGTGTTAATTGGTATTTACAAAAAAAGTACCCAGTGTATTTTAAAATATAGGAGTGTTAATATTCCATTCCAAAATTTAGTTGTAGTTCTTTTACTTTTTTCCCCCCTTTTTCCCTCATACTGGGAAGGGGGGTGGAAAGAATACAAATTAAGAAAGAACTGAAAAAGAAAAATTATGACAGGACTGAAAGACTCAGGAAAATATTGAGGGACATATAGTCATGTTAGGAACCCTTATGACTAAATTTAAAAAATTATTGTGTATGATTTTATTTATTTGACAGAGAGCACAAGCAGGGGAAGTGGCAGACAGAGGGAGAGGGAGAAGCAACGTCCCCGCTGAGCAGGGAGCCTGACATGGGGCTCGATCCCAGGACCCTGGGATCATGACCTGAGCTGAAGGCAGATGCTTAACTGACTGAGCAACCCAGGCGCCCCTGTGTATGTAGTTTGATCCATACATGCACTAAATTATTTGGCTTATAAACTAATATACACCAATGGCTAAATCCTTTAATTTTATTTAAACTTTGAATTGAAATGGAACATACCTTATAGACTGCATATGTCATAAGTGCTAGCTTGATTGATTTTTACAAAGTCACCATTCATTTACACTATAGCCAGATTAAGAAATAGAATATTACCAGCATTCTAGAAACTCCACTAGATTCTCTTCCCAGTCATCACCTTCCACTAAACAAGGGAAATCATTGCCTGGCTTTTTGTATAAATTTCTTATTTTTTCATAGCTAGTTACTGTAACTTTACTGGTGTTAACACAAATTTGTTATCTCATAGTATTTGGGTCAAGAATGTGGGCATAGTGACCAGATCCACTGCTTTAAAGTATCAACTGGTTATAGTCAAGGTGTTGGCCTTGGCTGCAGTCTCATCTGGGGCTGAGTCATCTTTCATGTGGTTGTAGAACTAAAGTCACTGTTTTCTGGCTTTCAGGTGGGGATAATTCTCACCTTCTACAGGCCTCTCTTATGTCTTTGTACCATGTTCACCTCTATAGGCAGTTCATGAAATGGTTGCTTGCTTCTTTCAAGACAACAGAATTTCTCCACCTTCAAATCTACGGCAAGGGCCTAGAATCTAGCTTAAAGGACTCACCAGTTTAGATCAAGTTCACTCAGTACAATCTTCCTTTTAATTAATTCAAACTTGACTGATTAGGGACATTATGTCTGCAAAATTTCTTTCCAGTGCCACTTAATGTAATCTAATTACAAGAGAGAACTTAAGTCATTTTCACAAGTTCTACACACAGTCAAAGGATATGGATTACACAGTACACATATACCAGGGGGAGTGAACCTTGAGGGCCATCTTAAATTCTATCACATTCCTTATACTATTGAGTAGGTCTTCCTATTTTGAACCTGGTATCAATGAAGCCTATGATATGTTAACTCTTTTATGTCTGGCTTTTATTCATTAGTGTTTTATGAGATTCTTCTATGGAATTGTATGTAACAATGATTTGTTCATATTCATTTTTGTGTATTCTCATTTCCGATACATGAATATATAAAACATTATTTATCCATTCTACTATTGTTGAACATTTGGGTTGCTTCTAGTTTTGAACCATTAGGGCAACATCTGTATCCTTCAGTGAACATATGTAAGCATTTCTGATAGATATATATCTAAGAGTTATCTTCAATATAAACAGATAATGAATTTTCCCAAAGGTTATAAAAAATTTACATCCCAATCAATAACTTACGTGAGCTCTAGTTGCTCAACAATGCCACCAAAACATTGCATAACATTGTATTAACTGCCTTCTTTTTTTCATTTTTCCTATCAGTGTGTATATATCATCAGTATTGTGTTGTGAATTTCCATGATGTCTAATTAAATAGTGCATGTTTCTGTACCTATTTTCTGTTGTTTTCAATTTGTCCTTGTTATAAAATTCCAGCTTAAAACATTTGCACATTTTTATATTTGTCTTTTTTTTTCTAATTTATGAGTTATTTTAGTATAATCCTTTTATTGGATAGATCCACTACAAATATCTTCTATTGTGTGATTTTCCTTTTTTGTTCTCTTAAAAGTATATGTTTAGGTGAATAGTAATACTTTTTATATTTAAATTTTTTTAAATTTTATTATGTTAGTCATCATACAGTACATTGAGTTTTTGATGTAGTGTTTCATGATTGTTTGCATATTAAGAAATTTTATTGGAGTATAGTTGACAGTGATTCAATAATAGAAATCATAATCTTAATGTAGTCTGTTTTTTTTTCCTTTATTATCATCATTTTTGTAAATCAAATATAAGAAGCTGGTTTTCTAAAGTGGATTTATCATTTCAGTTTCCACATGTGGTGTATCAGAGTTCCAATTTATTCACATCCTCATCAGCACTTGATATTATCAGTCTTTTCAATTTTAGCTATTCTACTACATGTGCAATAGTATCTCATTTTGGTATAAATGTGTATTTCAATAATGACTGATGATGTTGAACATCTTTTTATGATTTATTTGCCATCCATGTATTTATGGTAAAAGTGTTCATTAGAATATTTTGCTTATTTTTAAGAAATTTGTTTTTATTGAGTTTGAGAGTTTTTTTTTTTAATTTGAGAATAAACTCTTTATATGTTTTGAAAATACTTTGTCTCAGTATGTGGCTTTTCATTTTTACATTCTGTTAATTGTGTCCTTCAAAAAGCAGAAGTTTTTTATGGTTTAAGCATAATTTATCCATTTGTACTTTTGTAGATCATGCTTTTAGCATAGTATCTAAAATATTTTTGCCTAACCAGAGGTCCCATATTTTCTTTTAGAAAATTTTAGTTTTTGGTTTTACCTTTATGTATAGGAGGCATAGTGTATTAAAGTTTTATAAGGTATATGTATCAGAGTTTAGATAGATAGATAAACATGGATTTCACATTGATTCACAGTAATTTGTCAAAACTCTTTTTTCCTCCACTGTGTGATCTTTGTAACTTGTTGAAAATCAGTTTTCATTATAGAAATGCAGACTTATATGTCAGGCTCCATTCTCTGTCTCCTGAGATTGTCCCTTTGAGTGTCTATTTTTTGTGCCTCTAGTGCCACAAGACCATGAAATACTTTGATGAATTATAAGATTCCCATCAACAGTTCTATGCCTGGACAAGGTTCACATTCTCAGTATGTTGTTGTGTCTACAGAATCTGAAAATGACCAAATCAAGAGAACCTCCTTGGATCACTTTTCTTATATATTTTCATCTCTTAAAACAGCTACATTAGTATTATTGCTTCAGCAGAGAGCTAATGCCTTTAGACAGATAACTTTCAGAATTTATGTAGGGTTTTTTTGGAGTCCTCAGGGAAATTACTGTTCTGCCTTTAGCAGCTCCATTCTACTTCATTTTTTTTTCTACTTCAAATGGGATTTTATTATTTTGAAAAATAATTTCTGAAAGAGAATTTTTTTATAATTCTGTATTTCAATTTTAAATCTGATTCAAAATTTTTGTTGTTGCCAAAAGGTGTTTTATTAAAGCATGGTGACAAGACCTGTGAGGAGAAAGAGCTGCACTGTAATTTTAAGGAGCAATTGACTATATATTTTTAAGTTGAGGGGGGTAGAGATAAGTCTCTAAAGGGATTTCCATATATTAAAGAAGACTTACAGGTTCATGGAAGTCTGGTTATTGTCAAGCTAAGGTTGCTTTTAGTCCCTAACAAAACATCAACATTAAGTCAGCCAAGAGTTCCTTGAGGAATGTTATACTCTGTATGTCTCAGATATTTATCAATATGCTGCAAGTTGTAAGGAAATTTAATTTTCTCTACACTTTCTTGCCTTTGTTCTCATCATTTTCCTCCTTGAACAATTTTGACCTTTAAATCTTTAATGTTGCTGAGGGTAGAGAGCCTTACCTTCTGTAACTTCTTCCTGTTGAGTACGGGTATAGAGAGGTCTTTATGGGTCAACATTTGTCTTTGGGGAATTTATATATAGGAGTTACAAAAGGCAGAGGCAGCCAAGTCCAAGGTACACAACATATATGAATCTCCTTGAGTAAAAGGATCATCTGTTGACTGGAAGTTTTAGCAGTGAAGGAGTCTAGGCACCAGGTAGACACCAGAAGAGACAACAAAATAAGGTTATTTAAGAATAACCTTAAATGTAATTGAATTTGCCTATTTTTCTTTTGGGAAAAAAAGTTTAATTTTAAAATTATTGGCTACAATTATATATTTAGTTTAGATAGTAAAAATTGACTGAAGATTATTCTACCTCTAAAATGATGGCATGAAAAGTTTCAAGGACCTGTTCTCTACTACAGCAGTCATAATTGGTAAAAATTACTTAAAAGACAGCCATTTAAAAACCCTGGTGATTATCCTAAGGCCATTCAACAGATGAAAAAAACATTTATTCAATAAAGTCTTCTAAGTCTTCCCTCAAAGACAATCAGTGAGTCCCCAAAAATCCCTCCCCTCAACCCTACTTTATATGTGGCAGAAGCTCCACTCCAGCCAAGTATGTGACCAAGAAGATGGGGTTTCTCAGCAAGGGCTAAAAATCAACTGTGCAACGGGTAGGCCACCAACATTTTTCATCTCACTCCGATCTGTGTTTCAGAGCAGTTAAATTCCAGACAAACACAATGGATAAGTCAGAAGTCTCCATTCCTCCTTAATCACAAAGCCTGTGGCAGGAGCTCTATTCCAGCCCTGGGAAGCTGAGAAAACTAGGGCCCTAATTTCCCTTTCTTCAACTCACTCATTGATTGGAGGATCCACCCTGGGAGAGGCAAATGGAGAAGACCAGAGACTACCACCTTGTTCAGTGTCCCTCTTACAAACCAAATTATGTCACCCCAAGAGACATGTGTCACTGTCCCTGCCCTTAGTCCCAGATCAGTGGTTCAGAGATTTTTTTCCATAGAGAGAAGCAAGCCATTCGAACAGTAAAGAAAAAAACCAAAGTAACTGACTTTGTTTGGAACAGAGGGTGGAGATGCACAAGACTAACATAATTCTTGAAAACAATGGAGAATTTGGTGAGAAGCAAAGGCTGGGAAACTCTATGAGAATAATAAACTAAATAGTAAACCTGTTAGTTTACCAGAGAGTACCAGGGAGAAACACAGCTAAGGAGATGTGTCCTGGGTGCCGCAGTCGTTAAGCATCTGCCTTCAGCTCAGGTCATGATCCCAGGGTCCTGGGATCGAGCCCCGCATCGGGCTCCCTGCTCAGTGGGAAGCCTGCTTCTCCCTCTCCTACTCCCACTGCTTGTGTTCCCTCTCTCATTGTGTCTCTCTCTGTCAAATAAATAAATAAAATTTTAAAAAAAGGATGTGTCCTAGGGTCAAAACAAACTGCATAGGCCTCAAAATCTACCCATGCAAAGAATACCAAGTTTAATTGGATCAGACTGTGAAACAATTTATGCCCCAGGGCACTGTCAAAAACAATAGAGCAAATATCTAGAATTTATGGAGCCTAACAGATGGATATGATAGCAACGAGGCAGATAGCTAAATAGAGAGATCAGAGGGGAAAAAAGAGTCAAAGAGAAATCACTGTCATCTCAGAGTAACTGCATAAGCCAAGACTGTATACTGTGAGGAGCAACATCATAGGATTCCTGTTGTGGAGAAAATACACTTCCTAAAATATGACAGCCAAATCATTAAACAAATAAACAACTGCAGCAAGCCTCAGGGAGAGGGGAAGAGTATTAAAAAATTGATACAATCTATTATCTAAATGTCCAGCTTTGCACTATAAAGTTTGAGACCTGAAGAGGAATGAGGGGGGGAGAAAAGTATAGGCAACAGAAAATGCTTGTGAGAGAGCCCAGGTGGTGGAATTAACATATACTTCAAAGTAGATTTTATAAATATTTACAAGGAACTAAAGGAACATTGTTTATGGAAATAAAAGTATGAAGACAAATGAAGTCAACATAAAGACAGAGATAAAAAAAAGAAATAATTTATTTCTAGGCCCATCATATAGAATTAATAAAGAATCAGTTTCAGAGTGAAAGCAAGTGACCACAGACAATATTTTGAAGATATGAAACACATTGGTAAAGGCAATTATATAGTTTTGGATATGAATATTTCTTCTCAACTGATTTTAAAAACAATTGTACAAAACAATATGTATATAGTTGTGTTGTTGGAGCCCTAACATATGGAACATTAATACAATTGACAATAATTGTGCAAAGGAGGTGTAGAAGAAGCAAAGTTGTTTTGGAGTAACAAAATGATACTAGATAGTAACTATAATCCACAGGAACAAATGAAGAGAACCAGAACTATGATGATTAATGTAATAAGCTCCCTGTATGTTCTTGCTTGGCTTTCTTGTTTCAGCTTTTTTAAATTATAAAATTATATGAAGTAATAATTAGAAAATTTTTTTCTTGTGTTCATATATATAAATAACACAAAATAAAAAAATAAAGAATAGAGATATGTAGAAATAATATTTCCATACCTTATTAAGTTAGTATAAATCTGAAGTAAATTTGGTAAGTTATAGGGTATAAGGTAAACCCTAAAGCAATAATTTGGTTAAAGCAAAAAATACTATATTTTTAAAAATTTTGAAAAAATTAAAATATTATCCTAGAAAATATACACTTAATGCAAAAGAAATCAGTGAAGAAGGAATAAACAAAGTAGAATGGCAAATGTAGATCTAATTATAGCAATAACATTAAATGCAACTGGATTAACAATCCTTTTGAAAGGTAGAAATTGTCAGTCTAGATTTTGTTTATTTCATTTTTTTAAAAGATTATTTGAGAGAGAGAAAGAGAGAGCGGGAGTGGGAGGGTCAGAGGGAGAGAATCTCAAGTAGATGCCACATGGAGTCCAATGTGAGGCTCGATTTCATGACTAGGAGATCACAACCTGAGCCAAAACCAAGAGTCAAGCACTTAACCAACTACCCCACCCAGGCACTTCTGTCAGTCTAGATTTTAAAAGTTTTCATATATGCTGTATACAGGAAACATTTTATTATGAAATAAAGATAAGTTGAACAAAAAAAAAGATGGAAAAATAATGTATCATGGAAACAGAAAGAATAAGAAAACAGGAAGGCTATTCAAATATCAGATAAAATAGGCATTAAAATGAACAAATGTTACTAGAGACAAAGATGGACATTTTATTAAAAAGTTTCCATCTATGGAATGATGTAACAATTATAAGCATATATACATCTAACAACAGAGCCCCAAAATACATGAAACAAAAACTGACAGAAGAGAAGGAGAAATCGGTAACTCAAAAATAATAATTGGAAACTTAAATACCACACTTTCAATAATGGACAGAACACCTAGGCAAAAGATCAAGAGCGTGGAAGACTTGAACAACACTATAAACCAGCTAGAACCTAATAGAAACCTATAGACAATCCACCCAGTGACAGTACAATGCTCTTTTTTTCTCAAGTGCACATGGCACATTCTGCAAGATATACCATACAACAAGTTAGGCCATGAAACTAGTCTCAATAAATACAAAAGGACTGAATTCATATCTAGTTAATTTTCCTATAATGGAATTTAATGAGAAATCAATAAAAGGGGAAAATCACAAATATGTGGAAATTAAAAAGCACACTCTTAAATGTTCAATCTGTCAATAAATCACAGGATATGAGTTTATTCATATGTGGGACTTAGGAAACAAAATGAATGAACAAAGAAAAAAAAAGAGACAAACCAAAAACCAGACTCTTAAGAGAACAAACATGGTTACCAGAGGGGAGGTGGGTGGAGGGATGGGTGAAACAGGTGAAGGGGATTAGGAATACACATATCAGGATGAACAATGAATAATGTATAGAATTGTTGAATCACTAAATTGTACACCTGAATACTAATATAACACTGCACGTTACCTATACTGGAATTAAAATTTAAAAAATAGATTACAAGGGGAATTAGAAAATATTTTGAAAAGAATTAAAAATATAACACCCAAAAGTTAGAGGAAATGACAAAGTACTGTTTAGAAGGAAATTTGAAGTTGTAAACCCCTATATTTAGAAAGGATAAAGATCTCAGATCAGGAATCTAACCTTCCACCTTAAAATATGAGAAAAAGAGGAGTATAGTAAACCTAAAGTAAGCAAAATAATATTACTTTGAGTAGAAATTAATGAAATCAATAATAAAAAATCAATAGAGAAAAATAAACAAAAGTGGGTTAGTAGGAAGCTCAACAAAATTGATAGCCCTTTAGCTAGAAAGACCAAGAAAACAGAGAAGTCTAAATGTTACTAAGCTCAGGAATGAAAAAGGGCACATTATTGTGAACCTTCCATAAGTGAAGGGAATCATAAGGTAATATTATGATTGTATGCTAACAAATTATGTATTTACATCTAACATGTAGATGAAACAGGCAAATTCCTAGAAAGACACAAATTATGGAAATTCCATTAGAAATTTTAAAAATTCAGAATTAAAAGGTATGCTCACATAGCTTTACCATGAATTCTAATAAATGAAGAAGAATTAATACCAATGCTTTGCAAACTCTTCCAACAAATGAAAGTGCAGGGAGTATTTACCAACTCACTCTATAAGCCACTATTCTCTTTATTCCAAAATCTGTTAAAGATATCACAAGATTAAAAAGTGACAGAACAGTATATTTTATGAATATTGAAATAAAATCTCTAAGGCTGAATGTGACAACATATAATAAGAATTATACAAATGGGGGCACATGAGTGGCTCAGTCAGTTAAGCGTCTGTGTTCAGCTCAAGTCATGATCCTGGGACCCTGGAACTGAACCCCTTGCCAGGCTCCCTGCTCAGCAGGGAGTGTGCTTCTCCCTCTCCCTCTGCTCATGCTCTCTCAAATAAATTTTTTTTAAAGTTATACAAATGAAGTTTATCACAGGAATGCAAGTTGTTTTAACTTCTGAAAATAAAATTATGTAATAACATCAATAGAATAAAGTACAAAAACCAAATGCTTAAGAACTGCAGAAAAAGCATTAAACAAAATCCAATACCCTTTCGTAATAAAAACTCTCAACAAACTAGGAATAGAAAGAAACTTCCTCAATCTGTTAAAGGGCAGCTAGCAAAACCTGGAGCCAACATTATAATGAGTAAAAAAATGAATGGTTTTCACCTAAAATCAGGAAAAAAATAAGAACATCTCTCTTACCGTTTCTGTTCAACATCCTAACAGAGGTTCCAGCCATGGCAATTAGGCACAGAAATTTAAAAAAAAAAAAAGGTAAAAAACCTCCATTTACAGAGACCATAAATTTGTAGATAAGAATCTGATTTAAAAAACTATAGAATAAATGACTTCAGCAAGTTTTTAGGGTACAAGGTCAACATACAGAAAATGAATTCTAACTCTACACCATAACAGTGAATGGTCAGAAAGTGAAATTAAGAGAATTACATTACCATAGCATCAAAAATAATATTGAGGAAGTGAATTTAAAAGAAGAGTAAGACTTGTAAATATAAACCTATAAAATATATTTGACAGGAATTGAAGTGTAAATAAATGGTCATGGATTTTTTTTTTTTTTTGCCTAATAGTTCCTTACTAAATTTATTTCCTTCCTTTCACACTTTACTATAAGTACCAAAGAGAAACCAAGCTATGCCTTCCAGACTTTGCTTGGAATCTCCTCAGCCACATATTCAAGCTCATGACTTAAATTTTACTTTCTACCACTGAACAATAAAACACAATTTGGCCAAATTCTGGGTAGCCACTTTATGACAGCCCTTCTTCCAGTTTTTAAATACAATGTTCCACATTTCTACCTGAGTCTTCTACAGAAGCAACTTTGACATTGATATTTCTAGCAACAGTCTGTTTCTGGTGTCCCTAAGATGATAGGAGCTTTCTCTACAGCTTTCCTTCTTTCTGAGCCATCATCAGAATTATGTTTAACATACACATTTCTATCAACAATCACTTCAAGACAATCTAGGACTTCACTATCAAATGCCACAAAATTTTTCTAGTCTCTATTCATTACCCAATTCCAAAGCCATCTCCACATTTTCAGGTATTTGTAGCACCTCAGTTCCTGGTATCAAAATCTATAGTAGTTTTCTAGGGCTTCTGTAATAAAGTACTACAAAGTGGTTAGTTCAAAACAACAGAAATGAATTCTTTTACAGTTCTGGAGGAACAAAACCTGAAATTGAGGTGTTGGAAGGTGTTGGTGTTCTGAGACTCTGTGTAGAATTCTTTTCTTGTTTTTTCCTAGCTTCTGGTTGATAGCAAAGAATCCTTAATGTTCTTTGGCTTGAAGTTACCTCATTCCAATCTTAGTCTCTGTCATCACATACTGTTCTCCCTGTGTGTTTCTGTCTTCACATGAGGTTTTCCTCTTCTTATAAGGATAACAGTCATACTGCATTAATTACATATCCTAGTTCACTCTGACCTCATAGTAACTAATTGTACCTGAAATAACCCTAATTCTGAATAACATCACATTTTGAAATATGGCTGAAAGCAACATAGCTTTCTGGAGGACACAATATAATCTATAACAGACCTCTGTTTAATTCCACACACAAAAATGAATTAAAATAGATCATAGAATTATATGTAAAAGCTGAAACCATAAAAGATTTAGAGAAAATAGAGAAGTAAATTAGTGTAAACTTAGATTAGGGAAGGCCTACCCAGATAGAACACCAAAACCACAAATGACAAAAGAAAATATTGATAAATTGTATCTCATCAAAACTTAAAGCATTTGTGTTTCAAAGGGTATCATGAAGAAAGTGGATAGACAACACAAATAGAGAAAATATTTGCAAATCATATATCTCATAAGAAACTTGTACCTTGAATATATAAGAAATAAGTACAAATCAATAATAAGAAAATAAGCCAACCTAAAATGGACAAGGCAAGAAAAAGAAAAGGCATCCAAATTGGTAAGAAGTAAAATTATCACTATTTGCAGATGACATGATACTATATATAGAAAACCCTAAAGACTCCATCAAAAAACGTTTTAGAATGAGAATGAATTCAGTAAAGTTACAGTATACAGATGAACATAAATCTGTTCCATTGTTGTACATTAATAATGAGATATCAGAAAAAGAAATTAAGAAGGAAAAAAGAAAAAGGAATTAAGAAAACAATCCCATTTACAATTGCATCAAAAAGAATGAAATACTTAGGAATAAATTTAAGTAAGAGGTGAAAAACCTGTATTTTGAAAACTGTAAGACACTGATGAAAGACAACTGAAGACAACACAAATAGAAAAATATATGGTGCCCATAGACTGAAAGAATTGATGTGGTTAAAATGTCCATGCTACACAAAGCAATCTACAGATTCAGTACAATCTTCATTAGAACACCAATGGCATTTTTCACAAAGCCTCAATAAATAATCCTAAATTCTTATGGAACCACAAGAGACCCTGAATAGCCAAAGCTATCTTGAGAAAGAAAAAACTGGAGATACCATGCTTCTGGATTTCAAACTACTATAAAGCTGTAGTAATCAAAACAGTATGGTACTGGCACAGCAACAGACACACAGATGAATGGGATAGAATCAAAATCCCAGAAATAAAGTCATGCATATATAGTCAACTACTCTATGACAAAGAAGGCAAGAATATACAATGGTGACTAGACAGTCTTTTAATAAATGGTGTTAGGTAAACTGGACCACAGGCAAAAGAATGAAACTGGACTACTTTCTTACACCAGAGACAAAAATAAATTCAAAATGGATTAAAGATTTGGATGTAAGACCTGAAACCATAAAACTCCTAGAAGAAAACATGGGCAATAAGCTCTATGACATGAATTGTAGCATTATTTTTTGGAACCAGTCTCGTTAGGCAAGGGTAGCAAAAGCTAAAATAAACAAATGGGATTACATCCAACTAAAGAGCTTTTGCACAGTGAAGGAAATCACCAAAAAAATGGAAAGGCAACCTAATGATTGGGAGAAGATATTTGCAAATCATAAATCTGATAAAGGGTGAACATCTAAAATATATGAAAAACTTACACAACTTAATATCAAAACCAAACAACCTGATTTAAAAATGGGCAGAGGACTTAGACATTTTTCCAAAGAAAACATACACATGGCCAACAGGCAAATGAAAAAATGCTCAACATCATTAATCATCAGGAAAATGCAAATCAAAACCTCAATGAGATATCACCTCACACCTGTTAGATTGGCCATTATCAAAAAGACAAAAAAAAAAGGGATTGGCAAGAATGTGGAGAAAAAGGAAACCTCACATACCATGAGCAGGAATGTAAATTAGTTTCCATGGTGTAGTCACCATGGGAAACAGTCCTATGGAAGTCCCTCAAAAAATTAAAAATAGAACTACCATATGATCCAGCATATCCACTTCCTGGTATTTATCCAAAGAAAACAAAAACATCAATCTGAAGAGATATATGTACCCCTAAAGACGATATGAGATACACACACAGACATACACACATACATAGAATAGTACTCAGCAATAAAAAGTGAAATCTTGCCATTTGTGACAACATGGGTGGACCTGGAAAGTGCTGGATAAGGTAGTCAGAAAAGCACAAATATATTATTTCATTTATATGTGGAATCTAAAAGACAAAACAGAAACAGAAACAGACTCATAGCTACAGTAAACAAACTGTTGGTTACCAGAAAGGATGCAGGAAAAATGGGTGAAGGTAGTTAAGAGGTGCAAGCTTCCAGTTATCAAATGGATAAGTCATGAGGATATAGTATGTGGCATGGGAAATATGACCAATAATATTATAATAACTTTGTATGGTGACATAGGGTGGCTGTACTTGTGTGAATCATTTCATAATGTACAGGGGTGTTGAGTCACCATGGTGTACACCTGAAACTAATAAGATATTTTGTGTCAATTATACTTCAATAAAAAATGGTCAAAAAATTGGAAGAGACATTTCTCTAAATAAAATATACAAATGAGGGCGCCTGGGTGGCTCAGTTGGTTAAGCGACTGCCTTCGGCTCAGGTCATGATCTCGGAGTCCCGGGATCGAGTCCCGCATCGGGCTCCCTGCTCAGCAGTGAGTCTGCTTCTCCCTCGGACCCTCCCCCCTCATGCTCTCTCTCTATCTCATTCTCTCTCTCAAATAAATAAAATCTTTAAAAAAAAAAAAGTTTAAAAAAAAATATACAAATGACATGAAATAATGCTCAACATCATTAGCTGTCAGGGAAATACAAATCAAAACCACAAGCAGAAACAATTTCACACACACTAGACTGTCTGTAATCAAAAAGACAGATAATAACAAGATTGGTAAGGATATGGGGAGAGCCCAAACATCCTACAAGGCTGGTGAGAAAGGAAAATGGTACAGTTGCTTTAAAAAAACAGCCTGGAATTCATCAGAAAGTTAAAGACAGAATTATCAAATAATATATATATATTATAATATATATAATATATATAATAATATATCCAAGGTATATACCTAAGGTAAATTAAAACATATCTACACAAAACTTGGTCATAGCAGCATTGTTCATAATAGCCACAAAGTAGAACAGGACAAGTGTCCATCAACTGACACATAGATTTTAAAATGCAGTATATTTATGCAATGGGATATTATCTAGTCATAAAAAGCAATGGTATACTGATACATGCTACAGTATGGATAGACCTTGAGAAGAGCATAAGTAGAAGAAGCCAGTCACAAAATACCACATATTCTATGACTCCATTTATATAAAATATCCAGAACAGGCAAACCTATAGAGACAGAAAGTAATTAGTTGTTACCTAGGGATGGGGAGTTGGGGAGAAATATTAAGGGAGTGGTTCTGGATATCAGTTTTCTTTGTCGGGTAATTTAAATATTCTAAAACTGTGTAGGTGTTGCAAAACTTTGTGAATATACAAAAACCATTAAATTGTACACTTTAGTTAGAAGAATTGTGTATTATGTGAATATTTCAATAAAGTTATATAAAAAGGTGTTGACATATATATAAATGATTATATATAAATATAAATATATAGACATTCCATGCTCATGGATTGGAAGAAGAAATATTGTCAAAATGTCTATACTACCCAAAGCTATCTACACAGGCAGTGCAATCCCTATCAAAATACTAACAGTGCAATCCCTATCAAAATCCCTATCAAAATACTATCAAAATAACACAGAGCTAGAACAAAAATTCCTAATATTTGTATACAAACACAAAAGACCCCAAATGGGCAAAGTAACTTTGGAAAAGAAAAGCAAAGCTGGAAGTATCACAATTCTAAACTTCAAATTATACTACAAAGCTACAGTAATCAAAACAGTTTGGGTTTGGCGCAAAAATAGATAAATTTAACAGAATAGAAAACCCACAGATAAACTCACAACCATATGGTCAATTAATCTTTGATAAAGCAGGAAAGAATATCCAATGGGAAAAAGACAGTCTCTTCAACAAATGGTGTTGAGAAAACTGGACAGCAATATGCAAAAGAAACCGGACCACTTCCTTTCCTTTTTAAACATTTTTTTATTGTTATGTTAATCACCATACATTACATCATTAGTTTTTGATGTAGTGTTCCATGATACATTGTCTGTGCATAAAACCCAATGCTCCATGCAGAACGTGCCCTCTTTAATAACCATCACCAGGCTAACCCATCCCCCCAACCCCTCCCCTCTAGAACCCTCAGTTTGTTTTTCAGAGTCCATCATCTCTCATGGTTCGTCTCCCCCTCTGATTTACTCCCCTTCATTCTTCCCCTCCTGCAATCGTCTTCCTTTTTTTTTTTTTCTTAACATATATTGCATTATTTGCTTCAGAGGTACAGATCTGTGATTCAACAGTCTGGCACAATTCACAGAGCTCACCATAGCACATACCCTCCCCAATGTCTATCACCCAGCAACCCCAACCCTCCCACACCCCCACCACTCCAGCAACCCTCAGTTTGTTTCCTGAGATTAAGAATTCCCCATAACAGAGACGATGGACTCTGAAAAACAGACTGAGGGTTCTAGAGGGGAGGAGGGGTGGGGGGATGGGTTAGCCTGGTGATGGGTATTAAATAGGGCACATTCTGCGTGGAGCACTGGGGGTTATGCACAAACAATAAATCACGGAACACTATATCAAAAACGAATGATGTAATGTATGGTAAGTAACATGATAATAAAAAAATTAAAAAAAGAATTCCTACTATCAGTGAGGTCATATGATACATGTCTTTCTCTGATTGACTTATTTCACCCAGCATAACACCCTCCAGTTCTATCCACGTCATTGCAAATGGCAAGTTCTCATTCCTTTTGATGGCTGCATACTATTCCATTGTGTATATATACCGCTCTTCTTTATCCATTCATTTGTCGATGGACATCTTGGCGCTTTCCACAGTTGGGCTATTGTGGACATGGCTGCTATAAACATTGGGGTGCACGTACCCCTTCGGGTACCTACATTTGTATCTTTGTGGTAAATACCCTCTAGTGCAATTGCTGGATTGTATGGTAGCTCTATTTTCAACTGTTTGAGGAACCTCCGTAGTGTTTTCCAGAGGGGTTGCAGCAGCTTGCATTCCCACCAACAGGGTAGGAGGGTTCCCCTTTCTCCGCATCCCCGCCAACATCTGTCGTTTCCTTACTTGTTAATTTTAGCCATTCTGACTGGTGTGAGGTGGTATCTCATTGAGGTTTTGATTTGGCTTTCCCTGATGCCAAGCGATGTTGAGCACTTTTTCATGTGTCTGTTGGCCATTTGGATGTCTTCTTTGGAAAAATGTATGTTCATGTTATCTGCCCATTTCTTGATTGGATTATTTGTTCTTTGGGTGTTGAGTTTGATAAGTTCTTTATAGATTTTGGGTACTAGCCCTTTATCTGATATGTCATTTGCAAATATTTTCTCCCATTCTGTCGGTTGTCTTTTGCTTTTGTGGACTGTTACTTTTGCTGTGCAAAAGCTTTTTATCTTGATGAAATCCCAATAGTTCATTTTTGCCCTTGCTTCCCTTGCCTTTGGTGATATTTCTAGGAAGAAGTTGCTGCGGCTGAGGACGAACAGGTTGCTGCCTCTGTTCTCCTTTAGGATTTGGATGGACTCCTGTCTCACGTTTAGGTCTTTCAAACATTTGGAGTCTATTTTTGTGTGTGGTGTAAGGAAATGGTCCAGTTTCATTCTTCTGCATGTGGCTGTCCAATTTTCCCAGCACCATTTGTTGAAGAGACTGTCTTTTTTGCATTGGACATTCTTTCCTGCTTTGTCAAAGATTAGTTAACCATAGAGTTGAGGGTCCATTTCTGGGCTCTCGATTCTGTTCCATTGATCTATGTGTCTGTTTTTGTGCCAGTACCATACTGTCTTGATGATGACAGCTTTGTAATAGAGCTGGAAGTCCGGAATTGTGATGCCGCCAGCTTTGCTTTTCTTTTTCAAGATTCCTCTGGCTATTCGGGGTCTCTTCTGGTTCCATACAAATTTTAGGATTCTTTGTTCCATTTCTTTGAAAAAAGTGGATGGTAGTTTGATGGGGATTGCATTGAATGTGTAGATTGCTCTAGGTAGCATTGACATCTTCATGATGTTTGTTCTTCCAATCCATGAGCATGGAACGTTTTTCCATTTCTTTGTGTCTTCCTCAATTTCTTTCATGACTATTTTATAGTTTTCTGAGTACAGATCCTTTGCCTCTTTGGTTAAACTTATTCCTAGGTATCTTATGGTTTTGGGTGCAAATGTAAATGGCATCGACTCCTTAATTTGTCTCTCTTCTGTCTTGTTGTTGGTGTATAGGAATGCCACTGATTTCTGTGCATTGATTTTATATCCTGCCACTTGACTGAATTCCTGTATGAGTTCTAGCAGTTTTGGGGTGGAGTCTTTTGGGTTTTCCACATACAGTATGATATCATCTGCAAAGAGTGAGAGTTTGACTTACTCTTTGCTGATTTGGATGCCTTTGATTTCTTTTTGTTGTCTGATTGCTGTGGCTATAACTTCTAATACTATGTTGAATAGCAGTGGTGATACTGGACATCCCTGCCACGTTCCTGACCTTAGGGGGAAAGCTCTCAGCTTTTCCGCATTGAGAATGATATTTGCTGTAGGTTTTTCATAGATGGCTTTTATGATATTGGGATATATACTCTCTATCCCTATCCTCTGAAGAGTTTTGATCAAGAAAGGATGCTGTACTTTGTCAAATGCTTTTTCTGCATCTATTGAGAGGATCATATGTTTCTTGTTCTTTCTTTTGTTAATGTATTGTATCACATTGATTGATTAGCAGATGTTGAACCAACCTTGCAGCCCAGGGATAAATCCCACTTGGTCATGGTGAATAATCCTTTTAATGTACTGCTGGATCCTATTGGCTAGTATTTTGGTGACATTTTTTGCATCCATGTTCATAAAGGATATTGTTCTGTAATTCTCCTTTTTGTTGGGGTCTTTTTCTGAATTTGGGATCAAGGTAATACTGGCTTCATAAAATGAGTTTGGAAGTTTTCCTTCCATTTCTATTTTTTGGAACAGTTTCAGGAGAACAGGTATTAATTCTTTAAATGTTTGGTAGAATTCCCATAGGAAGCCATCTGGCCCTGAGCTTTTGTTTGTTGGGAGATTTTTGATGACTGTTTCAATTTCCTTTGTGGTTATACGTCTGTTCAGGTTTTCTATTTCTTCCTGGTTCAATTTTGGTAGTTGATACATCTCTAGGAATGCACCCATTTCTTCCAGGTTATCTAATTTGCTGGCATAGAATTGTTCATAATATGTTCTTATAATTGTTCGTATTTCTTTGGTGTTGGTTGTGATCTCCTCTCTTTCATTCATGATTTTGTTGATTTGGGTCATTTCTCTTTTCATTTTGATAAGTCTGGCCAGGGGTTTATCAATCTTGTTAATTCTTTCAAAGAACAGGCTCCTAGTTTCATTGATCTGTTCTACTGTTCTTTTGATTTCTATTTCATTGGTTTCTGCTCTGATCTTTATTATTTCTCTTCTCCTGCTGGGTTTAGGCTCTATTTGCTGTTTTTTCTCCAGCTCCTTTAGGTGTATGGTTAGGTTGTGTAATGAGACCTTTCTTGTTTCTTGACAAAGGCTTGTATTGCTATATATTTTCTTCGTAGGACCTCCTTTGCTGTATCCCAAAGATTTTGAACAGTTGTGTTTTCATTTTCATTGGTTTCCATGAATTTTTTAAATTCTTCTTCAATTTCCTGGTTGACCCATTTATTCTTTAGAAAGATGCTCTTTAGCCTCCATGTATTTGAGTTCTTTCCAACTTTCCTCTTGTAATTGAGTTCTAGTTTCAAAGCATTGTGGTCTGAAAATGTGCAGAGAATAATCCCAATCTTTTGGTAGCAGTTGAGACCTGATTTGTGACCTAGGATGTGATCAATTCTGGAGAATGTTCCATGGCACTAGAGAAGAATGTGTATTCCGTTGCTTTGGGATTGAATGTTCTGAATATGTCTGTGAAGTCCATTTGGTCCAGTGTGTCATTTAAAGTCTTTATTTCCTTGTTGATCTTTTGCTTAGATGATCTGTCCATTTCAGTCAGGGGGGTGTTAAAGTCCCCCACTATTATTGTATTGTTGTCAATGTGTTTCTTTGGTTTGGTTATTAATTGCCTTATATAATTGGCTGCTCCCATGTTAGCGGCATAGATATTTACAATTGTTAGATCTTCTTGGTGGATAGACCCTTTAATTAGGATATAGTGTCCTTCCTCATCTCTTATTACAGTCTTTGTTTTAAAATCTAATTTTTCAAAAAAATATAATAAATAAAATCTAATTTGTCTGTTATAAGGATTCCCACCCCAGGTTTCTTTTGGTGTCCATTAGCATGGTAAATAAGTTTCCACCCCTTCACTTTATTTTTTATTTTTTTTATTTTTTTTAATGTTTTATTTATTTATTCATGAAAGTCAGAGAGAGAGAGAGAGAGAGAGGCAGAGGCAGAGGGAGAAGCAGGCTCCCCGCCTAGCAGGGAGCCTGATGCGGGACTCGATCCCAGGACCCTGGGATCATGACCTGAGCCGAAGGCAGACGCTTAACCATCTGAGCCACCCAGGCGCCCTCCACCCCTTCACTTTAAATGTGGGGCTTTCTATGGGTCTAAAATGAGTCTCTTGCAGACAGCATATCAATGGGTCTTATTTTTTAATCTAATCTGATAGCCTGTGTCTTTTGATTGGGGCATTTATCCTATTTACATTCATGGTAACTATTGAAAGATATGAATTTAGTGCCATTGTATTGCCTGTATGTTGACTGTGACTGTATATTGTCTGTGTTCCTTTCTGGTTTATGCTGCTTTTAGGCTCTCTCTTTGCTTAGAGGACCCCTTTCAATATTTCTTGGAGGGCTGGTTTCGTGTTTGCAAATTCCTTTAGTTTTTGTTTGTCCTGGAAGCTTTTTATCTCTCCTTCAATTTTCAATGAGAGCCTAGCTGGATATAATATTCTTGGCTGCATATTTTTCTCATTTAGTGCTCTGAAGATATCATGCCAGTCCTTTCTGGCCTGCCAGGTCTCTGTGGATAAGTGTGTTGCCAATCTAATGTTTCTACTTTTATAGGTTACATATCTCTTCTCCCAAGCTGCTTTCAAGAGTTTCTCTTTGTCTCTGAGACTGTAAGTTTTACTATTTCATGTCGGGGTGTTGACCTATTTTTATTTATTTTGAGAGGGGCTCTCTGTGCCTCCTCGATTTTGATGCCTGTTTCCTTCCCCACATCAGGGAAGTTCTCTGTTATAATTTGCTCCAATATACCTTCTGCCCCTCTATCTCTTTCTTCTTCTTCTGGGATCCTAATTATTCTAATGTTGTTTCATCTTACTATATCGCTTATCTCTCGAATTCTGCCCTCGTGATCCAGTAGTTGTTTATCTCTCTTTTTCTCAGCCTCTTTATTTTCCATCATTTGTTCTTCTATATCACTGATTCTCTCTTCTGCCTCATTTATCCTAGCAGTTAGTGCCCCCATTTTTGATTGCACCTCATTAATAGCCTTTTTGATTTTTATTTGGTTAGATTTTAGTTCTTTTATTTCTCCAGGAAGGGTGTCTCTAATAACTTCCATGCTTTTTTCAACCTAGCTAGTATCTTTAAAATCATGATTTTGAGCTCTAGGTCTGACATCGTACTAATGTCTGCATTGATTAGGTCCCTGGCAGACGGTACTACCTCTTGTTCTGTTTGCTGAGGTGATTTCTTCGTCTTGTCATTTTGTCCAGAGGAGAATAGATGAATGAGAGAACAAAATGCTAACAGGTTAACAACATCCCCAGAAAATATACTCTAAAGAAATCAGGAAAGACTTGAAACCAGGGGAAAAGAAAGGGAAAGAGAGAAAAAAGAAAGGGAAAAAAAATGAAAGAGAAAAAGATAAAAACAAACAAAAACAGAACAGAGCAAAACAAAAAAAAACAGAATATGATCAAATATGATCAGGCTAGTGCATAGATCAGTGCCACACACTAGATTTTGGGTGTATTTTGGTCTGTTAGAAGATAGTGCCTCCTAAAATTGTAAAGAAAGAAAGAGTTATATATGTACAAAATAAGGATTGATACAATGAAGTGTTGGAAGATGACTGTAAAGATGAAAATTATAAAAGATTTTATAAAAGGAATTGATAAGTTGTTTGAAAAAAGAAGGAGAAAATTTAAAAAAAAAAGGGAGAGAATGTGATCAGGCAGGAGACTAGAACAAAGCCATACACTAGAGATTTAGGGTATATTTTGATCTGTTAGAAGAAACTGTATCTCAAAATTTTAGAGAGTGAACAATTTATATCTATATATATGCCAAAAATAAGGGTAACTACTATGAAGGGATAGAATATGACACTAAAAATGAA
>NW_027397071.1:41271052-41271712 GCF_003265705.2 Callorhinus ursinus
CCATTCTGTCGGGTGTCTTTTGGTTTTGTGGACTGTTTCTTTTGCTGTGCAAAAGCTTTTTATCTTGATGAAATCCCAATAGTTCATTTTTGCCCTTTCTTCCCTTGCCTTTGGTGATATTTCTAGGAAGAAGTTGCTGCGGCTGAGGACGAACAGGTTGCTGCCTCTGTTCTCCTTTAGGATTTGGATGGACTCCTGTCTCACGTTTAGGTCTTTCAAACATTTGGAGTCTATTTTTGTGTGTGGTGTAAGGAAATGGTCCAGTTTCATTCTTCTGCATGTGGCTGTCCAATTTTCCCAGCACCATTTGTTGAAGAGACTGTCTTTTTTGCATTGGACATTCTTTCCTGCTTTGTCAAAGATTAGTTAACCATAGAGTTGAGGGTCCATTTCTGGGCTCTCGATTCTGTTCCATTGATCTATGTGTCTGTTTTTGTGCCAGTACCATACTGTCTTGATGATGACAGCTTTGTAATAGAGCTGGAAGTCCGGAATTGTGATGCCGCCAGCTTTGCTTTTCTTTTTCAAGATTCCTCTGGCTATTCGGGGTCTCTTCTGGTTCCATACAAATTTTAGGATTCTTTGTTCCATTTCTTTGAAAAAAGTGGATGGTAGTTTGATGGGGATTGCATTGAATGTGTAGATTGCTCTAGGTAGCAT
>NW_027397071.1:41271812-41456707 GCF_003265705.2 Callorhinus ursinus
ATAGTTTTCTGAGTACAGATCCTTTGCCTCTTTGGTTAAACTTATTCCTAGGTATCTTATGGTTTTGGGTGCAAATGTAAATGGCATCGACTCCTTAATTTGTCTCTCTTCTGTCTTGTTGTTGGTGTATAGGAATGCCACTGATTTCTGTGCATTGATTTTATATCCTGCCACTTGACTGAATTCCTGTATGAGTTCTAGCAGTTTTGGGGTGGAGTCTTTTGGGTTTTCCACATACAGTATGATATCATCTGCAAAGAGTGAGAGTTTGACTTACTCTTTGCTGATTTGGATGCCTTTGATTTCTTTTTGTTGTCTGATTGCTGTGGCTATAACTTCTAATACTATGTTGAATAGCAGTGGTGATACTGGACATCCCTGCCACGTTCCTGACCTTAGGGGGAAAGCTCTCAGCTTTTCCGCATTGAGAATGATATTTGCTGTAGGTTTTTCATAGATGGCTTTTATGATATTGGGATATATACTCTCTATCCCTATCCTCTGAAGAGTTTTGATCAAGAAAGGATGCTGTACTTTGTCAAATGCTTTTTCTGCATCTATTGAGAGGATCATATGTTTCTTGTTCTTTCTTTTGTTAATGTATTGTATCACATTGATTGATTAGCAGATGTTGAACCAACCTTGCAGCCCAGGGATAAATCCCACTTGGTCATGGTGAATAATCCTTTTAATGTACTGCTGGATCCTATTGGCTAGTATTTTGGTGACAATTTTTGCATCCATGTTCATAAAGGATATTGTTCTGTAATTCTCCTTTTTGTTGGGGTCTTTTTCTGAATTTGGGATCAAGGTAATGCTGGCTTCATAAAATGAGTTTGGAAGTTTTCCTTCCATTTCTATTTTTTGGAACAGTTTCAGGAGAACAGGTATTAATTCTTTAAATGTTTGGTAGAATTCCCATAGGAAGCCATCTGGCCCTGAGCTTTTGTTTGTTGGGAGATTTTTGATGACTGTTTCAATTTCCTTTGTGGTTATACGTCTGTTCAGGTTTTCTATTTCTTCCTGGTTCAATTTTGGTAGTTGATACATCTCTAGGAATGCACCCATTTCTTCCAGGTTATCTAATTTGCTGGCATAGAATTGTTCATAATATGTTCTTATAATTGTTCGTATTTCTTTGGTGTTGGTTGTGATCTCCTCTCTTTCATTCATGATTTTGTTGATTTGGGTCATTTCTCTTTTCATTTTGATAAGTCTGGCCAGGGGTTTATCAATCTTGTTAATTCTTTCAAAGAACAGGCTCCTAGTTTCATTGATCTGTTCTACTGTTCTTTTGATTTCTATTTCATTGGTTTCTGCTCTGATCTTTATTATTTCTCTTCTCCTGCTGGGTTTAGGCTCTATTTGCTGTTTTTTCTCCAGCTCCTTTAGGTGTATGGTTAGGTTGTGTAATGAGACCTTTCTTGTTTCTTGACAAAGGCTTGTATTGCTATATATTTTCTTCGTAGGACCTCCTTTGCTGTATCCCAAAGATTTTGAACAGTTGTGTTTTCATTTTCATTGGTTTCCATGAATTTTTTAAATTCTTCTTCAATTTCCTGGTTGACCCATTTATTCTTTAGAAAGATGCTCTTTAGCCTCCATGTATTTGAGTTCTTTCCAACTTTCCTCTTGTAATTGAGTTCTAGTTTCAAAGCATTGTGGTCTGAAAATGTGCAGAGAATAATCCCAATCTTTTGGTAGCAGTTGAGACCTGATTTGTGACCTAGGATGTGATCAATTCTGGAGAATGTTCCATGGCACTAGAGAAGAATGTGTATTCCGTTGCTTTGGGATTGAATGTTCTGAATATGTCTGTGAAGTCCATTTGGTCCAGTGTGTCATTTAAAGTCTTTATTTCCTTGTTGATCTTTTGCTTAGATGATCTGTCCATTTCAGTCAGGGGGGTGTTAAAGTCCCCCACTATTATTGTATTGTTGTCAATGTGTTTCTTTGGTTTGGTTATTAATTGCCTTATATAATTGGCTGCTCCCATGTTAGCGGCATAGATATTTACAATTGTTAGATCTTCTTGGTGGATAGACCCTTTAATTAGGATATAGTGTCCTTCCTCATCTCTTATTACAGTCTTTGTTTTAAAATCTAATTTTTCAAAAAAATATAATAAATAAAATCTAATTTGTCTGTTATAAGGATTCCCACCCCAGGTTTCTTTTGGTGTCCATTAGCATGGTAAATAAGTTTCCACCCCTTCACTTTATTTTTTATTTTTTTTATTTTTTTTAATGTTTTATTTATTTATTCATGAAAGTCAGAGAGAGAGAGAGAGAGAGAGGCAGAGGCAGAGGGAGAAGCAGGCTCCCCGCCTAGCAGGGAGCCTGATGCGGGACTCGATCCCAGGACCCTGGGATCATGACCTGAGCCGAAGGCAGACGTTTAACCATCTGAGCCACCCAGGCGCCCTCCACCCCTTCACTTTAAATGTGGGGCTTTCTATGGGTCTAAAATGAGTCTCTTGCAGACAGCATATCAATGGGTCTTATTTTTTAATCTAATCTGATAGCCTGTGTCTTTTGATTGGGGCATTTATCCTATTTACATTCATGGTAACTATTGAAAGATATGAATTTAGTGCCATTGTATTGCCTGTATGTTGACTGTGACTGTATATTGTCTGTGTTCCTTTCTGGTTTATGCTGCTTTTAGGCTCTCTCTTTGCTTAGAGGACCCCTTTCAATATTTCTTGGAGGGCTGGTTTCGTGTTTGCAAATTCCTTTAGTTTTTGTTTGTCCTGGAAGCTTTTTATCTCTCCTTCAATTTTCAATGAGAGCCTAGCTGGATATAATATTCTTGGCTGCATATTTTTCTCATTTAGTGCTCTGAAGATATCATGCCAGTCCTTTCTGGCCTGCCAGGTCTCTGTGGATAAGTGTGTTGCCAATCTAATGTTTCCACTTTTATAGGTTACATATCTCTTCTCCCGAGCTGCTTTCAAGAGTTTCTCTTTGTCTCTGAGACTGTAAGTTTTACTATTTCATGTCGGGGTGTTGACCTATTTTTATTTATTTTGAGAGGGGCTCTCTGTGCCTCCTCGATTTTGATGCCTGTTTCCTTCCCCACATCAGGGAAGTTCTCTGTTATAATTTGCTCCAATATACCTTCTGCCCCTCTATCTCTTTCTTCTTCTTCTGGGATCCTAATTATTCTAATGTTGTTTCATCTTACTATATCGCTTATCTCTCGAATTCTGCCCTCGTGATCCAGTAGTTGTTTATCTCTCTTTTTCTCAGCCTCTTTATTTTCCATCATTTGTTCTTCTATATCACTGATTCTCTCTTCTGCCTCATTTATCCTAGCAGTTAGTGCCCCCATTTTTGATTGCACCTCATTAATAGCCTTTTTGATTTTTATTTGGTTAGATTTTAGTTCTTTTATTTCTCCAGGAAGGGTGTCTCTAATAACTTCCATGCTTTTTTCAACCTAGCTAGTATCTTTAAAATCATGATTTTGAGCTCTAGGTCTGACATCGTACTAATGTCTGCATTGATTAGGTCCCTGGCAGACGGTACTACCTCTTGTTCTGTTTGCTGAGGTGATTTCTTCGTCTTGTCATTTTGTCCAGAGGAGAATAGATGAATGAGAGAACAAAATGCTAACAGGTTAACAACATCCCCAGAAAATATACTCTAAAGAAATCAGGAAAGACTTGAAACCAGGGGAAAAGAAAGGGAAAGAGAGAAAAAAGAAAGGGAAAAAAAATGAAAGAGAAAAAGATAAAAACAAACAAAAACAGAACAGAGCAAAACAAAAAAAAAACAGAATATGATCAAATATGATCAGGCTAGTGCATAGATCAGTGCCACACACTAGATTTTGGGTGTATTTTGGTCTGTTAGAAGATAGTGCCTCCTAAAATTGTAAAGAAAGAAAGAGTTATATATGTACAAAATAAGGATTGATACAATGAAGTGTTGGAAGATGACTGTAAAGATGAAAATTATAAAAGATTTTATAAAAGGAATTGATAAGTTGTTTGAAAAAAGAAGGAGAAAATTTAAAAAAAAAAGGGAGAGAATGTGATCAGGCAGGAGACTAGAACAAAGCCATACACTAGAGATTTAGGGTATATTTTGATCTGTTAGAAGAAACTGTATCTCAAAATTTTAGAGAGTGAACAATTTATATCTATATATATGCCAAAAATAAGGGTAACTACTATGAAGGGATAGAATATGACACTAAAAATGAAAAATAAAAATGTTTTTTTTTAAAGGGATTTAAAAGATGTTGGTTGAAAAAGGGAAAAAGAAAAATTCAAAAAAATCAGTTAAAAAAATTAACTTTGAAAAACTAATGAATCATGGTAAAAAAAGGCATGAATTCTATGTGCAGTATTCCCCTAGCGCTGGAGTTCTCCTGTTCTCCTTGATCGGTGAACTTGGTCTTGGCTGGCTGTTCGGGCTGATCTTCTGGGGGAAGGGCCTGTTGCCGTGGTTCCCAAATGTCTTTGTCGGAGGCGGAATTGCCCTGGCCCTGTGAGTCCGGGCTAAGCAATCTGTTCGGGTTTGCTCTCGGGAGCTTTTGTTCCCTGCAAGCTCTCGGTACAACTTTGGAGGATGAGAGTGAAAATGGTGGCCTCCCAATCTCCGCCAGGAGGAGCCGAGAACTCAGAGCCCCCCTCCTCAGTGCGCCCCCGGAGAAAAGCAATCACTCCCATCTCCCCGGTCTCCGGCGCACTCCGTGCTCACCCGGCCTGTGACCAAGCATTTCTATCTCTGGCACCTGACTCCGTGTGGAGTCTCCAAACCCAGCAGATCCCTGTGGCGCGCTCCCACGCCACTCCTCCCGGGGGAGCAAGGGGAGTCTCCCCGGCTCTGCTGCTTGTTGGGTCCCTGCTGGAGGAGCAGTGGCCCGACTGGGCTGCAGATCACAGTTTATGGCCACCCCGAGCTGAGAGCCTGTGCCTTGGCTCTGTCTCTGCAGCCGGCTTCCCCGCTCTGATACCTGGGAGCTCTGCCGCACTCAGGCACCCCCGGTCTTTCTGTGACCCCGAGGGTCCTGAGACCACACTGTCCCGCGAGGTTTCCACCCCCCGCTTAGCCACTGGAGTGACGTCCCTCAGCGGAGCCAACTTCTAAAATTTCCGATTTTGTGCTCCGCAGCTCTATCACTTGCCAGAAGCGGCGGAGGCCCCCTCCCCCACCATCTATCCTCCCGAATATTGCCTCGTGTTCACTTCTCTGCACGTCCTACCTTCCAGTAAGTGGTCGCTTCTCTGTTCAGAGAGTTGTTGCTACTCTCCTCTTCGATCTTCTGTTGAGTTCGTAGGTGTTCAGAATGGTTTGATCCCCATTCAGCTGAATTCCTGAGACCAGACGAAATCCAGGTCTCCTACTCCTCTGCCATCTTGCTCCTCTTTTCCCGGACCACTTTCTTATACCATACACAAAAATAAATTTAAAATGGATTAAAACCCAAATGTGAGACTTGAAACCATAAAAATCCTAAAGGAGAACACAGGGAGTAACCTCTTTGGCATCAACTGTAGCAACATTTTCTAGATAGGTTCTCCTGGGGCAAAGGAAACAAAAGCAAAAATACACTATTGGGACTACATCAAAATAAAAAGCTTCTGCCTGGGGAAGGAAACAATCAACAATCTGAAAGGCAACCTACTGAATGGGAGAAGATATTTGTAAGTGACATATCTGATAAAGGGTTAGTATTCAAAGTACATAAAGAACTTATACAACTCAACACCAAAAAACCCCACAAATAATCCAAGTTAAAAATGGCAGAAGACATGATATGCTCATCACTCAATCATCAGGGAAATACAAATCAAAGCAACAATGAGATATTACCTCACACGCATCAGAATGGCTAAAATTAAGAATGCAAGAAACAATAAGTGTTGGTGAGGATGCAGAGAAAAGGGAACCCTCTTGCACTGTTGGTGGGAATGCGAACTAATGCAGCTGGCCTGGAAAACAGTATGGAAGTTCCTCAAAAAGTTAAAAATAGAACTACCCTACAAATCCAGCAATTGCATTACTAGGTATTGACCCAAAGAATACAAAAATACTATTTCAAAGGGATACATGCACCCCAATGTTTATAGCAGCATTATCTACAATAGCCAAATTATGGAAGCAGCCCAAGTGTCCATCAACTGATGAATGGATAAAGAAGATGTGGTATATGTATAATTAAATACTACTCAGCCATAAAAAAGAATGAAATCTTGCCACTTGCAACAATGTGGATGGAGCTAGAGTATTATGCTAAGTGAAATAAGTCAGAAAAAGACAAATACCATGTGATTTCACTCATATAGAATTTAAGAAAGAAAACAGGCGTGCAAAGGGAAAGAAAAGAAAGAGGCAAAATAAAAACTTAACTATAGAGAACAAACTGGTTACCAGAAGGGAGACTGGGGGTGGATGGGTGGGTGAAATATGTGATGGGCAATAAGGAGTGCACTTGTGATGAGCACCTGTTGATGTATGGAAGTGTTGAATCTGTATGTTGTATACCTGAGACTAATATTACACTATATATTAACTAACTGAAATTTAAATAAAAACCTAAAAAATATATAGTATAAAATATATGTTATACAAACAAATATAATTCTATAAACATATCATATGTACTATTATGTACAAATGCCCAATATGTTATTTAAACATTCTTATGTATAATCTTACTGAACCCTCCTAAGTCTATGAAATGGTAATGTAGGACTATTGTCTTTTTTTACAGGTAGGGAAATTAAGATTCATTTCCTGTATTTTTTTTTTTTTTACTTTACAGGTCTATTCTAATCCACAGTAATAATTTTTAAAGGCCTTTAAAATTCAAAAGCCTAGTTTAATTTAAAATACCAACTAAAAGTGCATTAGCCTGAGAAACACTACGAATCACTTCAATGACAGAAAAAAAATGATGTCAACTAAATTTGGAGTGGGATGAAGTTTATCTGTCTATTCCATTTATCACTATTGATGGGAGCCAGGGTAGATGAGTCACAAAAGTGCTTGCCAAAAAATTCAAAAAACCCAGTTCTTAGTCTTAGTTTACTAATCAGAACACCCTTTAAATTACAATTTACCCTTGTAATTTAATATTTGTCATAGTTTCATCAAAATCTTTAATTTATCCCTATAAATTGATCCTAAATATCCTGTCAAATACCTTCAAAGTCTTATTTAACTGATGTGAGTACTCATAATGTCTCATGAGTTGAATGGTGTCTCCCCAACCCCCCGAAAAGATAAGATGAAATCCTAAACCCAATATCCCAGAATATGACCTATTTGGAAATAGGATTATTGTCAATATAATTAGTTTTTATTAGATCATACTGGAGTAGGATGAGCTCTTCATTTAATATAACTTGCGTTCTTATAAGAAGAGGACAAAAGTTACAGAGACACAGACGCATGAGAATACCACACCACCAAGGAGGCAAAGATTGAAGTGCTACAGTTACCAGCCAAAGAATGCCAAGGATTTCTGGCAAACCACCAGACCTAGGAAGAGGCAAGAAAGGATTCTCCACTATACATTTCAGATCATTGCCCTGCCAACACTTTGATTTTCAATTTCTAGCCTCCAGAACTGTGAGACAACAAAATTGTATTGTTTTCAGCTACCTCGCTTGTATCATTTTGTTATGGCAGCCCCAGGAAACTAATACCCTCCTAAACCTACTTTGCCAAAAGAACCCCTGAAACATTATAGCTCACATTTATAACATGCTTACAAACTGCTATGCACCATGCTAAGCACATTATATGCATTATCATCTATAAAGTATTCAATTAAAAACAAACAAAACTAAAGACACAAACAAAACCCATTGAAGTGTGGCTCAATATTTCTCTCTACTGTGAGATTGCCAGTAAAGTAACTGAAGTTTAAAATTTTGTCTTGGATCAAAAACATTTTAAGAGATGGCAAGTCTGATCCAATGTTGGCCTGACCCTAGACCTGTGGAATTAATCAGAACACAGGTTAATCTATAATCAAATCTGTAATGCTTAAAAAGTTTTTTGTTTTAGAAATGACAATTGTAATTTTCCTCATTTCCACTTAATCTCCATTTTAAAAAAAGCTAGCAGTAGAAATAGCATGTGAAATACTGAAACAGTCTTCAAATTGCCTAGCAATCAATACTTTTACTGGAATAAAAAATCACTGTAGTCTACAATCAATGTAAAGAGTTAAATTCAGTCCTTTTTAATTTGATGGAAAATATTTCTTTCCTCTTTTATTACAGGTACTCTTTTTGTGTGTTCCAATAAAGATAAATCATTAAAAGTTTTTCTATTGAGGCTGATGCTTTCCAGTAAAAAACAAAAAATTCCAAACATTTGGGAAATAGCACCTTTTGTTTGTTTGCTTTACCATGCAACTTTCAAACCCAAGATTACTCACTATTTGATGTCTTATGGTACTTTTTTTTTTTTGCATTTTCTGGATAAATAATCACCATAAAAAGGCAGCCTATATATTTACAACACCTCACTACTCCGTGTACTCCACAAGTTTAGAATTACTACCACCAAATTAATGTTAGATGAAAACTTAAAGGCAAAGTAGTGGAAAGTTTAATTATAACTTCTTAATCATTTAATATAAATATCTTGTGATCTTTTTTATGGATTTCACAAAGCTTGTAGTTTTTCTGGTTGAACTAAACAATGATGCATACTATTCATTTATTTATTAAGTACCAAATTGAAATGATGTATTGCAAAAAAGATAAAATCATAGTTTTTAATCTTATTTTCTATGTTTACTAGTTTTCTTTTTATACTGTCAATACTCATTTTGACACTTAAGAGTTTACTATATATAATCACTGAATGAAACATTATGGCACAGGACAGCTTTTGGTGACCCATTCAGTTGGTGACCTCAGATAAAATATGTTCAGAGGGGAAAAAAAGTCATTTTTACTTTATAAATTGGGTTTATAAGTTAGTTCAACTTGTCAGAGCATCTTATATCATTTTTTTGCTGAGCACAAATATAAGTAATCTCCTCATATACAAGTCTATTTTATTAAATATCTTTCACATCATGTTACTGTTACCTTACTTTTTTCCATCTTATAAGAGTTTAGTCTGCAGTGTTTACTAATAAAAATAGGACTAAAACATGCCCTCCCAAGATACTGTCTCAGAAATGGTTTCTGTATATCTAAAAATCCATTCCAATAATCTAATAATATTAATGGCTTTTCAGAGAATTGCACAGACAACACAGTAATAATATTTAAAATGAGTCCCATGTTGCTGGAACAAGCCACATTTTTTTGTGCAAAACCACATTGTAGAATAAATTTGCATGAAACTAATAAATGCTGATCTGAGAGTCAAACTCATTAAAGAGAACCCAAGCTAAGAAGATCTAACTCTCGAGTACCTATTTTTTACATCTGCCAGCTCAGGTGGTCGGGCAGCTGTAACAAAGAAGGCTATTGACTGAAGCAAGCTGTGGAGGATGTGTGCGACACTTGCATAAAAATATATATATATTTTAAATAAAAATTATATTATAAAATGTATATTTTTAACTTTGTTTAAAATTAGGGATATATTATGAATACTTCTGTATATCAACAAACATGCAAAGCATAATTTATCAATACTTTCTGTTGACCTATCTTCAAGTTATGGGCTTCTACTTTTGGCTGTTTCAAGTCCACTGATCAGACTCATTAAAAGCATTTTCATTACTGTGATTCTACTTCTAGCATTTCCTTTTGATTCTTAGTTTCCATTTTTGTGTGTCATCCTGTGATCTTTTTCCATTAGATCCCTTAATATAGTAATCATAGTGATTTTAATACCCCTATCTAATGATTCTAATATTTACATCATATTTTAGTCTAGTTCTGATGACTGCTTTTTTCTTTTTTTTCTTTAAACATATAATATATTATTGGTTTCAGAGGTACAGGTCAGTGATTCATCAGTCTTTATATAATACCCTGTGTTGACTACATCACATGCCCTCCTTAATGTCCATCACCCCGTTACCCCATCCCTCCACCCTCTCCCCTCCAGCAACCCTCAGTTTGTTTCCTATGATTAAGAGTCTCATGATTTGATTCCCCCCTCTCTAGTTTCGTCTTGTTTTATATTTCCCTCTCTTCCCCTATGATCCCTCTGTTTTGTTTAATTCCACATATCAGTGAGATGATATGATAAATGTCTTTCTCTGACCTATTTCACTTAGCATAATACACTCTAGCTTGATCTACGTCATTGCAAATGGCAAGATTTCCCTTTTTTTAATGGCTGTGTAATATTCCATTGTGTGTGTGTATATGTATGTATACATATGTGTATATATATCACATCTTCTTTATCCATTCATCTGTGAATGGACATCCGGACTCTTTCCATAGTTTGGCCATTGGCCATTGTTCCTATAAACATTGGGATGCAAGTGTCCTTTCAGATCACTACATTTGTATCTTGGGGGTAAATACCCAGTAGTGCAATTTCTGGGTCATATGGTAGCTCTCTTTCCAACTTTTTGAGGAATCTCCATACTGTTTTCCAGAGTGGCTGCACCAGCTTGCATTCCCACCAACAGTGTAGAAGGGTGCCCCTTTCTCCACATCCTTGCCAACATCTGTCGTTTCCTGACTTGTTAATTTTAGCCATTCTAAATGGTGTGAGGTGGTCTCTCATTGTGGTTTTGATTTGTATTTCCCTGATGCCCAGTGATGTTGAGTATTTTTTCATGTGTCTACTGGCCATTTGGATGTCTTCTTTGGGAGATATGTCTGTTCATGTCTTCTGCCCATTTCTTGATTGGATTCTTCTTTGGGTATTGAGATTGATAAGTTCTTTATAGATTTTGGATACTAGACCTTTATTTGATATGTCATTTGCAAATATCTTCTCCCATTCTGTCGGTTGTCTTTTGGTTTTGTCAATGGTTTCCTTTTCTGTGCAGAAGCTTTTTATCTTGAGGAAGTCACAATAGTTCATTTTTGCTTTTGTTTCCCATATCTTTGGAGACATGTCTAGCAAGAAGTTGCTGTGGCTGAGGTCAAAGAGGTTGCTGCCTGTGTTCTCCTCTAGGATTTTGATGGATTCCAGTCTCATATTTAGGTCTTTCATCCATTTTGAGTTTATCTTTGTGTATGGTGTAAGAGAATGGTCCAATTTTCTCAACACCATTTGTTGAAGAGAATTTTTTCCATTGGACATTCTTTCCTGCTTTCTTGAAGATTAGTTGACCAGGGAGTTGAGGGTCTATTTCTGGGTTCTCTATTCTATTCCACTGACCTATGTGTCTGTTTTTGTTCCAGTACCATACTGTCTTGATTACTACTGCTTTGTAATAGACCTTAAAGTCTGGAATTGTGATGCCAACAGTTTTGGTTTTCTTTTTCAACATTCCTTTGCCTATTCGGTGTCTTTTCTGGGTCCATGCAAATTTTAGGATTATTTGTTCCAGCTGTGCAAGAAAAGTTGATGGTATTTTGATAGGGATTGCATTAAATGTATAGATTGCTCTAGGTAGCATAGACATTTTAACAATATTTTTTTTAAAAGATTGTACTTATTTGAGAGAGAGAGAGCATGTGTGAGCACAAGAGTGGGGTGAACGGCAGAGGGATAAGCAGACTCCTCACTGAGCAGGGAGCCTGATGTGGAACTCGATCCCAGAATTCCAGGATCATGACCTGAGCCAAAGGCAGAAGCTTAACTGACTGAGCCACCCAGGTGCCCAATATTTCTTCTTCTAATCCATGAGTATGGGATATTTTTCCATTTCATTATATCTTCCTCAATTTCTTTCATGAGTATTCTATAGTTTTTTGAATACAGATCCTTTGGTTATATCTTATGGTTTTGGGTGCAATTGTAAATGGGATCAACTCCTTAATATCTCTTTCTTTGTCTCATTGTTAGTGTATAGAAATGCAACTGATTTCTGAGCATTGATTTTATATCATACCACTTTACTGAATCCCTGTATGAGCTCTAGCAATTTGGGGGTGGACTTTTTTGGGTTTTCCACCTAGAGTATCATGTCATCTGCAAAGAGTGAGAGTTTGACTTCTTTGTTGCCAACTTGGAAGCCTTTAATTTCTTTTTGTTGTCTGATTGCAATGGCTAGGACTTCTTATACTATGTTGAATAGCAGTGGTGATAGTGGACATTCCTGCCGTGTTCCTGACCTTAGGGGGAAAGCTCCCAGCTTTTCCCCATTGAGAATGATATTTGCTGTGGGCTTTAGGTATATGGCTTTTATGATATTGAGGTATGTTCCTTCTATCCCTACACTGTTAAGAGTTTTAATCAAGAAAGTTGCTTTACTTTGTCAAATGCTTTTTCTGTATTTATTGAGAGGATCATATGGTTCTTGTCCTTTCTTTTATTTATGTGGTGTATCACATTGACTGACTTGTGGATGTTGAACCAGCCTTGCAGCCCAGGAATAAATCCCACTTGGCCATGGTGAATAATCCTTTTAATGTACAGTTGGATCCCATTGGCTAGTATTTTGATGAGGATTTTTGTATCCATGTTCATCAGGGATATAGGTCTATAATTCTTTTTGGTGGGGTCGTTGTCTGGTTTTGGGATCAAGGTAACACTGGCCTCATAGAAAGAGTTTGGAAGTGTTCCTTCCATTTCTATTCTTTAAAATAGGTTCAGAAGAATAGGCATTAATTCTTTAAACATTTGGTAGAATTCCACTGCGAAGACATCCAGCACTGAACTCTTGTTTGTTGGGAAATTTTTGATTACTGCTTCAATTTCTTTGCTGGTTATGGGTCTGTTCAGGTTTTTATTTCTTCCTGGTTCAGTTTTGGTAGTTTATATGTCTCTAGGAATGCATCCATTTCTTCCATATTGCCTAATTTGTTTGAATATATTTGCTCATAATATGTTCTTATAATTGTATTTCTTTGGTGTTGGTGATCTCTCCTCTTTCATTCATGATTTTATTTATTTGGGTCCTTTCTCTTTCTTTTTTATGAGTTTGGCCAGAGGTTTATCAATCTTACTAATTCTTTCAAAGAATCAGCTCCTACTTTCGTTGATCTGTTCTATTGTTCTTTTGGTTTCTATTTCATTGATTTCTGCTCTGATATTTATTATTTCTCTTCTCCTGCTGGGTTTAGGCTTTATTTGTTGTTATTTCTCTAGCTCCTTTAGGTGTAAGGTCAGGTTGTGTATTTGAGACATTTCTTTTTTTTGAGAAAGGCTTGTATTGCTATATACTTCCCTCTTAGGACCTCTTTTGCTGCATCCCAAAGATTTTGAACAGTTATGTTGTCATTTTCATTTGTTTCCAGAATTTTTTAAAATTCTTTTTTGTCCTGGCTGACCCATTCATTCTTTAGTAGGATGCTCTTTAGCCTCCATTTATTTGAGTTTTTTTTTTTCAAATCTCCTCTTGTGATTGAGTTCCATTTTCAAAGCATTGTGATCTGAAAATATGTAGGGAATGATCCCAATCTTTTGGTACTGGTTGAGACCTGATTTGTGACCCAGTATATCATCTATTCTAGAGAATGTTCCATGTGCACTTGAGAATAATATGTATTCTGTTGCTTAGGATGGAATGTTCTGAATATATCTCTGAAGTCCATCTGGTCCAATGTATCATTCAAAGCCCTTATTTCCCCCATTGATCTTCTGCTTAGATGATCTGTCCATTTCAGTGAGGGGGGTGTTATAATCCCCTACTATTATTGTATTATTATCTATATGTTTCTTTAATTTTGTTATTAATTGGCTTATATAATTGACTGCTCCCATGTTAGGGGCATAAATATTTACAATTGTTAGATCTTCTTGTTGGATAGTCCCTTTAATTATGATATAGTGTCCTTCCTCATCTCTTATTATAGCCTTTGGTTTAAAGTCTCTCTGATATAAGGATTATCACCCCAGCTTTCTTTTGATGTCCATTAGCATGATAAATGGTTTTCCACTCCCTCACTTTAAATCTGGAGGTGTCTTTGCGTCTAAAATGAGTCTCTTGCAGACAGTATATCAATGGGTCTTGCTTTTTTATCCAATCTGATCCCTGTGCCTTTTGATTGGGGCATTTAACCCATTTACATTCAGGGTAACTATTGAAAGATATGAATTTAGTGCCAAGTATTACCTGTAAAGTCACTGTTACTGTATATTGTCTGTGTTCCTTTCTGATCTATGTTACTTTTGGGATCTCTTTGCTTGGAAGATCCCTTTTAATATCTCTTGTAGGGCTTATTTGGTGATCACAAATTCTTTTAGCTTCTGTTTGTCCTGGAAGCTTTTTATCACTCTTTCTATTTTGAATGACACCCTAGCTGGATAAAGTATTCTTGGCTACATATTTTTTCTCATTTAGCACCTTGAATATATCATGCCAGTCCTTTCTGGCCCGCCAAAAATCTCTGTAGATAGGTCTGCTGCCAATCTATTGTTTCTACCTTTGTAGGTTACAGATCTCTTCTCCCAAGTTGCTTTCAGGATTTTGTCCATGTCTCTGAGATTTGCAAGTTTCTCCATTATGTACTGAGGTTTTGACCTATTATTGATTTTTTTTTTGGGGGGGTCCTCTGAGCCTCCTGGATTTTGATGCCTGTTTCCTTCCCAGATTAGGGAAGTTCTCTGCTATAATTTGCTCCAATATACCTTATGCCTCTCTCTTTCCTCTTCTTCTGGGATCCAAATTATTCTAATATTGTTTTGCTTTATGGTATCACTTGCCTCTCGAACTCTCCCCTCATGATCCAGTAGTTGTTTCTCTTTTTCTCAGCTTCTTTATTCTCCATTATTTCGTCTTCTATATCACTAATTCTTGATTCTACCTCACTTGTCCTAGCAGTTAGAACCTCCATTTTTTTTATTGCATCTCATTAATAGCATTTGTTATTTCAACTTGGTAAGATTTTAGTACTTTTATTTCTCCAGAAAGGGATTTTCTAGTGTCTTCTATGATTTATTCAAGCCCAGCTAGTATCTTTATAATTGTTATTCTGAGCTCTAGTTCTGACATCTTACTTATGTCCATACTAAGTTCCTGGCAGTCAGTATTGCCTCTTGTTCTCTTTTTGAGTTGAGTTTTTTCATCTCGTCATTCTGTCCAGAGACGAATAGGTGAACCAGAGAAAAAATACTGAAATGGCAATAATGACCCCAGAGAAATATACACTAAACAAACAAGAGACCAAAAACCAGAAAAGAAAAAAAAAATTTAAAGAAAAAACAAAGAATATAAACAGACAGGTGAGCAGAATAGAGTAATACATTGGATTCTGTGTGTATTTTGGTCTGTTTTATAGAAAACTAGACCCCAAAATTTTAAAGAAAGAAAAACTTATATATGTACAAAATTAAAATAAAAACAATGAAAAGATAGAATGTAACAGTAAAAATGGAAATGAAAAGACAAGAACAAAAGAGAGAGAAACAACAACAGAAAAAAGGAGGGGATATAAACAGACAGGTGAAGAGAAGAGAGAAATACACTATCTCCTGAACGTATTTTGGTCATTTTGTTACAAGAAACTACATCTCAAAATTGTAAAGAAAGAAAAACATATACAAAAATAAAGTTAAAATATATTGAAAGGATAGAATGTAACTGTAGAGATAAAAATTTGAAAAGACTTTAACAAAACAAAACAAAAAATGAAAAAATAAAACAACAAAAAAGAGAATATGATCAGATAGGTGAATACAACAGAGCCGTATAGTAGATTTTGGGTGTATTTTGGTCTGTTAGAAGAAACTGCATCTCAAAATTGTAAAGAAAGAAAACCTTTTATATACAAAAATAAGATTAAATACAATGAAGGGATAGAATATACCTGTAAAAATGAATATTAAAAAAGATTTTATAAAAGAGTTGATAAAATAATAAGAAACTGGTTGAAAAAGAAAAGAAAAAATTGAAAAATAATTAAAGTTGAAAGACTAGAGAATCATGGGGAAAAAAAACATGAATTCTATGTGCTGTATTCCCCCTAGTACTAGAGTTTTGTAGTTCTCATTGACTGGTAAACTTGGTCTTGGCTGGATGTTCTTTCTGATCTTCTGGGGGAGGGGTCTATTGCATTGAATCTCAAGTGTCTTTGCCCCAGTCGGAATTGTACTGCCCTTCCCAGGGGACCAGGCTAAGTAATCTGTTCCGATTTGCTCTGTGTGGCTTTTGTTCTCTAAAGGATTTCCGTGCAGCTTTAGAGGATGAGAATGAAAATGGCAGCCTCCTAATCTCTGGCCCTGGAGCCAAAAGTTCTGGGCCCCACTCCTCAGTGAGCCTTCAGAGAAAAGCAGTCAATCACTGCTCCTGTCTCCCTAGTCTCCAGCCGCACTCTATGCTCACCCAGCCTGTGACTGAGTATTTCTTTCAGGCACATGACCCCATTGTGAGTCTTCAAACCCTGCAGACTCCTAGAACTTGCCCCAACAACCCTTTTGCCAAAGGAGGATGGGGGTCTCACAGGTTCTGCCCCTTATTGGGCCCCTGCTTGGAGATCAGTCACCTGACTGTGCTGCAGTTTGTGTTTTAGGGCAATGCCGAGCTGAGAGCCCACTTCTGGGTGCACTGTTTAGAGCCAACTTCCCTGCTCTGATGCCTGGGATCTCTGCCGCATTCAGGCACCCCTGGTCTTCCTGTGACCCCAGTGATCCTGACACTTCACTGTCCCAGTTAATGTTCCATACCCACTTAGCCACCTGAGCGACATCCCTCACTAGAGCAGACTTAAAAGTTCTGATTTTGTGCTCCGCTTCTATATCACTTGCTGGTGACCAGCTTACAGAGGCTCCCTCCCCCTATGGTTTATCTTCCCATATATTGCCTCAGATTCACTTCTCTGCACCTCCTACCTTGCAGAAAGTGGTCAATTTTCTATTTGTAGAGTTGCAGCCATTCTTTTCTTCGATCTCTGGCTGAGTCACAGATGTTCAGAATGATTTGATAGCTATCTCATTGAATTCCTGGGACCAGATGAAATTAAGGTCTCCTACTCCTCCACCATCTTGGAATCCACTCTGCTTTGTTTCATTAGATTTGTTTTTGCTTCCTTTTTTAACATGCCTTATAATTTTTGGAAAGGGGGAGATGATGTATCAGATAAAAGGAACTTAAGAAAAAGGCATTTAGTGTAAGTATACATGTTTCTCAGGTTAGGATTTGGACTCTGGTTATAGTTTGCTGTGGCTAGGTACCAAAGGCTTCATATTCCTTTTAGCCCCCTTGCTTTTGTCTCCCTTCTTGACTTTTAAGCTTTCCTATGTATTCCTGTTGAGTGTGTGTCTTCCTATTGTTTCAGCCTTAATACATCATTAAAATACCAGAAATTTATTAATGCGTTATGGGTTAGAGAAACAGTCTTCTAATTACATCTCAGTCTTTCAGTGGCCAGTGTCTTTGGTGACCACACAACTGTTTCTCCAGTGGTTAGCTCTAATCTTCCTGCCTTCTCTTTGACTTCCTTGTTGCATGGTTCCTAATTCATTTCCTTGAAGCCCAAACCGCCATTGACTATATTTTTGTTTTTCCCTTATGATAGAGACAAAAGTTGGCAGAGCCTGGGATTATGTTTCAGAATGGTGTTTAGGCAAGGTTTTTCCCTAGAGAGTAGTCCTTTGTTATGCTGCAATCCCCAAACTTCAGAATGACTATCCTTCCTCTTTCCTTGCCAGAGCCAAAAAGGGATCTTTCTCAAATCCTAATGAGCACATGAAAATAGCAGAGCACTCCAAGGACTATAGCCCCAGGGGGTATCATCTTCACCCTAGCCCATGCTCAGTCTCAAGGCAAATTACCATTTAAGTGTTTCTACCAATTTATGGCTCCAGCAGCTTTTGCTCCAAGTAAGCTGATCTTAGTTGCTCTCTCTCTCCATGGGCATGTTTCTTCAGATTTTGGTGTGGTAGTTTTTCCTACAACCTTGCTTCTCTCATGAGTCCAACAAAATTCATTGATCTTCAGTTTCTCTACATTTTTCTTATTGGAAGAGTGAAAACAATGCCTTCCCAGCTTTTTATATGTCAGAATTGAAATGCTAAATCATGTTTTAAATGGTGGTTTTTAGGTTTCCTTTTTAAACATTTAAATGGTATTAATTATTTTGTGTATAGTACAAGGTAGAAATCCAATTTCACTTTTCTCAAATTTATTGCCTCATTATTTTGAATGTGTACTCTGTTATTCCCTACTCCAGAATACAACATAAATAAGGGCACACCACTTTTCTTTTTTGTTTTCTAATGTTTCTAATCCACAACTTAAAAAATAGTTTCTTACATTAAATAATAAATACTTGTTGGGTGCCTGGGTGGCTCAGTTGGTTAAGTGACTGCCTTCAGCTCAGGTAATGATCCTGGAGTCCCTGGATCGAGTCCCGCATCGGGCTCCTGCTCAGCAGTGAGTCTGCTTCTCCCTCTAACCCTCCCCCCTCTCATGTGTTCTCTCTCTCTCTCAAATAAATAAATAAATAAAATCTTTAAAAAATAAAAAAATAAATAATAAATATCTGTTGATTTAATTTATATAAACAAGGACCTATTTCTGAGCTCCTAGGTATTTTACTTGTTACTTTGGTTTATTTATTTTTCTCTATGTCAACACCTTTTTCACTAAAATAGTTTTATATTATCTTGATATTTTTTAAGATAACTCTTCTACATAAATAATAGAATCAGAATAAAATTCCAGGGGAAGCTCTGAGAATTTATCATTTACAAAGTACTTATATCCTTATAATATTGAAAATTTTCTATAAGAGCAAATCACTATTTAGATATTTATTATGTCTTTGTTTCGTTACTGAAAATTTGCAGGTCACAGAAAATCTCCAAACTATTTTAATAACATGATTCTCACAAATGGTAAGAAGACTTGTAGGAGTGGTGTTTGAGTTAGATATCCAGGAATGAATCCTTGGACAAAATCATACAACTACTCTGTCAATGAGGGTCTATCCTTGCCATAATCAGAAACTTGGCACAAAGGAAGTCAATAGTCCCAGCCACTGGCTTTATAATCACTCAACATTAGCCATTTTGCCTGGACTGGGAAGGTGTTAACACAAATGTTGGCTTCAGGAGAACATCAGCTTCAATGCCATTCAGATCAGAAAGATTTTTCTAAAATTATTGACTCAGGAGCCACGCTGGGTCTAATAGAAATACAAAAGCAAAAATATATGTTTTACACATTGCCAAATCCCCAGTGTAAATTGATTCCAAATTCAAGTCCAAGTTCAGTTGGTACACTTGATTGGCAGAACTTAAATTTCTTCTGGAACCTCAACAATACAGGAATTTTAGAAATGTGTTTTTCAGCTTTTTAAAATTGATGTAATATACTAATGCACACTTAGAAGTTTAAAAAATGGTGGTTGACTTAATTTACCTGTCACATTGCCAAAAATTTTTGTAACGATCTCTACAAATGTCTTGATCATCTTTTCTGAGATTTCCTTCTGATTTTTGACTGTTTTTTGTATCTATTGTAAAATTAAATAAAATTTAAATAATATCTCCTAAGTGATTGTAATTTATTTTTACAATAATTTTAAAATCAGAAAATTGCATAACTTACTGTTTGTTATAATTTATACTTAAATATTTATATAGGTAACATTTCACCTACAAATAACTTTTTTTTACTATTTTTGTACAATTTATTGTTTATGCATTTATTTACTTGTGTTCTTTTTTGCACTGGTTTGTGGTATAAGGTGTAAAATTAAGCCTCCATATGATGAGCTGCTTTGACCTATGGTAAAACTGAGAGGAAATCAAATGGCCTAACTACAAAGTTCCCATCCTCACTCTGGATAAGGTCCATTAGCCAAACGTTCTTTGTCAAAAGGAAAAGACACAGTTCTTGCTTATCCCTGAAAAGTAGGTTTCAATTCCCTGCTAGCCTGTAGAATTGTTCAAACAACACAATTTCATCCTCTCCTAATAACCAGAGAGCACCCCATCCCCTTGATGCTAAAATGCCTGCCTCTCCAACCTCCCTCAATATTCACTCTGTTCCTAAAGGCAATACCCATATAGCACTGCATCCTGTGCATTGTCCTCCTCCCCCAAGATTATGTGTATACATGACTAATAAATTTCTGTCAGTATCATCTGCACAGTGTCAGGTGTTTGTTTAGCTAACCCTAGGTCAGGAATCACTCCCTCAGTAATGAGTAAATAGATAATTAAAACATGGCTTGATCTCTAGTCCAATTTGGAAAAAAAGTAGGATTAATGTAGTCTTTTTGCTAAATTAGCTTTTTATATGTTACTTTTTTCAGTGTTATTTATGTTTTATCATAATTTACTTGATTGTATTCTTATTTCCTCTTACTTAAGTTAGATATCTATTTCTTTAATTTTCAAGATTACTTACTTTCTAAAGATTTGACACTGTAAATTTCATTGTATCTCCTAACTTTGATATTTAGTGTTTTCATTATCATTCAATTGTTTATTTAAATTTCCATTTTGATAAATTTTTTGACTTCTGAGTTATATGGAAATATATGGTGATTTTATAACTTTCTCTTATATTTGAATCAAGTGGAAATTCTATAGTCAGAGAACATTGAATAAATGATACTGAATTTTGAAATTTGTTGAGATTTGCTTTAAGACTGTGCATGGTTAATTTTGTAATTATTTCAGATGAGATTTATATATAATAAGTTTCTTCCAATTGTGTGCACACTATACTTACTCCCTTAAATCATATGTTAATCATGTAGTTTAAATGTTCTATACATTTGCTATTATTTTTCTGCTTTGTTGGTCAATAGAGATATGTTGAATTATCCTAAAGTGATACATATTTTTGCCTTAAAATTCTATCCATTTGCTCCCTATATATCGTGTGACAATAGTATTAACTGAACTTAAAGGCAGAACTGTTATATCTACCTGAATAATTGAAACTTTGTAATTACAGTGTCCATATCTATTTCTAAAGGCACTTTCAGTTAAAAGTTTATTATGTATATTAATATAGCTACTGTTCATTTATTTTGGTGCATATATACCTGATTTATCTTTTCAAATACAGGCATACAATATTTTAGTGTGCTTTGCTTTATCACACTTAGCAGATAATGCAATCTTTACAAGTTGAAGATTTATGGCAACCCTGCATCAAGCAAGTCTATCAGTGTCATTTTTCCAACAGCATTTGCTCACTTCATGTCTCTGTGTCACATTTTGGTAATTTTTACACTATTTTGGACTTTTTCATTAGTAGTTATGGTGATCTATGATCAGTGATTATGACTCACTAAAAGCTCAGATGATGGTTAGCTAACATTTTTTACCAATAAACTTTTAATTAAAATATTTACATTTCTAGAGATAATGCTCTTGCACACTTCATAGACTACAGTATAGTTTAAATGTAACTTTTACATGCAATGAGAAACCAAAAAAAATCATTTGACTCACTTTATTGCGATATTCATCTTATTGCAGTAGCCTGCAATATTTCTGAGTTATGTCTCTATTTTAATTTCAACCTTTCAATATTCTTATAGATTTCTCTTGTAAAAAGCATGACTCTTATGGTTGTTTTATTTTAAATAGATGACTTCTTCCTTTGAACTGTTTAGTGCATGCAGTGGTTTAAATGTTTGTGTACCCCCAAAATTCATATGTTAAAATCCTAATGCTCAATGTAATGGTGTTAGTATGTGAGGCCTTTGGGAGATGGTTAGGTCATGAGGATAGAGGACTCAAATGGAATTAGTGCTCTTATAAAATAATCTCCACAGAGTTCTCTAGCCTCTTCTGCCATGTGAGGATACAATGAGAAGTCTGCAATCTGAAAGAGGGCCTTCACTTGACCTTGCTGGTAACCAGATCATGGACTTCCAGCCTCAAGAACTGAGAGAAATAAACTTCTGTTGTTTTTAAGTTACCCAGTCAGGTGTATTTTGTTATAAGAGCCACATGGATTAAGATAGTAAATTTACATTTATTATTGTGACTGATGTACTTGGACATTTTTTGAAAAAAAATAACTTTCTTATATCTTTTTATTATCATGATTTTCCTAGTTTTTTTCCTTTTAATTATGGATTGAATGTTGCTTTTTTTTTTTTACAACCTCCCCATCCCACCTTACTTGTTTAGAAGTGAAACAATTTCTATCTAATTTCAATATTTATATTTGAAATCTTACCTTATCTAATTAGGGATTAAGTTTAACTAATGTCTTAATCCTGCCACCCTGTTTCCAAATGAGGACCTTCTCGTACATCTGATCACCTTCCCCTATTTCAAAATGTCTTCTACACTACCCCCAAGCATTAGTGCTATGAAAACTTTATCTGACTAGGTAACTGACCTTAAAACATTTTGATGGCTTTCCAAATTCCTTTAAGTTTTTTAAACAATTTTTCAACTTTATTTATAAATGCCATTCCAGATTTTTCTACTACCAGTTCTACCAACACTATGTGCTCCTTATGAGCTAGTTTTTGCTATTTATCTGCTCTTTTACGTGTATATATGTGTGTACACATGCACACACATATACAGACTGCAATACCATAATGCTTTTAATCATACTGTGTTTCTCTTACTGTGTTTTCCCAATAATATGCTTGACAAAATTCAAATAAAGTTTATAGATCCATTTGAAATGTTATGTCTGTACCCTGGTCATATTTTTCTTGTCCTCCTTATCATTTCTGCAAACAATTTCCCTCCCATTTGTGTATCCAAAATATATAATATTATAGTATAAATACTTGTTTACAAGACTGTTTTCCTTTTGAAGCAGTGGGACTCCTTGAGGACAGTCATTATGATTTTGGTATATCCAGATTCCAACAATAGTTGACATTAAGTTGAAAGCTCACTACACTTAATTACTGAATTACTTGATTTAATTATTTTATTGTTGAATAAATTGATATTTTTCACTTATTACATCATTTTAACTTGTCCATAGCACTGAGGATTTAATAACACTCTCAATATGTAATGAGAATACTGTAAGATTCAGTAAATTTTACTATCCCATCAACCAGTGGGTATAATATCAATAAATCTCTGCTTAATAAAAAAATTAAAACTCTGTGCTCGCTTCGGCAGCACATATACTAAAAAAATTAAAACTCATATAATAAGGTACAACCTTTCCCACTAAGTAGTTAATACTTCGAATTATATTTTCTGTACAAATGTGAAGCTGGTATTTTGTGTGCAAATTAAATACTTACAAGTTTCAGGTACATTGATTTGTCCTTAAGATAACATTGTGACAAACTAAATGCTACATATTCCTAAAGTCATTGTGGACATTATAATTAATGAAAAAGAACCACTTTAGCAAAATCAAAGTTTTTGTTTTAGCTAAATTAAAAATAAAGATGATTGCACATCTCTGTTCTCATCATACACTGAGCATAGAAATACTGGGGCATTGCTAAAAGACATCTGGACAAGGAAACCACTGTTCTAACTCTTAAATGCAGAGTCAGCGCTGCCTAAGGCTTTATTTACATGGCTGGATATGTTGGAAAATTATGGGGGTAATTTAATGTATAAGTTCAATAATCAATTGTGTCTATTCTTAAAAAACAAAAACAAGACCAAAACTAAGCACTTTTTAAAAAATCAAAAGATTTTAGGGTAGAAAGGATCTTAAAGCTCAGCTTATTCAACCATTCCTCCAATCTACAGATTTGCCTTCAGAACAAGTGATCAGGATGAGAAATTAGTAAATCCCAATTTGTCTCTAACTACTCTACCTTGTGAATTGTTAAATGTAGGCCCCTGGCTGAAAAAAAAAAAAAAAAAAAACTTTAGGTTTAATTACTTAGCATAGAGCATGGAATCATAATCATCTCTCTTATTCTACCTCACACATTTACTGTTGATATAATCTGTTAATATGATCATTTCTGGTCACATGAAATTTTAAGCATTCTGTCAACTATCATCCACATCCAAGTTCCATATATAAAACTTATATTCTGCACCTAACAAAGTTGATTTTAGAGTCTTAGTTCAGGACTTTACAACAATTACTCTACCTCCCTTTTGTTCTAACAAGCTTTTAATCTTACCTCGCAATGTGTCTTTGCATTTACATACTTAACAAAGAATTTACATATTTAACAAAATTTAACATATTAACTATTGATTGATTTTAGTACAAATTTGGAAAAATATATATACATAAAGGATAATATTACAGAGTTTCCATAAAGTTATTTATTTCTGGCACTGATTTAAACATCTGACTCTAAGCTAAAACATTAATCTGAGTGTTTCAGTCAAATTAGCTCAATTCCGATGATTTAACAGTCACTTTGATTTAACATTTATTCAGTTCTAGAAGCTGGTCCACTTGTTGCCTATATTGGGATTATGTCTAGATTCAGGGGAAGTCTAACTAACACCACTGCAGGGGAATATAACTGGTCCATGCTTATGCAGATAAAAATACATCTCTATTTTTTTGGCACAGAAAATCTGAAGTGATTGTCCCAGCAAGGCTTTGCAGTATTTTCCTGTTGATTCAATTCTATTGTGGTTTTTGCTGGAGCTAATCCCCTGATGTCCTGTTGCATCTCCTATTTGATGCCTGCTTGTGATCCCCCACATATCAAACTATATAGGGTGACTTTATTTTGTCCTTGGGAAATGTCCGTGCCTCTCTGTTCCACCTTATGAGACTGGCAGGGCTTACTCTGAGCCACACTTCTTGTCTCCTGATGAGACAGTTGGGGACCTTATCCCCTCTAAATTACCTCTTGGAGATTTAGGAGTATTTTCTTTTCAACTTTAAAGCCCCTCTTCCCATCTCTTTGGCCTCTACTTCTGAAATATATTTCAAGGCCACTTTCGCTGATTTTTCACTGAGAACATTTGTGTGGCTTCCTTTTTTCTGAATCACAGGCAAGGAGCAAGGTACAGACCTGTTTATTCCCAATTTTCTTAATTCAACTTGGAAGGTAACTCTGCTTGCCACATGTCCTCTCTCCCCCAGCTGACATTCAACATTGTCCTTGGCTAGAGAATTTATGATAGAAAATTATATGTAAACTGATTTCCTACCTTCTCTTATTTTCTAGGTCTAATGGCCTTTCTATTTGGTAATAGGAAAGAGGTAGAATGTGCTTTGGTGTTATTGTATTTCCTCTTTCTGCCACACCTGAAACCTTATATATCACAGTCGGTAGTTACAAACTTGGTGACTTTGATGGTTCTTGTCTGTTCATCCCTTCTTATATTCTTATTATAGGGTAACTATATAGGGTAACTCTCATGAGGCTGAAAGAGGTCCATTCCATACTGCCATATGAAACTTACAAGTTGATCCTTTATTAATCTCATATAAATTATTACTTTATAGAGTTTCCTGTTACTCATGCCTTATTTTCACCAAGAATATTCCTGATACTTCTTTTTTTTCTTAAGATTTTATTTATTTGACAGAGAGAGACACAGTGAGAGAGGGAACACAAGCAGGGGGAGTGGGAGAGGCAGAAGCAGGCTTCCCACAGAGCAGGGAGCCCGATGCGGGGCTCGATCCCAGGACCCTGGGATCATGACCTGAGGCGAAGGCAGACGCTTAATGACTGAGCCACCCAGGTGCCCCTCCTGTTACTTCTTTTAATATATTCTTTTGTAGTAGCTAGTTATTGTAATTTCGTCTTCCTCAGAATGTTCTCTGTACAAAGGAGGTGAGTTTTGTAGCAATATTTGGCTATACTTATAGTGCCTCTCTAGCTATAGTTAATTGATCTATGAGTGAAAAACTGACCTGAGAAGAGACAATTATATTTCTTCTCTTGGGAATGTGAAATTTGAAAGAAGAGACATTGAAATATCTAAAGAAATGTGTCATATTGATGCTTATACCATAAAGAGAAGTTCTATAGATTTCAGCCATGGACATATTCAAATATGTTTCCAATTTCTTTCTTTTCTAAACCATGTATATTTAATTTTCATTTCACTTTTGGAAAAATATACTAGTTTCCTTCTATTTAATCTCCATTATCTGTGTACTCTAGTTCAAACTGGATTTCTCTGATTTACAATATGGTTAGTTCTGGCTGAAAAACCTATGAGCATAACCTATGAGGATGATTTCTAGGTTTAGGCAATGAAAATGCCCTGCATGATTCCCCTGTCCTCTCTTCCCAGCTGTAGAAACCTGGAAGCCATTGTTGATAAGGCAAAGCCATAATACCTCTGAGTCACCACTTGGAAGTAAGTTGCCGTTAAGAGCAGTAGGATACACAGCTGACTTGGCATACATGAGGGAAACAAATCCTCTGATCAGTGTTAAATCATTCAGATTTATTACTTGTTACTGCATCATAGCCTAGTATATTATGAGTAATAAAACTACTTTTAGTACTTAAAACAACCTACTTTTTCTACTTTTGTGTTCTTATATATGCAGTCTTCTTGATGGAGAGTCTCTCATTGACCAGACTTTATCCAGGCTCCTCTGAGCCCTCTTCTTGATTAGTCCTCAATCATGGCCCATAAAGACTTGACCAAAACTATACACAGCTTCTAACAGCATGAGGCTGCTTCACCAGGATGACCCTAAGGTCCCCTTAAGGATCTTTCTCAGAAAACTCAAGGCTGCCTAAAAGATTTTACTGTTTGTTTTAGCCCAAGATAGGGCCCCTGCCTGCATAAGAGGTTAAGAGTCTAAATTCCATATGCACAATTAACAAACCCAGGTGGACCAACTCCCCCTCATAATTTTTATTTACTTCCCTGACTCTACTGATCCCCCACTCACTCCCCTCTTTATTTTTTCATTCTCCCTTTAAAATGACCAGTTACCTCTGTATAGAAGTTGAATTTAATTCACACTGGACTCTTATGATAGGAGTATACTGCAGACTAAAATCCATTCTTACTACTTTAACTTTTGCCCAAGTTATTTATCTTTGACATTCTCTCATGAAGATGTTCCTTGTCTCTCTCTCGCTCCCATTCCAGTCTCATCTTTACATCAGTCATCTGGCTAACTAGCTAACTATTAAATATATTTAAGATGATGCATCATGAGATACTCTTTAAGAAAGCTATTCCTATCTCACCAAGCATAGGGTATGCAAAATTTTCTGTATTTACTGCCAAACTATCATTTGTCCCTATTATTGTACTATTGCACAGTACTGCATTATCCCAACCCAAACTGCCTCTATTAACAGACTTTTAAGCAAATATAAATGATATAAAGTATATTATTCTGAAAAACTATCACAGTATTTGGCAATTAATAGATATCTATTAAACAGTCATGGGTTACAGCTGGAAGTAAATGAAATAATGACTGTAAAACATCAAGTACATATAAATGCTGAATAAAAAATAATTACATAAAGTAGTACCACAGTATCAAACTATCAAACTCACCTAACATCTGGTAAAATTCCATTATTAGAAGAAAAAATGGTCTCACTGAACCAAAGATGCTTTCAGATATACCTAAGAGAGCCCCCATTTTTTAAATTATAGTGAAATTTTGCTGCAAAATTTAAGAGGTTAAGTGGCAAAACATGTTGCTATCTTAGCAATGGGAGGATGTCAAATCTAAAAAATAATAAGTAATTAATGAGTAAAAAACAAACTAGACTCTTAAATATAGGGAACTGACGGTTGCCAGAGGGGAGGGGGATAAGAGAGTGGGCAAAGTAAATAAAGGCATTTAAGATATGCAAACTCCCAGTTATAACATAATTAAGTCACGGAGTTGAAAAGTACAGCATAGGGAATATAGTCAGTAATATTGTAATAAGGTTGTATGGTGACAGATGGTGACTACAATTATCGTGATGAACACTGAGCAATGTATAAATTATTGAATGTGTTGTACACCTGAAATTAATATAAGATTGTATATCAATTATACATCAATCGATCAATCAATCAATCAAGTTTAACACAGGAGAATAATATTGTGTTTGCCTAAAGGGAAAGCTGCTTTTAGCTCAGTTTCAGTTAGGAAAGGACTCTTCCTTTTGTGTCACTTCAGAATGTTGATCTCCTTTACTTTAACAAGTATTATGCCACTACTGTATTCCAGGCTTTATCTGATTCTACATTTAGATGGAAACCAACACAGAAAAAAATATAGCTTAAGGAAAAGCAAGAGATTCATCAATTGTTTTAACACTAGGCAAACAGAAAGAAGGGAATTAAGAGGAAGGAGCTAGTGTACTGTGTACTGTACACAACCAGTTTTTTCCTTGTATTGTAAAAAGGTATTTATGTGAAAAGAAAATTATAAAGCCTACAAATATAGGCAAATGGAGAAGAAAGCATAATAATGTTTTACTACATTGTAAGGTCCCTAAAATTAAAGAGTGGCTTCCAGTTCAGAATGATGTAGAGCATGAATATTGAAGATTTTGTAAAAGACTGGTATGATCTGAGGGAAAAACACAGACTGGAATGAAACATTCCCCTGGCAAGAGCTTTCATTAGAATAAACAAGTAGATTTTAAGTATTATCATATATAGACACATAAAACACATTCACATGTATAAGAGTTTCCAAGTACACTTAAATTAACTTCATATATACCTATGTACAAATAGTTTACATTATACAGGGCATGCCATTTTAATTAATGATTTTGTAAATAAGATTATAATGTCATTGTTAGCTCTTGGCAGATAAAATCAAGTTTGTTTCTACTGGACATAATATTATATATGAAATATATACACACATATATGTGTGTGTATACATATACACATACACAATATGTGTGCATACATACATACATATACACATGTGTGTTAAGTTAAAGAGTTAAAATATTTATTAAGTATCTTTATATTTCTGAGGGATATAGTTTTCAAGTAGGGTCTTTATTTGTCCTAGTGTATAGTCACTTCAAAAATGAGTTGGGATCTTTTTCCTTTCTTGTATCATGAATACTAGTCATATCAAATTTTCTGAAATTTAAAACATTGTTTTTAATATGATACTGAGTTATATATTTCCTAATCTGTTTTTCTGTTAGAATCGAATGCCCTATATTTATGCATAGTTTAACTGAGGTAGCATGACACCAAACTACTGACAATTCCTCATATAAAGTTTTGTGAATAAGGAGAATATAGAGATAAAATTTTTAAAAACTTTTTAATAGAAGGATATCACATTGAGATACACAAATACACATCTGTGAAGAATCTTAAGCCATCTATGTAGGCCCCTTACATCAGTCTGCACCTCTTATACTTACAACGACTTTCTAATTAGTCTCATGCTTCTTCCTTATTCAGGCCTGAACTGTTCTCCTACATATTCCAAGGTGTTCTGTACATTTTAAAGTTCTATAAAATGGAAATAGGTACTTAAGCAGTTTACTTATTTTATATAATTCACATTCATCACTCTGCCAAGAGAGTAGAAATTTTAGGACCATAAGCATAAGAAACTAAGAAGGTTTGTTTTATAATTTAAATAATAAAAATGGAGAACTTTGCTTTCCCAATATCTTACTGAGTTATTATAAAAACAAACCCTAAGAAAAGTTCTTGGAAGATGACACCAGGAAGAAACCCTGAGACAGTGGGAAAAGTGAGAGAGAGGAGGGAAAAAAGGCAATATAATATACATTAATGAGTAAGATATTTTGTCTTCTATTGCATCAGAATTATCCCACCATAATAGAGAAAACCTGAGATATTCACCTCTCATCCTTTATGAGTTAAAGGTAATCTCAAAGCATTAATTCTCTGATTTTTTTTCAAGCAAGTTGCAATGTTCCAGAAAAATCCCTTGGGCAGAGTAGCAGTGGGAAGCTGTAAGCCTGGACATTATCTACTCTGGCTGCAGGTAAACTCAGAGGTAGAAATCAATGTAGAATCTTCTGTATTTTGTATAAATCCTGAAAATTTCAACAGGTAGATGAAGTGAGAATATATGGATGTACATAAAATCCAAATCAACTACTACACCTTTCAAAATTGTATTAAGGATCAATCAAAATTTCTCCAGGTAAATTATCTTGAATCATGATTTCCAATCACTATCACATTAATGTGCAATAGTTTTTTTCAATATTATTAAGTATTTCACAATTATTACTTGGTTAAACTGAATGGTTATGGTGTATTCCCTAAGTAAACTAGCTCAGGACAGCAAATTTAAATGTGCTTGATAAAGAAGTACAAGTTACTGTGTTGACTAGTGAGTGAAATTTCTGATTAACATTGGAGAACTCCTGTATCAGTTGTCTCTTTACAAGATTTTGTTTATCCTGTGTCAAAGCAAAATCAATTGACTTTTCACAAGACAGTGTAGTTAGCAAAAATCACTCAACAGATGCTTAAGAACATGGTTTATCTTCCAGACTCTTATAAATTGCAGAAGGGTATCTTGTGCAGGGCAGGTGAGGTATTTTCTCTCATGAAATAAAAAGAAAAGTTGAATTAGGAAAATTTAAATCCCATTACAATTCTCTTATCCCATGCTCAGGAATGGATGCTTACAAAAACTATCTTTCTCAGTTTTTGCAAATGGTTAGATATCTTCTTCCTTTATATACATTATGGTATTATGCACATTATGGTACTATCATTGTAAGCCTGTGTAAAGAGAGGAGTAAGTCTTAAGTAAATCACCAGTTACCCAGCCCTGTGCTATTGATAGATACTGATTAAGGGGATACCTGCATAGTTAGATTATTTCTTGGTAACTTCTTTCCTTAGTATAATTGATTTTAAATATGTTTAATTTCTGGTTTATTTTTTATTTACCAGTTTAGAAGGATCCCACTATGTCATGTAAGCAAAAGCGTATGAAAAATTTGTTTTTAGAAAGATAGAAAGTGAAATTTGATTAAATTAACAATGAAATAATAACTTTTAAGATTGTTTTAGTAAATCAGTACTTCATTTTGTTGTTGATTGCATAAAAAGATTCACACAGTAGGATATAATTTTGAAAGTGCTAAAATTTGCATTCATTAAAGTTGCAGTGGCTAATCAAGAAATATCCAATTAAACACCACTTCAGCTGCATTTTCATCAACTGTGAGAACTTTCTACATAGCTAATGATAAAATTTCAGACTGCACGTAACTATTCTTGATCTGTTCAGATATGAATGTTTCTATCTTATAATTTTGTTATCTATGTTTGAAGGCAGGATCTGTCTTTTATATTTCTGAATAGTATATATTCATATATATCAACAAGGAATTGAAGAAATCTTTTTTTTTTTGCTTTAGAAGCAATTTATATTAAAATTGCCTTGCATTTGACCTATTGTGCCTATTGGACTCAATTTTAAAGGTGGTCTTCCCCAACATCAATTTCCGTTAAGAAATTTGAGACCTGGAGTGGTAAAATAATTTTTCAAAAAAGGGCCTAGAATTGAACTAGAACCTAGAACCCTTAATTATCATGCAATTATTTTGTAACACACTGAATTTCAATTTCAGTCATTCATGCAATAAATATTTTTGGTTTACATTCTTTTATGTACCACAGTAGGTGCTGAGGAATTGTGTCTAAAAAGAAATTACAAGGAGTTTATGTGAAGAAGTGATAAGATGTCAGGGAGACCATCTGTCTTACTGTAGTAAGTATTTAATCTACTCAAGTCTGGACTTATAGCTGACTTGCTTTAGAGAAATTTTTTTTGTTAATGAGTGGTCTTAATCCCTTATACCTAGATCTTAAGTTGGTACACACTTACAATTCTAGAAATGTAAACTGTGGTCTATATCAGATTTGATTAATGACAGAATTGTGAAGCAAGCAAAGACTGTGTCCAATTAGCTCTTTATGAAAAGCCCCATGGTATTGTTTTGGTGGGATTCTTCCAGATGGTTTGAGACCTACAAATGCCTCTTTCTCTGTGGGCTGGGAATTTCTGGGGCTTTGTACTTTTCTATATTAGGAACATGAAGTAAGTATGATGGCTATACCCATGGCTCTAGAATAAGACCGCCTCATTCTAACCCTGGCTCTATCTCTTAGCAGATATAAATGTTGGTCAAATTACCTATTCTTTCTGTATCTCACACTTGACTTTCTACTTCAATTTCATCATACAGTTATAAACATTAAACAAGTTAATTTATGGGAAAAAAAACCTACTATCTATGAATCAGCACCTAGTAAGCAATCCAGAAAAGTAAACTGTTATCCAAATATAATCCATGGATTAAGTCTGTTTTCCATTTTCTTTAATTGCAAAAATGTGAATCCAAATGTATATCAAATCATTCTACATTTAATATAGTCAAATTTTAAAGGTCATCCTCAGATATTTCATTATTAGTCTAAGCAGGCTTTTTTTTCTTCAATTACAGATAATATTCATTGTTTATTAGATTTTAGTAGTAAAATCTAGAGCTATTCCACTACTGCTGTGGTGGAGTAAGAAACTCTGAAAGGAAGCTCTTTAATAAAAACAGAAATAACATTGAAAAATTATCAAAATCAACTTTTTTAGAACTCTGTCAATTAACTAAAGACTTTTGATAATCCAAAAATCATGGACTAAAAAAAAAAAAAAAAGGACTGAATACTAGTAAGAACAGTAAGTTTTTGATCTTCATTAACTTGACCTAATCCTATCTCTTTCTCCTCTATAATAGTCTAGAAAGTCAAGAGTCACAAATATGGTAGTTGTGAAAATCAGCATCCTAATATCACCTGTCTAGGACAGATGGATTTGGAGTTCCCTAAAACCTCCATTCTCAGAATTGTCACTATTTGATCTGGCATCTTGCAGAAAAGCTCCATTCTCAGGACTTGTCATTCTTTGACATGACTTTGAGCTCACTCCGTGCAACCTGTGTATCCCCCTCTCCAGGGAATTTTTTCCAAAAATAATCACTAAGAAGTTTTTAATATTCCAACTGTCTGAAGTGGTTTTATCAGTTAGGCTAGGAAGAGGCTGACCAAACAAAACAAAACAAAACAAAACAAAACAACGAAGCAAAAATCTGGCAATGGGATAAACATAGAGAGATTTTAAAAGCCTTAAAATATTCCCAGGAATCTAGAAGGCCATGCATATGTGCAGTGCTATACATAAGAACAGGAAAGACCTGGGGCGCCTGGGTGGCTCAGTCATTAAGCATCTGCCTTTGGCTCAGGCCGTGATCCCAGGGTCCTGGGATCGAGCCCCGCATTGGGGTCCCCGCCTGGTGGGAAGCCTACTTCTCCCTCTTCCACTCCCCTTGCTTGTGTTCCTGCTCTCACTATCTCTCTCTCTCTGTCAAATAAATAAATAAAATCTTAAAAAAATTAAAAAAAAAAAAAGAACAGGAAAGACCTGAGAAGGCTTTAATCTCTAAACTCTGGTTAACCCTGAGGTATGGCATGAGTTAGATATAAAGACTAAGGCAGAATTATAAACCACCTTTCAGAGAATGAAGACTTGTCCTGACACACATGTAATGTCACCCAGGAAAACTGGGAGACTTAATGATTAAAAGCATTTAAACAAATATTTCTTTAAACATTTTATAATCACTAGGCTAACCAAGCAGAAACTTCAGTGACTGCACATGACAAAGAATACTTTGCAAATTAGCCAAAAAACTTCATGTAACAGGAACAATAAAAAAGCACAAAAATCAACACTAACAAGAAGCAGTGTGAGGAAATTTAATTTACAGAATTGCTCCATTATTTTAAATAACTTTTTTTTAAAGATTTTATTTATTTGAGAGAGAGACAGAGAGAACACAAGCAGGGGGAGCTGCAGGCAGAAGGAGAGGGAGAAGCAGGCTCCCTGTTGAGCAAGGAGCCTTGATGCAGGGCTCAATCCCAGGACCCTGAGATCATGACCTGAGCCGAAGGCAGATGCTTAGCTGACTGAGCCACCCAGGTGACCCTTGAATAACAACTTTTAAACAAGGAATTACACCAAAAATATAGAAAAGTTTTTCCTGTGCATAAAAATAGTTGATAGAACTGTCCCTGAGGAAGCCCAATGTTGAAGAAACTAATCAAAGACTTTAAACCAGCTATTATAAATATGTTCAAAGAACAAAAGGGAACCAGACAAAATAATTTAGGTGTGAAAAGATGTTTATATTTTCTACTGGGTGAGATAAGAAATTATAAAAAAAAAAGAAAAAATAGAAATTCTGGAGTTGAAAAGTAAAATAATTGAAATGGAAAAATCAGTGGAGGTCCTCAGGAGAAAAGATAGCAAATTTGAAGACATGTCAACTCAGATTATTCAGTGCAAGGAACAGAAAGCAAAATAAATAAACAAAACTAAAAGGGCCTTAGAGACCTGAAGTGCATCATCAAGCATACCAATTTACAGATGAAAGTAATGGCTGAAAAGTTTCCAATGTGTTGTAACATTTTAAATTGTTTTTAATGGCTACAGGGTGGCTCAGTCATTAAGCGTCTGCTTTTAACTCAGGTCATGATCGCAGGGTCCTGGGATTGAGCCCCCCCATCAGGCTCCCTGCTCTGCAGGAAGCCTTCTTCTCCCTCTCCCACTCCCCTTGCTTGTGTTCCCTCTCTCACTGTGTCTCTCTCTGTCAAATAAATAAAATCTTTAAAAAATATATTTAATTTTATTTTTAAAAAAGTTTTTATTTAAATTCCAGTTTGCATATAGTGTAATTTTAGTTTCAGGTGTACAATATAGTGATTCCAAACTTCCACACAACACCAGCTACTCATTACAACAAGTGCAACCCTTAATCCCTATCACCTATTTAACCCATTCCCCCACCCCTTTCTCTCTAGTAATCATCAGTTCTCTATAATTAAGAGTCTGTTTCTTGGTTTGCCTCCCTCTGTTTTTTCTTCCCTTTGCTTGTTTGTTTCTTAAATTCCACATGAGTGAAATCATATGGTATTTGTCTTTCTTTGATTTATACAAATATGTTGTAAATTAATTAGTACCTCCAAGAAGCTTACAAAACTTTAAGTAGGATAAACTCAAAGAGATTTACACCTAGACATATCATAGTCAAATTTTAGAAATAGAATGACAAAAATGAATTATAAAAGAAAAAAAAAAGTTTCTAACATATATGAGGGAATCATAAGATTAATAGCTAATTTCTTATCAGAAACCATGGAGAATAGAAGGCTGTGGAATTACATATCCAAAGTACTGAAAGAAAAATATCCATTTATGATGAAAGCCCTCAGCAAAGTGGGTTTAGAGGGAACATACCTCAACATAATAAAGGCCACACATGAAAACCCCACAGTGAACATCATACTCAGTGAGGAAAAACAGAGCTTTCCCCCTAAAGTCAAGAGCAAGAAAAGGATGTATACTTTTACCATTTTTATCCAACACACTATTGCAAGTCCTAACAACAGGAATTAGACAATATAAAGAAATATCTTCCAAATTGGTAAGGAAGAAGTAAAACTTTCACTATTTGCAGCTAACATGATATTATATACAGAAAACCCACAAAGACTGCATCAAAAAACTACTACAACTGATAAAGTCAATTAAATCACAGGATACAAAAGCAATGTACAGAAATATGTTGCATTTCTATACACCAATAATGAAACAGCAGAAAGCGAAATTAAGAAAATATCCCATTTACAATTGCACCAAAAATATAAGACACCTAGGAATAAACTTAGCCAGAGTGATGAAAGACCTATACTCAGAAACTATGAAACATTGATGAAATAAACTAAAGACAATACAAAGAAATGGAAAGACCTTCCATCCTCAAGGATCAGAAGAACAAATATCGTTAAAATGTCTATACTACCCAAAGCAATCTATACATGCAATGTGATCCCTATCAAAATACCAATGGTATTTTTTTTCCACAGAACAAGAACAAAAAGATTGTAATATTTATATGGAACCACAAAAGACCCTGAAGAGCCGAAGCAATTTTGAAAAAGAAAAGCAAAGTTGGAGGTATGACAATTCCAGATTTCAAGTTAGATTACAAAGCTATAGTAATCAAAATAGTATGGTACTAGCACAAAAAATAGACACTTAGATCAACAGAACAGAATAGGAAATCCAAAGATAAACCCACAACTATACAGTCAATTAATCTTTTGCAAAGCATGAAAGAATATGCAATAGGAAAAAAACAGCTTCTTGTACAAATGGTACTGGGAAAACTGGACAGCAACATGCAAAAGAAGGAGACTAGACCAATTCCTTTTATTTTTTATACTTTAAATTTTTTATTGTTATGTTAATCACCATACATTACATCATTAGTTTTTGATGTAGTGTTCCATGATTCATTGTTTGTGCATAACACCCAGTGCTCCATGGAAACTGGACCACTTTCTTATACCATACACAAAAATAAATTCAAAATGGATTAAAGACATAAATGTGAGACCCGAAAACATGAAAATCTTAGAAGAGAGCTCAGGCAGTAATGTCTCTGACATCATCCTTACAGTTTTCTAGATTTGTCTCTTGAGGCAAGGGAAACAGAAACAAAAATAAACTATTGTGACTACATTAAAATACAAAGCTTCTTGGGCTCCTGGGTGGCTCAGTTGGTTAAGCGACTGCCTTTGGCTCAGGTCATGATCCAAGGGTCCTGGGATTGAGTCCCACATTGGGCTCTCCCTGCTCTGCAGGGGGCCTGATTCTCCCTCTGCCTCTGCCTGCCACTCCCCCCGCTTGTGCTCTCTGTCAAAAATAAATAAGATCTTAAAAAATAAACAAATAAAATAAAATACAAAGCTTCTTTTTTTAAAAGATTTTATTTATTTGAGATAGAGAATGAGAGAGAGAGAGAGCACATGAGGGGGTGAGGGTCAGAGGGAGAAGCAGACTCCCTGCTGAGTAGGAAGCCCAATGCAGGACTCGATCCTGGGACTCTAGGATCATGATCTGAGCCAAAGACAGCCGCTTAACCAACTGAGCCAACCAGGCGCCCCCAAATACAAAGCTTCTTCACTGTGAATGAAGCAATCAACAAAACTAAAAGGCAAAGTACTGAATAGGAGAAGGTATTTGTAAGTGACATATCCAATAAATGGTTAGTGTCCAAAATATATAAAGAACTCTTACAAATAAATATACCCCCCTTTAATCCAATTAAAAATGGACAGAATAAATGACAGACATTTCTCCAAAGGAGACATCCAATGTTCAACATCACTCATCATCAGGGAAACACAAATCAAAACTATAATGAGATATCACCTCACTCTAGTCAGAATGTCTAAAATCAAAAGCACAAGAAACAGCAAGTGTTGATGAGGATTTGGAGAAAAGGGGACCCTCTCGCACTGTTGGTAGAAATGCAAACTGGTGGCAGCCACTCTGGAACACAGTATGGAGGTTCCTCAAAAACTTAAAAATAGAAATACCCTACAATCCAATAATCGCACTACTGGATATTTACCCCCAAAATTCAAAAACACTAATTCAAAGGACAAATGCACCCCTATGTTTATGGTAGCATTATTTTCAATAGCCAAATTATGTAAGCAGCCCAAGTGTCCATCAATAGATAAGTGCATAAAGAATATGTGGTACACAGACACACACACACACACACACACACACACACACACACACACACACACAGGAATATTGTTCAGCCATGAAAAAAGAATGAAATCTTGCCATTTGCAATGACATGGAAGAAGCTAGAGAGTATAATGCTAAGTGAAAAGAGTCAAACAGAGAAAGACAAATACCACAGATTTCACTCATACATGGAATTTGAGAAACAGAACAAGTAAGCAAAGGAAGAAAAGAGAGAGAAGCCAAGAAACAGACTCTTATCTATAAAGATCAAATTATGGTCACCAGAGGGAGGTGGGGTAGGAAGATGGGTGAAATAAGTGATGGGGATTAAGAAGTGCACTTGTCCTGATGAGTATTAGGTGACATATAGAAGTGTTGAATAACTATATTGTACACCTGGAAATAACATAACATTGTATGTTAACCATACTGGAATTAAAATAAAAAATAAAACACAAAGGACTGAAAGAAAAATCTATCAAGGACTAATTCTATAGCAAAACTATCATTCAAAACAAGAGAAATCAAACCATTTCCTGATAAAGAAAAACTGAGAGACTTCATCAAGAACAGAACTGAGCTACAAGAAATATTTAAGGAATTCCTTCAGTCTCAATTGAAAGGGCACTAAAAGGTAACTCAAATCCACATGGATAAATAAAGTACACTACTAGAAGTAACTAAATAGGTATGTATAAAAGTCGGTACAAATGTGATTTTCTTTGTAAGTCTTTTATCTCACTTAACAGACAATTGTATAAAACAAAAATTGCACAACTGTGTTGATGGGCATAAAATGTGTAAAATATAAGTTATATGAAAATAAAAGTACAGATGAGGCAAGAAGAAATGCAGGTATAATAGAGCAAAATTTTGTATACTATTTAAAATAACTAGATATTAATTGAACTACCTTGTTTTAAGTTAAAATATAAATCAAAATCCCCAGGGCATCCACTAGAAAAATAACTAAAAATATATAGTAAAATAAATAATTATATTTAAATGGTATATGGAAAGTACTATGATATAATGCAGTAATCAAAGAAATGAAAGCAAAAATTATAAGACATATATAAAGCAAATTTAAAAATGAGTGACAAAAATCCTACTTTATCAGTGGTGCATTATATATTAAACTTCCAATCTAAAGTGAAAGATTGACGGGCACATGTAAAAATATAACCCAATTAAATGTTGTCTACAAGACTTACGCTTGAGATTCAACAACAGAAATAGATTGGAAAGATGTGAAAATTATAAACACACATGCACCCAACAAAAGAGTCCCCAAAAATGTAAAACAAAACTGACAGAATTGAGGGAAAAGCAGACAATTCAACAATAATAGTTGGATACTACAGTATCACACTTTCAATTATGGATAGAAATGCTAGGCAGAATATCAACAGAAACAGATGTTAATACCACCATAAACTAACAAGGCCTAACAGATTTTTATACAACATTTCACCCTTTCCAAAAAAAAAAAAAGAAAATGTACATTTTTCTCAAGAGCACAGGAAATATTCTCCAGGATAGACTATTTATTAGGCTATAAAATAAATCTCAGTAAATCTCAAAGGATTTAAATAATACATAGTTTCTTCTCCAACCATAATCAAATTAAATTAGGATACGAAAGAAAGAAATATATAAATATGTGAAAATTAAACAACACTCATGAAAAATCAATGAGTCAAAGAAGAAATCATAAGGGTTATTAAAGCATATTTTGAGGTAAATAAAAACCAAAATGTGGCAAACCCAAATTATGGAATGCTGCTAAAGCAGTGTACAGAGAAAATTTATAACTGCAAATGTCTATGTTAAAAGAAAACTCAGTAATCCACTTTTCCTTCTTAAAAAACAATTGGAGGAGGAACAAGATGGCAGAGATATAGGAGTCCTAAATTTTGTCTGGTCCCAGGAATTCAGCCAGATAGTTATCAAACCATTCAGAACACCTACAAATTCAACAGGAAATTGAAGGAAAGAATAGCAGCAACTCTCTGAACAGAAAAGTGACCACTTTCTGGAAGCATTTTGTTCTCTCATTCATCTATTCTCCTCTGGACAAAATGACAAGACAGAAAAACTCACCCCCCCAAAAAAGAACAAGAGGCAGTACTGACTGCCTGGACCCTAATCAATACAGACATTAATAAGATGTCGGAACTAGAATTCAGAGGGACAATAATAAAGGTACTAGCTGGGCTTGAAAAAAGTACAGAAGATACTAGAGAATCCCTTTCTGGAGAAATAAAAGAACCAAAACCTAACCAAGTCAAATTCAAAAAGTGCTAGGATAAGTGAGGCCGAAGAGAGAATTAGTGATATAGAAGACCAAATGATGGAGAATAAAGAAGCTGAGAAAAAGAGAGATAAACAACTACTGAATCATGAGGGCAGAATTCGAGAGATAAGTGGTATCATAAAGTGAAAGACATTAGACTAATTGGGATCCAAGAAGAAAGGGGGGGGCAGAAGGTATATTGGAGCAAATTATAGCAGAGAGCTTCCTTAATTTGGGGAAGGCAACAGGCATCAAAATCCAGGAGGCACAGAGAATCCCCTCAAAATCAATAAAAATATGTCAACACCCCAACATCTAAGAGTAAAACTCACAAGTCTCAGAGACAAAGAGGAAAGCATGAAAGCAGCTTGGGACAAGGGGTCTGCAACCTACAACAGTAGAAACATTAGACTGGCAGCAGACCTATCCACAGAGACCTGGCAGGCCAGAAAGCACTGGCCTGATTTATTCAGAGCACTAAATGAGAAAAATATGCAGCCAAGAACACTATATCCAGCTAGGCTGTCATTGAAAATAGAAGGATAAAAAGCTTCCAGGATAAACAAAAACTAAAAGAATTTGCAAACACAAAACCAGCCCTACAAGAAATATTGAAAGGAGTCCTCTAATCAAAGAAAGAGCCTAAAAGTAAGGAAATTGAAGAAGTAATAAAAAATCTCCCAACAAAGAACAGCCCAGGGCCAGATGGATTCTCAGGGGACATCTACCAAATATTTAAAGAAGAATTAATACCTATTCTTCTGAAGCTCTTTCAAAGAATAGAAATGGAAGGAAAACTTCCAAACTAATTTTACGAGGCCAGCCTTACCTTGATCGCAAAACCAGACAAAGACCCTGTTAAAAGGAGAACTAGAGACCAATATCCTTGATGAACATGGGTGCAAAAATTCTCACCAAAATACTAGCCAATAGGATCCAATAGTACATTAAAAGGATTATTCACCATGACCAAGTAGGATTTATTCCTTGGCTATAAGTTTGGTTCAACATCTGCAAATCAATGTGATACAAAACATTAATAAAAGAAAGAACAAGAACCATATGATCCTCTCAATAGATGAAGAAAAAGCATTTGACAAAGTACAGCATCCTTTATTGATTAAAACTTCAGAGTGTAGGGATAGAGGATACTTACATCAGTATCATAAAAGCCATCTATGAAAAACCTACAGTGAATATCATTCTCAATGGGAAAAAACTAAGAGCTTTTCCCCTAAAGTCAGGAACACAGCAGGGATGTCCACTATCACCACTGCTATTCAACATAATACTAGAAGTCCTAACCTCAGCAAACAGACAACAAAAAGAACTTAAAGGCATCCAAATCAGCAAAGAAGTGAAACTCTCATTTTTTGCAGATGATATGATACTTTATGTGGAAAACCCAATCCACCCCAAAACTGCTAGAACTCACGCAGAAATTCAGTAAATTGGCAGGATATAAAATTGCACAGAAATCAGGGGCATTCCTACACACCACCACCAAGTCAGAAGAAAGAGAAATTAAGGAGTCAATCCCATTTGCAATTGCACCCAAAACCATAAGATACCTAGGGATAAATCTAACCAAAGAGGCAAAGAATCTGTACTCAGAAAACTATGGAATACTCATGAAAGAAATTGAGGAAGACACAAAGAAATGGAAAAACATCTCATGCTCATGGATTGGAAGAACAAATTGTCAAAATGTCTATGCTATCTACACATTTAATGCAATCCCTATCAAAATACTATCAACTTTTTTCAAAGAAATGGAACAAATAATCCTAAAATTTGTATGGAACCAGAAAAGATCCCAAATAGCCAGAAGAATGCTGAAAAAGTAAAGCAAAGCTGGTGGCATCACAATTCCAGACTTCAAGCTCTATTACAAAGCTGTCATCATCAAGACAGTATGGTACTGGCACAAAAATAGACACATAGTCAATGGAACAGAATAGAGAGCCCAGAAATGGATCCTCAACTCTATGGTCAACTAATCTTCAACAAAGCAGGTAAGAACGTCCAATGGAAAAAAGACAGTCTCTTCAACAAATGGTGTTGGGAAAATTGGACAGCCACATGCAGAAGAATGAAACTGGACCATTTCCTTACACAACACACAAAAATAGAATCAAAATGGATGAAAGACCTAAATGTGAGACAGGAATCCATCAAAATCCTTGAGGAGAACACAGGCAGCAACCTCTTTGACCTCCATCACAGCAACTTCTTCCTAGACACATCACCAAAGGCAAGGGAAGCAAGGGCAAAAATGAACTATTGGGACTTCATCAAGAGAAAAAGCTTTTGCACAGCAAATTAAACAGTCAACAAAACTGAAGGACAACCGACAGAATTGGAGAAGATATTTGCAAGTGACATATCCAATAAAGATCTAATATCCAAAATCTATAAAGAACTTATCAAACTCAATACCCAAGAACAAATGATCCAATCAAGAAATGGGCAGAAGACATGAACAGACATTTCTGCAAAGAAGACATCCAAATGGCCAACAGACACATGAAAAATTCTTCAACATCACTCAGCATTAGGGGAATCCAAATCAAAACCTCCATGAGATATCACCTCACATCAGTCAGAATGGCTAAAATTAACAAGTCAGGAAACAACAGATGTTGGCGGGGATGTGGAGAAAGGGGAACCCTCCTACACTGTTGGTGGGAATGCAAGCTGTGCAGCCACTCTGGAAAACAGTATGGAGGTTCCTTAAAAAATTGAAAAAAGCTACCCTATGACCCAGGAATTGCACTACCGGGTATTTACTCTAAAGATACAAATGTAGTGATCCAAAGGTCACATGCACCCCAATGTTTATAGCAGCAATGTCCACAATAGCCAAACTATGGAAAGAGCCAAAATGTCCACTGACAGAAAAATGGATAAAGAAGATGTGGTATGTGTGTATATATATATATATATATATACACACACACAATGGGATATTATGCATCCATCAAAAAAAATGAAATCTTGCTATTTGCAATGACGTGGATGGAACTATACGGTATTATGCTAAGTGAAATAAGTCAATCAGAGAACGATAAGTATCATATGATCTTACTGATGTTAGGAATTTGAGAAACAAGACAGAGGATCATAGGGGAAGGGAAGGAAAAATGAAACAACACAAAACCAGGGAGGGAGACAAACCATAAGAGATGCTTAATCTCAGGAAACAAAATGAGGGTTGCTGGAATGGAGGGGGTAGGAGGGATGGGGTGGCTTGGTGATGGACAATGGAGAGGGTAAGTACTATGGTGAGCGCTGTGAATTGTGTTAAGACTGATAAATCACAGACCTGTACCCCTGAAACAATACATTATACATTAATGAAAAAATTAAAAAAATAAAAAATAATCTTTTAAAATAAAAAAATTGAAAAATAGCATGTTAAGCCCAAAACCAAAATGTAGAAATAAATCATAGTTACTAGAGAAGAATTAAATAAAAATTGAGTATAAAATGTTAATAACATATACAAACCCAATAGTGACTCAAAATTTAAAAGAGGAATATTCAAACTACTAAATAAGAAATAAAAGAAAACATATCACTACCGACCCTATAGTAATAAAAAGGAGTATAAGGGAATACAATGAATGTTTATATGCTAAAAAATTAAGATGAAATGGACAAATTCCTAAAAGACACAAAATTCAGAAATTGAAAAAGAAATAAAATATCTGACTATAACAGGTACACAAATTGAATTATTAACCCAAAAAATTCCTACAAGAAAATTGAGGATTCTTTCAGTGTTAGAGAAAAGTTAATAATTCTCACATACTCTTCCAAATAATAGAAGAGATGTGAATATTTTTCAACTTATTTTTTAAACCTAGTGTTATCTTGATGCCAAAACCACAGATAGACATCACAAAAGGAAATAAAAAAAGCATAGACAACTATTCTTTATGAACATATACAAAAATTCTCAAAAAACATGCTAATAAACTGGATCCAAACATGTAAAATAAATTATACAACATGAGCAAATAGAATTCAACTGAGAACACAAGCTTTGTTTAACATATAAAAATCAGTCAATATAATACACCTGTGTTAATGGAATAAAAAGCAAACTACGTGATCATCTCAATACAGAGAGAGCACTGGACAAATCTAACATCCATTCATGATAAAAACTTTTAGCAACGAAGAATAGATACAAACTTCCTCATTCTAAGAAAGGCAAAACTTGTTGGCTAATATCATACTAATGGTGAAAGACTGAATGCTTACCAATAAAATCAGTAATAAGATTTTATTTTAAGATTGTACTGGAAATTCATGCCTGGGTAATTAGCTCTGAAAATAAAATAAGAGACATTCAATTTGTAAAGGACAATTTAAAATCATCTCTGTTCCCAGAAGGCATGATCTTGTATACAGAAAACCCTAAGGAATCCACTAAAAAAACTATTTGAACTAATAACAAGTTCAGCAATAGAAAGGTTAGGAACAATATGCAAAAGCCTATAGGCATACCACATTTAATTGCACTTTGCTTTATTGCACTTTGCACATGCTAGTTTGTTTTTTTCTTTGTTTTTGTTTTTTTAACAAATTGAAGGTTTGTGGCAGCCCTGCATTAGGCAAATCTGTTGGTACCACCTTTCCAAAAGTATTTGCTCACTTTATATCTCTGTGTTACATTTTGATAATTCTCACCATATTCAAACTTTTTCATTATTATATTTGTAATAATACATATGATCTGTGATTAGTGATATCTGATAATGTAATGTAAGTGCTGATGTAGAAGCTGTAGCAAATTATCCAGAAGATCTAGGGAAACAATTCATTAAGGTGGCTACACTAAAATCAGATTTTCAATGGAGCCAAAACAGTCTTATTTTAGAAGAAAATGCCATCTAGGACTTTCAGTGCTAGAGAGGAGAAATTAATGCTTCTAAGGACAGGCTGACTCTCTTGTTAGGGGCTAATGCAGTCAGTAACTCAGTTGAAGACAATTCTCATTGACTATTCTGAAAACTGTAGGACCTTCACAGCTAGGCCAGCCACTGTTGCATGCTGTTACCCTGCCCTGTGCCCTAGCCACTCCAGTATGCAATTCCTAGCCACTGTTATGCTTTGGGTGTCAAGCATAGGATTAGTGGCCCAGTGCAAATTTTACTAATACCACCACCCACTCCCAAGTTCCCAGATGGACACACCTCTTAGAGCTGACCTGCCTGAGTCCCCCTAACACCACAGAGAGCAAGCACAGCCCACAACCAGCAGAGAGTCATTGCAGATGACTGCACTGAAAGGAAAAGCGACTCAGGTACAATAATAGGGTGAAGCAACACAAATACAATATTCTCCTAAAGTGCCAGGTTCTGGTGAACAGGGAACACTGCACTGCAAGGCACTCTAGGACCTCTTCTTCATAAAGTCACTACCTTCAAGAGCAGAAGACATATCTGACTTTCTTAACACACAGAAATAGACACACAGAGGCAGAAAAAATGAGGAGACAGAGGAATTTGTCCCAAATGAAAGAACAGGACAAGGCCATGGCCAGAGATCTAAGTGAACAGATCAAAGTAACATGCCTGATAGAGAATTTAAAGCAATGAATATAAGGACACTCATTGAACTTGAGAAAAGAGTGGACAGCACGAGTGAGAACTTTCATACAGAGATAAGAAGATAGCAGAGATAGAGGACACAACAAATGAAATGAGAAATATGCTTGAGAGAATGAACAGCAAATGGAAAAAGCAGAGGAACAAATCAGTAACATACAAGACAGATTAAGGGAAGTAATAAAGCTAAAAAAAAGAGAGAAAAAAGAATTATGCAAAATGAGAATAGACTTAGGGAACCCAGTGAGTTCATCAAACATAATAACATTTGTATTCCAGGAGTCCCAGAAGATGAGAGAGAAAAGGGGACAGAAAACGTATTTGAGGAAATAATAGGTGAAAACAGCCCTAACGTGGGAAAGGAAACATATGCAGATCCAAGAGGCACAGAGAACTCCCATCAAAATCTACAAAAGCAGGCCAAAAACAAGACATATTATAATTAAGTTTGCAAAAATATATTGATAAAGAAAAAAATTTCTAAAGCAACAAAACAAGACAGTAAGTTACAAGGGAAAACCCATAAGGCTAGGAGGAGATGTTTCAATAGAAATTTGACAAACTAGAAGGGAGTGGCACGTTATATTTAAAGTGCAGAATGGGAAACATTTACAGCCAAGAATACTCTATCCAAAACAGGTTTTAGAAGATGGTGGCAGTGTAGGACGACCCGAGGCTCATCTTGTCCCATGAACACAACTAGATAACTATCAGATCATACTAAATATCCCAGAAATTGGCCTGAAGACTGACAGAAGAAACTCCACAACTAAAGGGACAAAAGAGTCTACATCGAAGAAGGTAGGAATTGCAGAAACACAGTTTAGGGGAAAAACGGATGGCAGGTGCTGCAGAGAGGAGAGAGGTGTGGACATAGAGAAGGGAGAGAAGGAGAGACAGGGAGAAAGAGGGAGAGAGGGAAGCGCACAGGGGAACACCCAAAGCCATTGGCTTGGAAAATGAGAGGGGTTGAATTTCTTGAGTTCTTGCAACCATCAGGGCTTAAAGCCTGGAATTTTAAAGGTCAGCAGCTTTGGCAGTGATAGAGCCTGGGGAGCACTGCCCTGCTCCTGGAGAGAAGGTGGGCAAACAACCCAGGGGCAGACAGTATGGAAACAGTGGTCTGAAAAACACCTGGGGCACATTGCGGGGAGATTATTCACTATTCTAGGAATGCTTCCCTGAGAGGCAGGATTCACAGAGATACCTCTGGGAACAAAGGAGCTGACTGGGCCATTTCCCTCCCTTCCCCGCAGGATAAACACAGAGCCACCTGAGGGAAGCAGCTCAGTATGGACACTAGCTGCCTAACTTGCTTATACCAAGCCCCCCCTCCCTGTCCTCTGGCAGGATTACCCTTCACGATCAAGGTTGCCTCAGTGCCAATGTGACAGGCCTCTTCACCAGGAGGCAAGCATAAACCCATTCCTATAGATATCTCTACCAGAGGTCTGCAGGGCCTCTGTTCTGGTGGAGTTGGTGTCAGGTCTCATTTTACAAGCAGACCACAGCTCACCTAGTTAAAACTTAACACATTGAGGCCAGGGACCAAATGCTGCCCAAGGTAGGCAAGGAGAGCCTTGGCAGATGACTGGCCTAAAGGACAGAGCAGCCAAAACGCAACAGCTGAGTGCACTCCCAGAGACACTCCCTGAAGTGCCAGGCCCTATACACTACATGACCTTTTCCTCATAAGGCCATTACACTCAGGAGCAGGAAACATACCTGTTTTGGTTTTTTTTTTTTTTTCTAACACAGAGAAGAAAGTGGACTTAAACAAAATGCCAGGAGGGAGTAATTTATCCCAAATGAAAAAAAAAAAAAAAGACCACAGCCAGAGATCTAATTGAAACAGTTATAAGTAACATGCATGATGGAGAACTTAAGGCAATAATCATAAGGATACTCACTGGGCTTGAGAAAAAAGGACATCAGTGAGACCCTTACCACAGAGATAAAAGAGTTAAAGAATCAATCAGAGATGAAGAATGCAATGAACAAGATTAGAAACGGGCTGACACAACAAATAGCAGTCTGGAAGAAGCAGAGGACTGAATTAGTGACCTAGATGACAAAATAATGGGAATTAATGAAGCTGAACAAAAGAAGGATTATGCAACATAAGAATAGACTCAGGGAAATCAGTGAGTCCATCAACCATAGTAACATTCTAATTTTAGACATCCCAGAAGAACAGAGAAAATGGGGCATAAAATTTACTTCAAGAAATAATAGCAGAAATCTTTCCTAATCTGAGGAAGAAAACAGACATCCAAATCAAGGAGTCACAGAGAACTCCCATTAAAATCAACAAAAGCAGGTCAACTTCAAAATATTATAAGTCAATTTGCAAAATACAGTGATAAAGAAAAAAAAATTAAAGCAGCAAGACAAAAGAAGACAGTAACTTATAAGGGAAGACTTATAAGGCTAGCTGGAGATTTCTCAAGAGAAACTTGACAAGCCAGAGAGGAGTGGCATGATATATTCAAAGTGCTAAATGAGAAAATACTGCAGCCAAAAATCTTCTATCCAGCAAGGATGTCATTCACAATAGAAGGAAAAGTAAAGAGTTTCCTAGACAAAAACTAAAGAAGTTTGTGATCACTAAACCAGCCCTGCAAGAAATATTAAAGGGTACTCTTTGATTGCACATGTGCAATCAAAAGTGACAAAGGCAAAAAGGATAAGAGAAAATCTCCAGAAACAATGACAAAACAATATAATGGTTATAAATACGTATCAATAATTACTTTGAATGTAAATCAACTAAACACTCTAATCAAAAGACATATGGTGTCAGAATGGACAAGCGTCTATATGCTGTCTACAAGAAACTTATTTTAGACCTAAAGACACCTGTAGATTAAAATGAGGAGATGGAGAAACCTCTTTCCTGGAAAAAGATGTCAAAAGGACAGAGTAGCAATATTTATATAGGACAAACTGCACTTTAAAACACAGAGTGTAACAAGAGACAAAGAAGGACACTATAAAAATAATAAGGGGACAATCCAATAAGAAGATATAACAATTGTAAATATTTATGTACCCAACATAGGAGCACCCAAATATATAAAATAATTAATAGCAAACATAAAGGAACTAATCAATAATAATACAATAACAGTAGGGGACTTTAACACCCCACTTACATCATGGGCAGATCACCTAAACAAAAACTCAACAAGGAAACATTGGCTTTAAATGACAGACTGGATGAGATGGATTTAACAGATATATTCAAAAGATTCCATCTAAAAACAGCAGAATACACATTATATTCAAGTACACATGGAACATTCTCCAGAGTAGATCACATATTAGGCCACAAAAGTAGCCTCATAAAGTTCAAAATGATCAAGGTTATACTCTGAATCTTCTGACCACAATGCTATGAAACTAGAAGTCAACTATAAGAAAAAATCTGGAAAGACTATAAATACATGGAGGTTAAATAACACGCTACTAAACAATGAATGGGTCAACCAGGAAATAAAAGAAGAAATTAAGAAGTAGATAGAAATAAATGAAGATGAAAACACAATGGTCTAAACACTTTGGGACACAGAAAAGTGGTTCCAAGAGGGAAGTTTATAGCAATACACACCTATCTCAAGAATCAAGAAAAATTACAGATAAATAACCTAACTTTACACCTTAACAAACTACAGAAACAACAAACTAAACCTAAAGTGAGTAGAAGGAAAGACATAAAAAAGACTATAGCAGGAATAAATGATATAGAAACTAAAAAATGTAGAACAGATCAATGAAACCAGGATCTGGTTCTTTGGGGAGGAAAAAAACATTAAAATTGATAAACTTCTAGCCAGACTTATCAAGAAAAAAGAGAAAGGACACAAATAAATGAAATCACAAATGAGAGATGAAAAATTACAGCCAAGAACACAAAATATAAAAAATTATAAGAGAATATTATGAAAAATTATATGCCAAAATATTAGACAACTTGGAAAAAATTTTTGAATGACAAAGGGTTTAGATTATTAAATAGTTGATAAAACAACAGCAAGATTTGAGACAATGCCAATTTTTTTTAAAGATTTTATTTATTTATTTGACAGAGAGAGACACAATGAGAGAGGGAACACAAGCAGGGGGAGTGGGAGAGGGAAAAGCAGGCTTCCTGATGAGCAGGGAGCCTGATGGGGGACTCGATCCCAGGACCCTGGGATCATGACCTGAGCCAAAGGGAGACACTTAACGACTGAGCCACCCAGGCACCCAAGACAATGCCAGTTTTGAAAGAGGCTCTACTGTGGATGAAATACTGTCAAACCACATCACATGCTACAGAGAAATCTTTTGTGAAAGGAAGAGTCAATTAATGTGGCAGACTTCATGGTCTTATTTTAAGAAATTGTCACAGTCACCCGTCTTCAGGAACATCATTCTGATCAGTCAACAGCTATGAACATTGAGACTAGAACCTTCTATAGCAAGAAGATTACACACAACTCAATGAAAGCTCAAATGATGCTTGGCATTTTTAGCAATAAAATATTTTTAAATTGAACATTGTGCATTTTTAAGACACAATGCTATTACATACCTATAGACGACAGTATAAATTTAACTATAGGAACTGAGAAACCAAAAAATTAATTTGACTTGCTTTATTTTAATATTCACTTTTTTGCAGTGGTTTGTAACTGAACCTACAATATATCCAAGGTATGCTTTTATTATATTTCTTCAATTGAGATATTTGGATATCCACATGCAAAAGATTAATTTGGACCCCTCTATCACACCACATACAATTCCAAATCATTCACAGACCTAAACATACAGTTAAAACTATAAAACTATTGGAATAAAACATAGAAGTAAATGTTCATGACCTTTTAGACATTTCTTAAATACATTATCAAAAGCCCCAGCAACAGAGAAAAAAAAAGATAAAACACATCAAAATCAATACTTTATGCTTCAAAGGACACCATCAAGAAGTTGAAAGACAATTCATAAAAAAGCAGAAAATATCTGTTAATCATATGTTTAAGTAAGGGTCTAGTATCCAAATTATATAAAGAACTCTTACAACTGAACAATAAAATGATAAATAACCCAAATAAAAAAGAAAATATTTCTTCAAAGATGATACACACGTGGCCATTAAGGTTATGAAAATATGTTCAAGACCATTAATTATTAGAAAATTGCATATCAAAACCACAATATAATATTCCTTCACACCAATAGCATGGCTATAATTTAAAAGATGCACAGTAACAAGTGTTGGAGATAATGTTGAAAACACTGGAACACTCATGTGATACTGAGGGGAATGTAAAGTGGTGCAGCTACTTCGGAACGGTTTGGCATCGCTTCTCGGCCTTTTGGCTAAGATCAAGTGTAGAACAGTTTGGCAGTTTCCCAAAAAGTTAAACATAGATTTACCATATAACCAGCAATTCTATTCCTAGATATATACAAGAATTAATTACAAGTGTTTATTTTTTTAATATTTTTAAAGATTTTATTTATTTATTTACTTGTTAGAGAGAGAGAGAGAGGACAAGCAAGGGTAGGGGCAGTAAGAGAGAGAAGCGGGCTCCCTGCTGAGCAAGGAGCCTGACACAGGACTCAATCCCAGGACCCTGGGATCATGACAGGAGCCAAAGACAGACACTTAACTGACTGAGCCACCCAGGTATCCTCCAATAATGAGTGTTTAAACAAAAATTTGCACATGAATTTGCATAGCATTATTGCATAGCGTAGAAGCATTATTCATAAGAGCCAAAAGGTGGAAACCAAGTGTCCATCAATGGATAAATGTATAAACATTATGTAATACATTCATAAAATGTATTACTTAGCTATAAAAGGTACTGATACATGCTAAAATATGGATGAACCTTGAAAATATTATTTTAGTTAAAAGAAGACAAAACCAAAGTCCATGTTTTATTATCTGACATATGAAATATCAAAAATAGGGAAATTAACATAGAAATTAGATTAGTGATTGACAGGAACTCGGAGGAAAGGAAGATGGGGAATAACTGCTAATGATTAGAGATTTGTTTTGAGGTATGATTAAAATATTGTGGAATTACATAGTATATGTAGATAACATTAGAGATTATAGATTCTAAAAGAAAAAATAAAACATAGAAGAGGAAATAGAGAATATGGTGGATAGAATATAAGTTTATTTTATTATTATTTTTTTAAGAAGTTACTAAGGAAAAACTTTATGAAGAAGGTAATATTTGCCTACTGCATTAGGGAGCCTTACAGATATATCTAACCACTAGAATCTAGGGGAGGGATGCTGCAATGCCTTTGAGGCTGGAGAATGCCTGATATGTTCAAGGAACCCCAAGCTCATCAGTGTGACTACTGAGAGTGAGGGAAGGAGCAGTAGGCAATGAGTTCAACAAGAAAGGCAAGAGAAGGAGAGTAACAACTATAGGACTTTGTAGGTCATTGTGAAGAAATTAGCTTTTACACTGAGCAAATTGGTATCCCTTCTGAAATTCTGAGTATAGAAGTTACATGGTCTGATTATTTTTCATAAATCTACTCAAATTGCTTTCTTAAAGAAAAAACAAACATACGGTATAGGTAGTAGCATGACATCAATGATCTGGTGAGTGCAACTATTTCAAATGAAGTAAAGTGACTGTGGATTATTTTCAAGAGTGGTCCCAGCTGAGACAGTGTTAATGGTCAGATTCTAAATATAATTTTAAAAAAAAGTGGCAGGCTTTTTAACATATTGGATGTGGGTATGAGGTAAAGAAAGGAGTGATGGTTGTATCATGTTGCACAGTAGACACCAAAGTGATTTAGTTAAATTAAGCAGTTAGAAATTATTAGTCTACAACTTTGCTGTCTAATATAATAGCCACTAGCCAAATGGCAATTTGAATTTAAATTAATTAAAATTAAATAAATTAATTTAGCTTTCAGTCTGACTGGCTAGCCACATTTCAATTGCACACTAATTATATGTGGCCAGTGGCTACCATAATGGAGAACGTAGGTATAGAGCATTAACATCACGATTCAATTTCCATTGCATGGCATTGGATTACATTTCGGAACTGGGCTGGGAATGTGCATTTAGAAATTGTACATATGATAGAGATGAAAAATTGTCGAAGAACACCAAGGGAAGAAAACAAATAGATATTCCAGTATTCAATGATTATGGAAGTATAGAAAAAATACCAAACAGGGATTTAGAAAAAGGACCCGAGAGGTAAAAGGGACATAGGAAGAATATATTATTTTTAAGCCAAGCGAAGAAAGTGTTTGAGAGAGAGGAAGTGATAAATTTGGATCAAAGGAAGCTAGTGCCAGAGTAGAATGTCAATGGAAGAAAAGGTTTTAGGTGACTATGTAAGGGGAGTTGAGGATGTGTGCAAAGGAAAGATAAAAATTCTTCATCATGGAATCTTTCCCTTAGTTAACTAGGGATAATAAAGAGAAAGCAATCATAATAGAGGCTTACTAGAGTATCAACGATAAACTGTGTAAGAGAACAAGGAAAATACTTCAGATTAATGGTAATTATTTTTAAGCAAACACAGTTTAGCAACAAAGCAGGCATATGTAAATCTGCTGTGAATGTCCTGATGTGCATAAGGACTCTTTAGAAAAATACAACTGATTTCTTCTTCAAGATTCTGTGTTAGTTATCTTACGGCTGTCACAATGTTGAAATCACAGGCATGTCACACAGCAGAGCAGACTGTATTGTTTCTCCAACACTAATACTAGCAGTGAGGGAGTGGGGTTCTTGTTGTTGTTGTTGTTGTTTTGTTTTGTTTTGTTTTGTTTTTGTGTGGTGAGGAAATAGGGGTCAGAGAAAGAGCCAAAGACACTGATGCTAGAACGAATAAGGGTAGCTCCAGGTGGGCAATAATGATGTTAAAGTATAGCGTTTTGGAATACCTACCATAAACCAATACAGTGTTTAGAGAAGGTCTCTGTACATAGTTATGCCCCATGAAAATGAGATAAAAACACAAATAAAAATCACAAAGATTTGCCAACCCCGTAGGTTAGCCAAGTGCTCTATACATCTGTTTTCCTGTAGGTTATATGACCTACAAAAAAATTCATCTTATAAATTCATTGTTATGTACGACTGTAATGCATCATTTTATTCTAATTAATTACTTTATTGAATTCTTAAATGTGGTAGAAGTTCCTAGTAGATAGACCTCTTAATCCTGTTTCCCCAACAGTTTTGGTCACTTTGTCTGATCCCTGTAAGATATCTCAAAACTTTGATAATTCTTTTTATCATTTATATTTTAAAATATGAGTAATACTGTTAACCAAGTATCCTTTCTTTTTATTAGTTTGGAAATTTATCCATAAATAAGTGCTATTTGCTTTAATATTCTACCTAGTTATACAAGTGCAAAGAATATTTATTTTTTTACTTTTATATAAATATGGCTTTAAAAATACCTCTTCTGTGTCTCTATCTTGGATTGGTTAGGTGGGATATGTCTTTTTAAAACCCCAGTAAGGTAAAAGAAGAATTTATATTTTTTACTATCATGAGTTATCAAAAAATCAAATTCAAGTAAGAATTATTAATGCCAGAGGTAAAACTGAATATAAAAATAAAATGCAGACACATAGATTGCATCCTGGGTTTTGAAGAGAAAATTGGTAAAATATTACCAATATTTGTTTCTTCTCATTTCATGCTGATTGTAGAAACTTAGTAAATAAAATTTTTCCTATGCTCATTAGTTCACTAAATATTATGTCTTTCATATCGACAGGCCTTAATCGTATATGTCTTATAGATCATAGAAAGGACATATCTTCCATAAAGACTGTATGATTTCATCAATAATGTGCAGAATTTCTTCAGTTGAAATGTTTGTTCAGTTTCTATAAACCCAGTTGGTACATACATATTATATTCTATAATATAGAGGAGAATATTTCAGTTCAATTTATAAGCTGAAATATTTTCCTCTATGTGATTGGTTTAAAATGTATGGAGTCTCAAAAATATTATAAATAATCTTGTAACACATAATTAACAAAGAATATGCCATCATTACAATTAATTGATATACCTTTTTTATTGAAACTACTGTTTTAAAAAAGAGGTATCATTTTTAATGAATGAAATACTAAGATTCAATATGCAATAAATTCGTTTTTACTTTGTTAATGACTCTAATTAAATATATGTTCTTAGTTTCCTAAAATAAAATGACATTTGTTTTTACTAAAGACTTCATTGTTAGTATCACTGTAATTGGACATGAATAGACTGCAAGTCCATCTTCCCTTTATTATACATACTGACACTGTAGTTCAAGTACAGGTCATTAAAAAATATGTTATTTTATCGCCAAGAGCAGATTTCTGAATGAAGTTTCAGTTGAGAAGTAAAAATTAAAAAAAAAAGTTATATCCACCCACCTTTTAAAAATCTACATCATAGACAGAAAGTGACAGGCTGAAGATGCTCCAGGTCTTAAAATTCAACTGAGGCAAACCTGTCCTGCTAAAGCTTTTGTAGTGCAGGGACAGTCAGTCACAATGAAATGCATTCTGACCTTGGAAATGTGCTAAAGGATATTATGAAAAATAGCCCCGATGATTGCCAATACTGAAGTGTATTTGAGGAATGACTGGAGATCAAGAAACAGAATAATTCATGCTCAGGATACCACTTTAAATCTAAGTATATCCTTAATGTCACCATACCAAAAAAGCAATTACTATCCCAAGAGCTTAACACCATTGTGTAGTCTATATAGAACAAACACTCACATTACTGGTAAATTTCATCTTCTTGTTGAGGACTTCTTGTTGTCAGGTTCAAACATTATTAAAGAATAAGAATATTGATTGATTTACTTGACCTCATCATACACTACCAGTCAAAAGATGATGGATGACTCTGTCTATTAATCATGCAAAAGGGACAACATGAGGTATTATTTCTCTCCTGAGTACAAAATTAGGAGAGCTGTCAAAAATACTGACATAGTCAACAATTACTACAGTGTTTTCCAGTTATTCCATTAAAAATAAAATGTTAATGAGAATACTCCCCAAAAAGCTTTTTAGGACTGCTTAAGAGAGTCTGGCAATAGTATTGAAGGCATTGTTTGTAATGAACCAGTGAACAATAAATTTAAAAAAAGAAAGAAAGAAATCAAACTTAGGTCAAATTTACCATCAAGGGCTAAATACAAAGATCAAGTGGGAATGATTTAAGTAGCTGGAGTAGTAGGGGGACCCCAGTCTTGCCTCATCCCTCAAACACAGCTAGATCAACCCCAAATCATTTTGAAAAACTAGGAAATCAATCTGAGGATTAAGAAAACAGTCTACACAATTGGAGGGAGATAACATGGCAGATGTGTGGTTCAAAAATGTGAACTGGGAGAAAGAAAAGGTCATGGTACAAAGACATGGTTCCCCACTTTTCATGGAAAGAAGTCAAGGAGAGAGTGGGAGAGAGTGATGCCTAGGGTTCTCACAAGGCCCTGTGGTATGGGAATCCCCTGGGTCACGCAAGGAGAGAACATTCCCCTTTCTGGAGTACTTTTAGAAGAGGATATTTTGCCTCACCAAGGACAAAAGACCCGCCAGGTGGTATTGAGCTGCTGTTCAACAGCAGGGGATGGAAGGGTGCACAAAGGGCAAATAACCTGGTCACAGCTTTGTGCTGTGCTTTGACACAGACTCCAGGCACTCACACAGGCATGCAACAGCATTTCTGGGACATAAAAGTGCCAGGCGCAGCATTTTCAGTCTCTTCTCCAGGGGAAGGGAGTGGGTCTGCACCCTGCTGGGTACTTTAAGTTTTGTTGTTTCAAATTCCAGCTGCCTGGCAGAGATAAAACACAAGAGAACTGAGATGCCAAGAATGCCAACTACTGGGCACAGACAGGTTGAGGGCAGGGATCTGATGAAAGCCTGGAACTCAGAAGAGGAGATTGTTCACTTTTCTTTGAGGGCCTCCTGAACAGTGGTGGCCAAGAGTTCCCTTCCCTGAGACCAGAGGGTGGGGTAACACCATCTTCCACCCCCCTGCCTACCAGCATGATTGGACTTCAGAGAGAAACACAGTGCCTCCAATGGAGGCTGGAGTTGCTTACACCAAATCCCACCCCCCTGAGCCTGGTAGGCACATATTTATTAGGGCAGGTCTGACTGTGAGCCAACACAGTGGGCCTCTCCCACAGAAGACCAACACAGGCCCTCCATATGCATCAAAGCTACTAATCGTAGAGTGCTTCAAAGCATCAGCTTCAGTCCTGGTGCAAATAGGACCAGACTTTTTTTTTTTTTCCATATCTTTTCTTAATTTTTTTTTCCTTTGGCAAGAGGCTTGTAATTTTTTGTTCATTTGTTGGCTTGTTTCTTTTTCTTATTTTGTGGATTGCCTTTTTTTTCTAGGCTTATATTAAACAAATAAAAGCACACATAGTTAAAGGTCCAAACACTCCCCACAACAAGCAAGGAGGAATTTTGCAGAGGACTGACTTGTGGGGAAAAACCAGCCAAAACACAAAAGCATAGTGCACACAGCATACACCAGAAACACTTCTCAAAGTGCAAGGCCCTGGACAGTGTCAGAACCCTTCTTAATATAGTATTACTCTCAGCAGCAGGAAACATAACAAGTTCTCATAACACACACAAGACAGAAACCTAGACACAAGGACAAGACAGAGGAATTCTACCCAAAAGAAAGATCGGAATAAATCACAGCCAGGGATTTTCTCAGAACAGATATAAGTAATATATCTGAACAAGAATTGAGAACAAGAGTCATAAGAATACTAGTTGGGCTTGAAAGAAGCATAGAAGACACCAAAGGAATCCTGGATGCAGCAATAAAAGACCTAAAAGTTCAGACAAAATAAAAAAAAAAATGCTATAACTGAGATACAAAACTGACTGGATGTAATGACCACAAGGATGGAAGAATCAAAGGAATGAATAAGTGATATAGAAGGTAAAATTATGGGAAGTAATGAAGTTGAAAAAAAGAGGGGGAAAATATTAGATCACAAATATAGACTTAGGGAACTCAATGATTCCACAAAGCACAATAATATCCACATCATAGGAGTCCCAGAAGACAATAAGGAATAAAAGGGGTAGAAGGTCTATTTGAACTAATTATAGCTGAGAACTTGCCTAATCTAGGGAAGGAAACAGGCATTCAAGTCCAGGAAGCCCAGAGAACTCCCCTCAAAATCAACAAAAACAGGTTAGCACTAAGACATACCACAGTGCAACTTGCAAAACACAAAGTTAAGAGAATTCTGAAAGCAGTTTGGGACAACAGGTCCTTAATCTATAAGGACAGACACATAAGTTTAGCAGCAGACCTGTCCACAGAGACCTGGTAGACCAGAAAAGAGTGGAAGAAAATATTCAACATGCTAATGGAAAAATATGCTGCCAAGAACAGTTCATCCAACAAGGATGTCATACAGAATAGAAGAAGAGATAAAAAAGAGCTTCCAAGACAAGCAAAAACAAAAGTAATTCATGAACACTATACCAGCTCTGCAAGAAATGTTAAAGGGGACCCTGTGAATGGGAAAGAGAGACCAAAAGCAACAAAGACTAGAAAGGAACAGCAACAATCTGTAGGAACAGTGACTCTACAGGTAATACAATGACACTAAATTCATATCTTTTAATAATTACTCTGAATGTAAATAGACTAAATGTTCCAATCAAAAGACATAGGGTATCAGAATGGATTAAAAAAAAAAGACCCATCCATATGCTGCTTACAAGAGACTCATTTTAGACCCAAGGACCCCTCCAGATTGAAAGTGATGGAGTGGAGAACAATCTATCATGCTAACAGACGTCAAAAGAAAGCTGGAGCAGCCATTCTTATATCAGACAAACTAGATTTTAAACCAAAGACTGTAACAAGAGATGAAGACGGGCACTATATAATAATAAAGAGGTCTATCCAATAAGATCTAAAAACTGTAAATATTTATGACCCAAACTTGGGAGCAGCCAAATATATAGATCATTTAATAACAAACTTTTTTAAAAAGATATTATTTATTTATATGAGAAAGAGAGTGAGATAAAGTGAGCACGCACAAGTGGGAGAGGGGCAAAGGGAGAGGGAGAAGCAGACTCCCCACTGAGCAGGGAGACTGGTGTTGGGCTTGATCCCAGGACCCAGGGACCATGATCTGAGCTGAAGGCAGATGCCTAACCAACTGAACCCTCCAGGCACCCCAATTAATAACAAACTTAAACTCATTGATATTAATACAATAATAGTTGGGGACTTTAACACCCCACTCCCAGCAATGGACAAATCATCTAAGCAGAAGAGAAACAAAGAAACAAGGGCTTTGAATGACACACTGGACCAGAAGGACTTCAGATATATTCAGAGCATTTCATCTTAAAACAGCAAAATTCACATTCTTTTTGAGTGCACATGGAACATTCTCCATACTGGGTCACACATCACATACTGGGTCACAAATCAGGCCTCATCTAACTGACAAAAAGATTAAGATCATACCATGCATATTTTCAGACCACAACCTTATTAAAAAAAGTCAACCACAAGAAAAAAATATGGAAAGACCTCAAATGCATGGACACTAAAGAACATTCTACTAAAGAATGAATAGGTTAACCAGGAAATTAAAGGAGAAATAAAAAAAATACATGGGAGTAAGTGAAAATGAAAATATGACAGTCCAAAACCTTTAGGATGCAGCAAAGTTGGTCCTACAAGGGAAGTATATAACAATACAGGTCTTCCTCAAGGAGCAAGAAAATTCTAAATTATACAACCTAATGTTACACATAAAGAAGCTGGAAAAAGAACAGCAAATGAAGCCTAAAACAAGCAGAAGGAAAATAATAAATATTAGATAAGAAATAAATAATATACAAATAAAAAAACAGAACAGGTCAATGAAACTAGGAGCTGGTTCTTTAAAAGAATAAGATTGATAAACCTCTAGCCATACTTATCAAAAAGAGAAAGGACCCAAATAAATAAAATCATGAATGAAAGAGGAGAGTTCACAACCAACATTAAGGAAATACAAACAATTATGAGAATATTATGAGCAGTTACATGTCAAAAAACTGGGCAATCTGGAAGAAATAGGTAAATTCCTAGAAACATATAAACTACTAACACTGAAACAGGAATAAATAGGAAATTTGAACAGACCCCTAACCAGCAAAGAAATGAAATCAGTAATCAAATATCTCACAACAACCAAGAGTCCAGGGCTGGATAGCTTTCCAGTGGAATTCCACCAAACATTTAAAGAAGACTTAATATCTATTCTGCTGAAACTATTCCAAAAAATAGAAATGGAAGGGAAACTTCCAAATCCATTCCATGAGGCCAGCATTATCTTGATCCCAAAACCAGACAAAGACACCACTAAAAAGGAGAATTACAGGTCAATATTCCTGATGAACAGAGATTCAAAAATTCTCACCAAGATACTAGCTAATAGGATCCAATAAAAGGATTATTCACCACAACCAAGTGGGATTTATTTCTAGGCTTTAGGGGTGGTTTAACATCCACAAATCAATCAATGTGATACACCACATTAATAAAAGAAAGGATAAGAACCATATGATCCTCTCAGTAGATCCAGAAAAAAACATTTGATAAAATACAGCATCTTTTCTTCATAAAAACCCTCAAGAAAGTAGGGATAGAAGGAATATACCTCAACATTATAAAGGCCATATATGAAAGACCTACAGCTAATATCATCCTCAATGAGGGAAAAACTGAGAGCTTTTCCCTACAATCAGGGACAAAACAGAGATGTCCACTCTCACAACTGATATTTAACATAGTACTAGAAGTCTTAGCCTCAGCAATCAGAAAACAAAATAATAAAAGGCATCCAAATTGGCAAGGAAGAAGTCAAACTTTCACTCTTTGCAGATGACGTGATACTCTATGTAGAAAACCTGAAAGACTACCAATAAATTGCTAGAACTGATACATGAATTCAGCAAAATCATAGGCGATAAATTCAATGTACAAAAATCTGTTGCATTTCTATATGTCAGTAATGAAGCAGCAGAAAGAGAAATCAAGGAATCAATCCCATTTACAGTTGCACCAAAACCATAAGATACCAGGGAATAAACCTAACCAAAGAGGTAAAAGATCTGTATGCTGAAAACTGTAGAAAATTTATGAAAGGAATTGAAGAAGACACAAATAAATAGAAAAACATTTCATGCTCATGGATTAGAAGAACAAATATTGCTTTTTTTTTTTGCTTTTTTAAAAGATTTATTTAAATTCCAGTTATTTAATTATACAGCATATTAGTTTCAGTTGTTCAGTATAGTAACTGAAACCTTCCATACATCACTTCTTGCTCATAACAATAGGTGCACTCTTTAACTGTTATCACATGTTTAAACCATCCCCCCACCCACCTCCCTTCTGGTAACCATCAGTTTGTTCTTTATTGTTAAGAGTCTGTTTCTTGTTTTACTCCTCTCTCTTTTGCCCATTTGGTGTTTGTTTTGTTTCTCAAATTCCACATATGAGTGAAATCATATGGTATTTTTCTTTGACTAACTTCCCTTATTTTAATACTCTTTAGCTCCTTCCATGTCAACTCAAAAGGCAAGATTTCAATCTTTTTTAAGGCTAATACTCCATCATATATACCACAATTTATTTATCCTTTCATCAGTTAGTGGTCACTTGCGCTGTTCCTATAATTTGGCTAGTATAGAAAATATATTTTTTTTAAATTTTTTATTGTTATGTTAATCACCATATATTACATCATTAGTTTTTGATGTAGCGTTCCATGATTCATTGTTTGTGCATAACACCCAGTGCTCCATGCAGAATGTGCCCTCTTTAATACCCATCACCAGGCTAACCCATCCCCCTACCCTCCTCCCCTCTAGAACCCTCAGTTTGTTTTTCAGAGTCCATCGTCTCTCATGGTTCATCTCCTGCTCTGACTTACTCCCCTTCATTCTTCCCGTCCTCCTATCTTCTTCTTTTTTTTTTTCTTAACATATGTTGCATTATTTGTTTCAGAAGTACAGATCTGTGATTCAACAGTCTTGCACAATTCACAGCGCTCACCATAGCACATACCCTACGCAATGTCTATCACCCAGCCACCCCATCCTTCCCAACCCCCACCACTCCAACAACACTCAGTTTGTTTCCTGAGATTAAGAATTCCTCATATCAGTGAGGTCATATGATACATGTCTTTCTCTGATTGACACATTTCACTCAGCATAACACCCTCCATTCCCATCCACGTCGTTGCAAATGGCAAGATCTCATTCCTTTTTAGGGCTGCATAATATTCCATTGTGTATATATACCACTCCTTCTTTATCCATTCATCTGTCGATGGCCATCTTGGCACTTTCCACAGTTTGGCTATTGTGGACACTGCTGCTATAAACACTGGGGTGCACGTAACCCTTCGGATCCCTACATTTGTATCTTTGTGGTAAATACCCAGTAATGCAATTGCTGGATCATATGGTAGCTCTATTTTCAACTGTTTGAGGAACCTCCATAGTGTTTTCCAGAGGGGTGGCACCAGCTTGAATTCCCACCAACAGTGTAGGAGCGTTCCCCTTTCTCCGCATCCCCGCCAACATCTGTCGTTTCCTTACTTGTTAATTTTAGCCATTCTGACTGGTGTGAGGTGGTATCTCATTGAGGTTTTGATTTGGATTTCCCTGATGCTGAGCGATGTTGAGCACTTTTTCATGTGTCTGTTGGACATTTGGATGTCTTCTTTGGAAAAATGTCTGTTCATGTCTTCTGCCCATTTCTTGATTGGATTATTTGTTCTTTGGGTGTTGAGTTTGATAAGTTCTTTACAAATTTTAGATCCTAGCCTTTTATCTGATATGTCATTTGAAAATATTTTCTCCCATTCTGTCGGTTGTCTTTTGGTTTTCTGGACTGTTTCTTTTGCTGTGCAAAGGTTTTTATCTTGATGAAATCCCAATAGTTTATTTTTGCCCTTCCTTTCCTTGCCTTTGGCAATGTTTCTAGGAAGAAGTTGCTGCGGCTGAGGTCAAAGAGGTTACGACCTGTGTTCTCCATTAGGATTTTGATAGACTCCTGTCTCACGTTTAGGTCTTTCAACCATTTAGAGTCTATTTTTGTGTGTGGAGTAAGGAAATGGTCCAGTTTCAATCTTCTGCATGTGGCTGTCCAATTTTCCCAACACCATTTGTTGAAGAGACTGTCTTTTTGCCATTGGACATTTTTTCCTGCTTTGTCAAAGATAAGTTGACCGTAGAGTTGAGGGTCCATTTCTGAGCTCTCGATTCTGTTCCATTGATCTATGTGTCTGTTTTTGTGCCAGTACCATACTGTCTTGATGATGACAGCTTTGTAATAGAGCTGGAAGTCCGGAATTGTGATGCCACCAGCTTTGCTTTTCTTTTTCAAGATTCCTCTGGCTATGCGGGGTCTCTTCTGGTTCCATACAAATTTTAGGATGATTTGTTCCATTTCTTTGAAAAAAGTGGATGGTATTTTGATGGGGATTGCATTGAATGTGTAGATAGCTCTAGGTAGCATTGACATCTTCACAATGTTGGTTCTCCCAATCCATGAGCATGGAATGTTTTTCCATTTCTTTGTGTCTTCTTCAATTTCTTTCATGAGTATTTTATAGTTTTCTGAGTATCAGATCCCTTGCCTCTTTGGTTAAATTTATTCCTAGGTATCTTATGGTTTTGGGTGCAATTGTCAATGGGATCGACTCCTTGATTTGTCTCTTTTCTGTCTTGTTGTTGGTGTATAGGAATGCCACTGATTTCTGTGCATTGATTTTATATCCTGCTAATTTAGTGAATTCCTGTATGAGTTCTAGCAGTTTTGGGGTGGAATCTTTTGGGTTTTCCACATACAGTATCATATCATCTGCAAAGAGTGAGAGTTTGACTTCCTCTTTGCTGATTTGGATGCCTTTCATTTCTTTTTGTTGTCTTATTCCTGTGGCTAGGACTTCTAATATTATGTTGAATAGCAGTGGTGATAGTGGACATCCCTGCCGTGTTCCTGACCTTAGGGGTAAAGCTCTTAGCTTTTCCCCATTGAGAATGATATTCGCTGTAGGTTTTCAATAGATGGCTTTTATCATATTGAGGTATGTACCCTCTATCCCTATACTCTGAAGAGTTTTGATCAAGAAAGGATGCTGTACTTTGTCAAATGCTTTTTCTGCATCTATTGAGAGGATCATATGATTCTTGTTCTTTCTTTTGTTCATGTATTGTATCACGTTGATTGATTTGCGGATGTTGAACCAACCTTGCAGCCCAGGGATAAATCCCACTTGGTCGTGGTGAAAAAATCCTTTTAATGTACTGTTGGATCCTACTGGCTAGTATTTTGGTGAGAATTTTTGCATCCATGTTCATCAAGGATATTGGTCTGTAATGCTCCTTTTTGATGGGGTCTTTGTCTGGTTTTGGGATCAAGGTAATGCTGGCCTCATAAAATGAGTTTGGAAGTTTTCCATCCATTTGTATTTTTTGGAACAGTTTCAGGAGAGTAAGTATTAATTCTTCTTAAATGTCTGATAGAATTCTGTTGGGAAGCCATCTGGCCCTGGGCTTTTGTTTCTTGGGAGATTTTTGATGACTGCTTCAATTTCCTTAGTGGCTATAGGTCTGTTCAGGTTTTCTATTTCTTCCTGGTTCAACTTTGGTAGTTGATACATCTCTAGGAATGCACCCATTTCTTCCAGGTTATCTAATTTGCTGGCATAGAGTTCCTCATAATATGTTCTTAGAATTGTTTGTATTTCTTTGGTGTTGGTTGTGATCTCTCCTCTTTCATTCATGATTTTGTTGATCTGGGTAATTTCCCTTTTCTTTTTGTTAAGTCTGGCCTGGGGTTTATCAATCTTGTTAATTCTTTCAAAGAACCAGCTCCTAGTTTCGTTGATCTGTTCTACTGTTCTTTTGGTTTCTAGTTCATTGATTTCTGCTCTGAATTTTATTATTTCTCTTCTCCTGCTGGGTTTAGGCTTTATTTGCTGTTCTTTCTCCAGCTTCTTTAGGTGTAGGGTTAGGGTGTGTATTTGAAACTTTTCTTGTTTCTTGAGAAAGGCTTGTACTGCTATATACTTTCCTCTCAGGACTGCCTTTGCTGTATCCCAAAGATTTTAAACAGTTGAGTTTTCATTTTCATTGGTTTCCATGAATTTTTTTAATTCTTCTTTAATTTCCTGGTTGACCCATTCATTCTTTAGTAGGATGCTCTTTAGCCTCCATGTATTTGAGTTCTTTCCGACTTTCCTCTTGTGACTGAGTTCTAGTTTCAAAGCATCGTGGTCTAAAAATATACAGGGAATAATCCCAATCTTTTGGTACCGGTTGAGACCTGATTTGTGACCTAGGATGTGATTGATTCTGGAGAATGTTCCATGGGCACTAGAGAAGAATGTGTATTCCATTGCTTTGGGATGAAATATTCTGAATATGTCTGTGAAGTCCATTTGGTCCAGTGTGTCATTTAAAGTCTTTATTTCCTTGTTGATCTTTGCTTAGATGATCTGTCCATTTCAGTCAGGGGGGTGTTAAAGTCCCCGTATTGTTGTCAATATGTTTCTTCGCTTTTGTTATTAATTGCCTTATATAATTGGCTGCTCCCATGTTAGGGGCATAGATATTTACAATTGTTAGATCTTCTTGTTGGATAGACCCTTTAAGTAGGATATAGTGTCCTTCCTCATCACTTATTAGAGTCTTTGTTTTAAAATCTAATTTGTCTGATATAAGGATTGCCACCCCAGCTTTCTTTTGGTGTCCATTATCATGGTAAATTTTTTTCCATACCCTCACTTTCAATCTGTAGGTGTCTTTGCGTCTAAAATGAGTCTCTTGCAGAGAGATGCACAATACATTGCAGAATATATGCACAGCATATTGATGGGTCTTGTTTTTTAATCCAATCTGATAGCCTGTGTCTTTTGATTGACGCATTTAGCCCATTTACATTCAGGGTAACTATTGAAAGGTATGAATTTAGTGCCATTGTATTGCCTGTAAGGTGACTCTGACTATATATTGTCTGTGTTCCTTTCTGATCTATGCTGCTTTTAGGCTCTCTCTTTGCTTAGAAGTCCCCTTTCAATATTTCTTGGAGGGCTGGCTTCGTGTTTGCAAATTCCTTTAGTTTTTGTTTTTCCTGGTAGCGTTTTATCTCTCCTTCTATTTTCAGTGACAGCCTAGCTGGATATAGTATTCTTGGCTCCATATTTTTCTCGTTTAGTTCTCTGAAGATATCTTGCCAGTCCTTTCTGGCCTGCCAGGTCTCTGTGGATAGGTCTGTTGCCAATCTAATATTTTTACCATTGTAGGTTAAATATCTCTTCTCCTGAGCTGCTTTCAGGAGTTTCTCTTTGTCTCTGAGACTCGTAAGTTTTACTACTAGATGTCGGGGTGTTGACCTATTATTATTGATTTTCAGAGGAGTTCTCTGTGCCTCCTGGATTTGGATGCCTGTTTCCTTCCTCACATTAGGGAGGTTCTCTGCTATTATTTGCTCCAATATACCTTCTGCCCCTCTATCTCATTTCTTCTTCTTCTGGGATCCCAATTAAGCTAATGTTGTTTTGTCTTATTGTATCAGTTATCTCTCAAATTCTGCCCTTGTGATCCTGTAGTTGTTTATCTCTCTTTTTCTCAGCCTCTTTATTTTCCATCATTTGGTCTTCTATATCAGTGATTCTCTCTTCTGCCTCATTTATCCTAGCAGTTAGTGCCCCCATTTTTGATTGCACCTCATCAATAGCCTTTTTGATTTCGATTTGGTTAGATTTTAGTTCTTTTATTTCTCCAGAAAGAGTGTCTCTAATAACTTCCATGTTTTTTCAAGCCCAGCTAGTATCTTTAAAGTCATGTTTCTGAACTCTAGGTCCAACATCGTTCTAATGTCCGTATTGAGTAGGTCCCTGGCTGATGGTACTACCTCTTGTTCTTTTTGCTGAGGTGATTTTTTCATCTTGTCATTTTGTCCAGAGAATAGATGAATGAGAGAACAAAATGCTAACAGGTTAACTACGTCCCCAGCAAATATACTGTATACAAATCAGAAAAGACCTGAAACCAGGGGAAAAGAAAGGGAAAGAAAGAAAAATGAAAGAGAAAAAAAAGAAAATAAAAGATAAAAACAAAAACAGAACAATACAAAAAAAGCAGAATATGAACAAATATGATCAGGCTAGTGCATAGATCAGTGCCACACACTGGATTTTGGGGGTATTTTGGTCTGTTAGAAATAAGTGCCTCCTAAAATTTTAAAGGAAGAAAGACATGTACAAAATAAGGGTTGATACAATGAAGGGATGGAAGATGACTGTAAAGATGAAAAGTATAAAAGAATTTATAAAAGGAATTCATAAGATAAGATGTTTGAATAAAGAAAGAAGATTTAAAAAAAAAATGAAAGAAGGGAGAAAATGTGATCAGGCAGGAGACTAGAACAAAGCCATACACTAGTGATTTAGGGTAAATTTTGATCTGTTAGAAGAAACTGTTTGTCAAAATTTTAAAGAGAGAACAACTTATATATATATGCCAAAAATAAGGGTAACTACTATGAAGGGATAAAATATGACTCTAAAAATGAAAAATAAAAAATGTTTTTTTTTAAAAAATGGATTGATAGGTGTTGGTTGAAAAAGGGAAAAAGAAAAATTTAAAAAAAAAGTAAAAAAAATTAACTTTGATGAACTAATGAATCATGGTAAAAAAAAAAGCCATGAATTCTATGTGCAGTATTCCCCCAGCGCTGGAGTTCTCCTGTTCTCCTTGATCGGTAAACTTGGTCTTGGCTTGCTGGCTGTTCGTGCTGATCTTCTGGGGGAGGGACCTGTTGCCGTGCTTTCCAAATGTCTTTGCCGGAGGCTGAATTGCCCCGCCCTTTTCGGTCCGGGCTAAGCAAGGTGCTCGGGTTTGCTCTCAGGAGCTTTTGTTCCCTGCAAGCTCTCAGTACAGCTTTGGAGGACCAGGGCAAAAATGATGGCCTCCCAATCTCCACCCGGAGCAGCTGAGAACTCAGGGCCCCGCTCCTTAGTGCGCCCCCAGAGAAAAGCAATCACTCCCGTCTCCCTGGTCTCCGGCCGCACTCCGTGCTCACCCGGCCTGTGACCGAGCATTTGTATCTCTGGCACCCAACCCCGTGTGGAGTCTCCAAACCCAGCAGATCCCTGCGGTGCATTCCCGCGCCGCTCCTCCCGGGGAAGGAAGGGGAGTCTCCCCAGCTCTGCCGCTTGTTGGTTCCCTGCTGGAGGAGTAGTGGCCCGACTGGGCCGCGGATCACAGTTTATGGCAACCCCGAGCTGAGAGCCCACGCCTCGGCTCTGTCTCTGCAGCCGGCTTCCCCGCTCCGATACCTGGGAGCTCTGCCGCACTCAGGCACCCCTGGTCTTTCTGTGTCCCCAAGGATCCTGAGACCACACTGTCCTGGGAGGATTCCACCCCCCGCTTAGCCACTGCAGTGATGTCCCTCAGCGGAGCCAACTTCTAAAAGGTCCAATTTTGTGCTCCGCAGCTCTATCACTTGCCAGAAGCGGCCGATGGAGGCCCCCTCCCCCGCCGTCTATCCCCCCGAATATCGCCTCGGATACACTTCTCCGCACGTCCTACCTTCCAGCAAGTGGTCGCTTCTCTGTTCAGAGTGTTGTTGCTACTCTCCTCTTCGATCTCCTGTTGAGTTTGTAGGTGTTCAGAATCGTTTGATCCATATTCAGCTGATTTCCTGAGACCAGACGAAATCTAGGTCTCCTACTCCTCCTCCATCTTGCTCCTAGAAGAACAAATATTGTTAAAATGTCCATACTACCTAAAGCAATCTACACATTCAATGCAATCCTGATCAAAATAACAGCAGCAATTTTCACAGAGCTAGAACAAACAATCCTAAAATTTGTATGGAACTAGGAAAGACCCTGAATAGCCAAAGCAATGTTGAAAAGGAAACCAAACTGGAGGCATCACAATCTCAGACTTCAAGCTCTATTACAAACCTGTAATCATCAAGACAGTATGGTACTGGCACAAAAACAGACACATAGATAAGTGGAACAGAATAGCGAACCCAGAAATGAACCCTTTATAGTTAATTTTATAGTCAACTAATCTTCAACACAGAAGGAAATAATATCCAAACGAAAAAAGACAGTCTCTTCAACAGATGGGAAAACTGGACATCAACATGAAGAAGAAAGAAACTGGACCACTTTCTTATAGCATACACAAAAATAAGTTCAAAATGGAGGAAGACATAAATTTGAGACAGGAAACCATCAAAATCCTAGCATAGAAAAGAGGCAACAGCCTCTTTGATCTCAGTGGAAGCAACTTCTTAGTAGACATGTCTCTGGAGGCAAGAGATACAAAAGCAGGAATTAACTATTGTGACCTCATCAAGATAAAAGCTTCTGCATAGCAAAGGAAACAGTCAACAAAACTAAAAGGCAACTGACAGAATGGGAAAGGACATGTGCAAATTACTTATCAGATAGAGGGTTAGTATCCAGAATCTAAAAAGAACTCATCAAAATCAACACCCCAAAAATAAATAATCCAGTTAACAGGCAGAAGACGTGAACAGACATTTCTCCAAAGAAGACATACAAGTGGCTAACAGACACATGAAAAAATGCTCAACCTCACTCATCATCAGGGAAATACAAATCAAAACCACAATGAAATATCACCTTACACCTGTCAGGATAGCTAAAATCAACAGCACAAGAAACAGCAGGTGTTGGTGAGGATGCAGAAAAAGGGGAACCCTCTTACACTTTTGGTGGGAATGCAAAGTGGTATAACCACTCTGGAAAACAGAATACTTTCCTCAAAAAGTTAAAAATAGAACTACCCTACAACTCAGCAATTGCACTACTAAGTAGTTATCCAAAGGGAACAAAAATACTGATTTAAAAGGACACATACACCCCAATATTTATAGCAGCACTATCAACAGCAGCCAAATTGTGGGAAAAGCCCAGATGTCCATCAGATGATGAATGGATAAAGAGGCGGTGTACACACACATACACACACACACACACACACGAACACACACTGGAATGTTACTCAGCCTTCAAAAAGAAATGAAATCTTGTCATTTGCAACAATGTGGATGGAGCTAGAGTATATTATGCTAAATGAAATAAGTCAGTCAGAGAAAGACAAATACCATATGGTTTCACTCCTATGTAAAATTTAAGGGAAAAAAAACATAAACATAGAGGAAGGGAAGGATAAATAAAATGAGATAAAAACAGAGAGGGAGGGGCGCCTAGGTGGCTCAGTCATTAAGTGTCTGCCTTCGGCTCAGGTCATGATCCCGGGGTCCTGGGATCGAGCCCCACATCTGGCTTTCTGCTCAGCGGAGAGCCTGCTTCTCCCTTTCCCTCTGCCTGCCTCTCTGCCTACTTGTGCTTTCTCTCTGTCAAATAAATAAATAAAATTAAAAAAAAAAACAGAGAGGGAGGTAAACCATAAGAGGCTGTATAGTTAAGAGAACAAACTGAGGGTTGCTGGAGGGGAGGTGGGTGGGGGATGGGCTAAATGGGTGATGTGTATTAAGGAAGCACTTGTGATGAGCACTGGGTGTTATATGTAAGTGAGGAATCACTAAATTCTACTCCTAAAACAATACTATACTTTATGTTAACTAATTTGAATTTAAATAAAATTTTAAAAAAGGATCGACCTCATGCAAATTCTATATTTATAAAATATAAACTTGCATATGAAAATTAATAAAAGATGTTTTATATTGTAGTTTCTACCCTCCGACCCACAGAGTATATAAGAAGGTAACTGCGGGGCGCCTGGGTGGCTCAGTTGTTGAGCGTCTGCCTTCGGCTGGGGTCATGATCCCAGGGTCCTGGGATGGAGTCCTGCATCGGGCTCCCTGCTCCATGGGAAGTCTGCTTCTCGCTCTCCCACTCCCCCCCTGCTTGTGTGCTCTCTCTCACTGTCTCTGTCATATAAATAAAAAAATAAAATCTTAAAAAAATTTTAAAAAAAGAAGGTAACTGCAAGAATATAAGTAGCAAATCCAATTATGTGATGAAAACAAAATAAAATATTCCATTATGTCAAAATTTATAAATAGACAATGATTTATATTAGAATTTACTTATCCTATCAATAAGTAGGGGCTTATAAACATGAAGTAATTATGCAGATGCTAAGTAAATCATTAAAATTGGAGCCATCCTCTATTCCATAATAGAGAAAAGTACTGAATCTCACTGCCAAAATCATTCATTCTAAACACTAGGCTAAATACTAGGAAGTATCCTTAAAAACATGCCTTTTTTTGTATCAGTGGATCCCTAGAATTGAAAAAGACCATCAGAAAACCGAGAGAGCTCTTTGTACACTAAGTACTCTCCTATGAAAACTCACACTTGCTTTTAAATTAACGATAATTTTCAAATAATTTTTCTCATTTATTTTCTTTTTCATTAAACCATTGATTTCTTTACTAAACATTAATAAACACATACTATATTCCAGGCTCTCTGCTTATGCTGAGGATAGAAAGAAGACATAAATTAATTACGGATACATAACTTCAAGCTTTTTTTTTTTGAGAGAGAATGAGTAGGGGCGGGGGGCAAGAAGGAGAGAATCTGAAGCAGGATCCAGCGCCAGGTGGAACCCAATGAGGGGCTCAATTTCACCATCCTGAAATCATGACCTGAGCCAAAATCAAGAGTTGCACGCTTAACTGACTGAGCCTCTCCAGCTCCCCCAACTTGGGAATCCTAGGATAGAGAATCATATTTTAAGGGGGGAGATGGAGAGGGGAAGAGAGAGGGAGAGATCAAGCCTAATATTTGGAGTCAATTCTTAATATGTATATCCAAAGAAGCCATGTATATCTAATAGGTTTCTAAAACTAAATATTTCAATAATAGTGCTTCCCACATTGCCTCACACACAAAAAAACTGCTCCTGCCTCAGTTAATAATCATGTTTTCCTTCCATGTTGTCAGGTCAAAATCTATAGTGTCAATTTGGACTCCACTTTTTTGCACACCCTATACCCTAACTCTGTTGAATCAACTTTCAAAATATGCTTATAGAAGTGAAGTACACTGATGTGTGCAACTTACATGAAAGGCATTAAAAAAGTAGCAAGACTGATGGACAGATACAAAATGGATAAATAAATAGATGTATTAGAAAGCAAATGTAGCAAAATGTAAACTGTAAAATACAGATGGTAGGCATATGTGAGTTCCCTATACAATTCCTTTACATTTTCTATACGTTTAACATTTTTCATAAAATGCTGAGGAATAATAAATCAATAACACAGATTCTTTTCCAAAACTTGTGGAAGACTGAACCCTCCTCCCAATAGCAATGACAGATTCTTGACCAAATATAAAAGTAAAAAACATTTCAACAGGAAGGTATATCATTTTTGAAAACAATGTGTCACACTATAAATCTCAATATAAGAAATCTGCATCTAACTTCCCTTTTCACTTAGACCATATGGGCTAGGCCTCAAGTGAAACTGAAATACTATGTGCTGCTTGAATATCTGGTGAAATCAGGAGGGGTTCAAATAGTCTAACAAGTTTGCTTCCCAATTCTGCTACCATAGATAAGGTCTCCTAGCACAACAATCCTCATTAAAGAGAATAGGCATAGTTGCCGCTCTTGCTGAGTTGTGGGCTCAGTCCCTGCCAACCTGCAAAATAAGTCAAACAAGCCAATCAAATCCTCCCCTGGAACCAGAGGGCACCCATCCTCTTGATACTATGCCTACCTCTCACAGTCCCTGATTTTTCACTTTGTTCTTGAGTACAACCTCAGTGTGGCCTTTCACGGCATGCACTATTCTCCCTGAGATTATGAACGTATGAGGCTAATAAACTTTTGTTGGTATCATTTGTTCAGTATGGGGTGTGTCATATGGTCATCCCCTTTACCTTAGGGCAGAAATCCTTCCCTCACCAATAAAGTAAGGAAGAGGCACACCGAAACAGCATCACCCACCCCCAATACTCACTGTATTTGGGGAATAAAATGCAAGAAAAAAAAAGCAGCAACAGTGTTGCAGTATGGAGAAGTCAAATTTCTAATTTAGGATTGCCAGAAGACTTGGAAGTAAATTGGGAAATCTGACAAATGGGAAAGCTGAAGAATTTATAAACACATTGTCCTTAATATTTTGCTATTAAAGTACACACATACCAGGCAAGACTGCAATGAATGCAGAATAAGTATCAGTTGTAAGATTAAAGAGAGCTGAGAAAGGAATTTATAAGCTACCCAGTTGTGAAAACAAAGAGTGCATGTCCACCCAAGTTAGAGGGGATGATAAATGTCTCGAACCTCTGCTGAAACTCCAGATGGGATAAACCTTAGGAATAAGCCACCTATTGGATGATGTGCTGTATTTTAGGGCTAAGGGTAAAAACAAAAGAAACCTGACATAACAAAATCTAAAACTAAGCCTCCATTAAGATCAAGGTGGTCTGACAGTAATTACGTAAATCATTGCTGGCTAGAAAAAAAAAAATTCTAACATTCTTTAAAGGAAGATGAGAAAATCCCATGTTACTACAACATTCTACCCACAATGTCTACTATAGAACAAAAAACTAGCAGGCAAGAAAGGAAGTAGATTATAGGAACCATAATCTAGAGGAAAGAATAACTAATGGAAGCGAAGCTTCCTAAGATTACATAGATGTTGGAATTAAGAGAAGATTTAAATAGCTACTATAAATTTTTTAGGAAAAACAAAGAAAAGCATTTTGGAGATAGAAATCAATTAGAAAATGTAGAATTGAGAAATATAATGTCAAAATAAAAATATAGTCAGGATTGCCTCATAAATATATAAACTGAAGCACTGAGAAGTAAAGACTGGAAAAAATTAACAGCATCAGCGACATGTGAGACAATACCATCTGCAATCACAATCACAGATAAAAGAGGAGTGGCAAGAAACATTTGAAAAAATAAAATCTGAAACTGTTCTGGATTTGGTTAAAACATTAACCTGAAGTTCCTAGAAGAGCAGCAATAAACCAAATTTAGCAAGGCAACTAGATACAAGTTCAATTAAAAATTGCATTTTATAAAATATAACAATTGAAAATGAAGTTAAAAATACATTTACTGGTTTTGCTTCACATTAGGATGTAGAAATCCACACAAAGATGATGTTCTCATCTTAACAAGAAAGAAAGAAAAAAAAACCCATAATATAAAATATCCTAATATTTTATTGAAACCATCAGAAAATTTAGATGACAAGGCAATCTCAGATGAATGAAATTCCAAAAGATGACAAGTCCCTTGGAGGATGACAGATGGAAATCATAATTTATTTAATTTAATTTAATTTAATTGGAGAGAGAGTGAGCGAGCACAGGTGAGTGGGGGAGGGGTATAGAGAGAGGGAGAGAGAGAATCTCAAGCTGGCTCCACCATGAGCATGGAGCCCTACTGGGGGCTTGATCTCAGGAGCCTGAGATCATGACCTGAAGCAAAACCAAGAGTTAAGACTGTTAACCAACTGAGCCACCCAGGCACCTGGGGAAATCATAAATTGTTTCATCTATATGAAAGCATGGGAAGAATAAGAGCCATAAAAATAGGTAAAAAGAAAATATCTGGAATTATAATGAATGTTTAAGTTCTGAGTGTTCGTGAGCATGACAGATCAGATGTAACAAGAGTGCATTCTGACTTGCTAACTCTTTTTTCCTTAGGCCTCTATTGGATGCTCAAGTGAAAAACTGGAGGCCAGACAGGTGATGTGAGAGTCACTTCAATGGACAGCTGTGTGGGTGATGATTAGTTGTGAGTGGAAGATAGGCATGGAAATGACTTGCTTCCCAACCCTTCTTTCCCACGAAGTACAAGCTAGTTTCCTCATGGCGGGGGGGGGGGGGGGGCCGGGGGGGGGGGCAAAAAACAAATACACACACAAAAACAAACCTTTTGCTGCTTCCTGTTCCAGGCAAAGATCAGGTCACCCGCCACGGAAGGAAGGTTTGAAACAAAAGGCGCTCTGCTGCTTCTCCTTCCAGGGAAATTTCAGTGGCTGCTGGAGGCCTTCTATAACCTGTCCCATCTCCAGCACCAATATTAGGGAAATATATCTGCTGGTGGTGGAAGGACAGGAAGCCATTTCATGCCCAGATCCTGTTCTGAAACAGAACAGAGGCACCTGGGTGGCTCGGGTCCAGTGAGCACTCTATTCTTGATTTCTGCTGGGGTCCTGATCTCAGGGTCATGAGATCCAGCCCCGCATCAGCTCCTTGTTTGGCCAAGAGTCTGCTTGGGATTCACCCCCTCTCCCTCTGCCCCTCCAAGCCCCAACCCTCCCACCTCCATCAGGCACGTACTCTCTCTCTAGGGGAAGAAAACTTGTTAGCATCCAAGATCCCTAGAAGATAAAAGGCAAGACACAAGATCTATACTGCCTTCTTCTGTGATGTACGAGTGAAGAGCCTGCAGAAAACTGAGGATGGAAAAAAAAATGCTGACACTTTAGACCTCACACTAACTAGAATGGATTCGTAGTCTACCGATGGAGAAACTTGAAGCCAGAAGTATATTGACAGTAACTATAGCAACAACCCAACCCAAATTCAGCCATTACTGACTAAATTGTAAACACTCATACTAAAGGAATGGCGGCATCAGAATACCCACCTCGGGAAATAGATAATATTTACCTCAGTTTTTACTGCTCTTTTAAATACAATGTATGATGATTAAGCCAAAGGAAGATAGAAAAATATTGTAACTTCCCCCAAAACAGATAAGTCAAATACAAATGACAATACTTAATCACATAAAATACTATAAAAATAAGTAAACCCTTTTATTATTAGGCAGTATCTGTCAAATTAGATGTAAAAATGAGACCTAAAACCTGTGTATAAGGAAACCCACAAAAACATGGATAAATTAAAAGTAAAAGAATGGGAAAATTGTCCATACAAACAGTAACCAAAGGAAAGATTTAGTGGCTTTATATATGTTGACAAAGTAGACTTCAGAACAAGGAAAATGAGCAGTGATAAAAAAGAGAAAGTATATTCTTTAGAATGAGGATAATTCCATCAACAATCTATAACAGTCCTAAATGTGCAAATACCTAATAATTCATCAAAATCCATAATGCAAGGGAACAGTACTAAAGGAGAAATATACAAAGCCAGTTATATTTGGAGATGTCAACATTCCTCTCTCAGTAATTGATAGAACACACAGACAAAAGAATATTGAGTATTAAAGATTTACACGACACTATCAACAAACTTGGCCTAATTGACATTGTTACAACCCTCCAGATGACAACAGTAGATAGAATACATATTCTTTCCAAGTACACATGTAACATTTACCAAGATAGACTATACTCTGGGCTATGTAACAGGTCTCATCAAATTTAAAGGGATTAAAATCATACAACATATGTTCTCTGACAGCTAAATATACTATGAATCAATATACTATGCAATATATTATATACTATATAAATCAATATACTAACAATATACTGTAAATGAACCATAAATATGCTATAAAACAATATAGGTAATTAAGAATATATTTTGAAATAAATGAAGATAAAAACATATGAATTTGTAGGGTACAACTAAAACAGTACTTAGAGGAAAAAAATATAGCATTAGGTACTCATATTACATGTAAACAAAGGTCTCAAATCAAAAACTCCACTTTCATAAACTAATAAAAAGCAAAATTAAACCCAAAGCCAGCAAAAGGAAAAAAGTAAGATCAAAAATATATATCAGAAAAACAATAAAGAATAATCAATGAAACCAAAAGCTAGTTTTTATAAAGTTCAATGAAATTCCTAAACTTCAGGTAGATAAAGAAAATTAAAAGATGACACACATTATTGATAACAGGAAAGAAAGAGTGGAAATTACTAATGCTTTAAATACAGTGAAGAATAAAAATAAAGTATATCAAAACTTTGTTTCACTAAATTAAACAATTTTCATGAAAGATTGCTGAAGAGGTTGCAACGTCACTTAAGAATCTGAATGTCCGTATGGCTATTAAATAAATTAATAAATTTAAGAGAAAAAATATTTTTACATAACATACTTCAGGTCCATACTTCACTATCAAATTCTGTCATACTCTTAATAAGATATAAAATATATATTATTAATCCTATAAATTGTCTCTCACAAAATAGATGACAAGTGGCCAATACCCATGTCATATTTTGGGAACAGGATTATACTAGCACCATATATCATATATACATGGAATAATATTTAGCTTTCAAAGTAAAGGAAATTCTTTTTTTTAATTTTAATTTAGTTTAATTTTATTATGTTATGTTAGTCATCATACAATACATCATTAGTTTTTGATGTAGTGATCCACAATTCATTGTTTTTGCATAACACCCAGTGCTCCATGCAGTACGTGCCCTCCTTAATATCCATCACTGTGCTAACCCAACCCCGTTTGTTTCTCAGAGTCCATAGTTTCTCATGGTTCATCTCCCCTCCGATTTCCCCCCTTCATTTTTCCCTTCCTACTATCTTCTTCTTTTTTTTTTTAACATATAATGTATTATTTGTTTCAGAGGTACAGGTCTGTGATTCATCAGTCTTACACAATTCACAGTGCTCACCATAGCACATACCCTCCCCAATGTCTATAACCCAGCCACCCATCCCTCCTACCCCCCCAACTCCAGCAAAATTCAGTTTCTTTCCTGAGATTAAGAATTCCTCATATCAGTGAGATCGTATGAGAAATGTCTTTCTCTGATTGACTTATTTCGCTTAGCCTAATAACCTCTAGTTCCATCCACATCATTGCAAATGGCAAGATTTTGGGTTTTTTTGATGCCTGCATAATATTCCATTGTAGATATATACCACATCTTCTTTATCCATTCGTCTGTTGATGGACATCTTGGCTCTTTCCATAGTTTGGCTATTGTGGACATTACTGCTGTCAACATTGGTGTACATGTACCCTTTTGGGTCACTACATTTGTATCTTTGGGGTAAATACCCAGTAGTGCAATTGCTGGGTCATATGGTAGCTCTATTTTCAACTTTTTGAGAAACCTCCATACTGTTTTCCAGAGTGGTTTCACCAGCTTGCATTCCCACCAACAGTGTAGGAGGGTTCCCTTTTCTCTGCATCCCCACCAACACCTATCGTTTCCTGACTTGTTAATTTTAGCCATTCTGACTGGTGTGAGGTGTTATCTCATTAAGGTTTTGATTTGGATTTCCCTGATGCCGAGCGATGTTGAGCACTTTTTCATGTGTCTGTTGGCCATTTGGATGTCTTCTTTGGAAAAATGTCTCTTCATGTCTTCTGCCCATTTCTTGATTGGATTGTTGGTTCTTTGGGTGTTGAGTTTGATAAGTTCTCTATAGATTTTGGATACTAGCCCTTTATCTGATATGTCATTTGCAAATATCTTTTCCCATTCTGTCGGTTGTCTTTTGGTTTTGTTGACTGTTTCCTTTCTGTGCAAAAGTTTTTATCTTGATGAAGTTCCAACAGTTCATTTTTGCCCTTGCTTTTGGTAATATGTCTAGGAAGAAGCTGCTGCAGCTGAGGTCAAAGAGTTTGCTGCTTGTGTTCTCCTCTAGGATTTTGATGGACTCCTCTCTCACATTTAGGTTTTTCATCCATTTTGAGTTTATTTTTGTGAGTGATGTAAGGAAATGGTCCAGTTTCATCTTCTGCATGTGGCTGTCCAATTTTCCCAACACCATATCACATTGATTGATTTGTGAATGTTGAACCACCCTTGCATCCCAGGGATAAAACCCACTTTGTCGTGGAGGATGATCCTTTTAATGTATTGTTGGATCCTATTAGCTAGGATTTTGTTGAGAATTTTGGAATCCATATTCATCAGGGGTATCGTTCTGAAATGCTCCTTTTTGATGGGGTCTTTGCCTGGTTTGGGGATTAAGGTAATCCTGGCCTTATAGAATGAGTCTGGAAGCTTTCCTTCTGTTTCTATTTTTTGAAACAGCTTCAGGAGAGTAGGCATTATTTCTTCTTTGAATGTTTGGTAGAATTCCCCAGGGAATCCATCGGGCCCGTACTCCTGTTTTTTGGGAGGTTTTTGATCACTGCTTCAATTTCATTACTGGTTATTGACCTATTCAGTTGTCAATTTCTTCCTGTTTCAGTCGTGGCAGTTTATAGGTTTCCAGGAAGGCATCCATTTCTTCCATGTTGCTCAATTTATTGGCATATAGTTGTTGATAATAATTTCTAATAATTGTTTCTATTTCCTTGGTGTTAGTTGTGATCTCTCCCCTTTCGTTATACCACAACATGGATGAATGTGGAGAACATTATGGTAAATGAATTAAACCAGTCATAGAAAAACAAATACTGCATGATTCCACTTATATGAAATACCTAAAATTGTCAAATTCATGGAATTAATGAGTGGAATAGTAGTTGGCAGGGCCTTTGGGGAGGGGGGAATGTGGACCTGTAATGGACATACATTTTCAGTTAAACAAGATGAATAATCTCTAGAAGTGTGCTGTACAGAACTGTACTGATGGTCGACAGTAATGTACACTTAAAACATTGTTAACAGATTATTACATCTCATGTTCAATTTTCTTACAATACAATAAAAATGTTTAAAAAATGAAATAGAGAATTGACACCATAAAAAATGAATGAAAATTATATATGAATGGCCAATACATTGAAAAATGTCCATCATTGTATACCAGAGAAATGTAAGTAAAATCACAGCATGATGCCTCTGGAAAGCTCATATATTATTGATAGAATTAACAGCAACCATGATACAATCAACAATAATATACCAATGATTTGAAAAAGCATTAGTCCCTTTTTTTAATAAAGCATACACTGACCATAAAATCCAACAATACTATTCCTGTATTTTGCCCCAGAATAATGGAAGCATATGTTCCCACAAAATCATAACTGTTAAAATCTGCTCTATTCATCATGCTTAAAACTAATGTTCATCAACCAGTCAATGAACAAGCAAATTATAGTATATCAACACAATGGAATACTGCTCTGTAATAAAAATAATGAAGTATGGATACATACAACATAATTTACTGCTTTATTTATATGAATCTGTAGAAAGACACAAAACTATAGTGACAATAAGCAGTGTGGTTTTTATGTACTAGATGGGGGAAAGAAGATTAATTTTGAAGAGGCTCAGAAAACATTTTAGGGTCATCAAAATGTTCCTTAATTTGACTTTTGGATCACTGCCTAACTATTTCCATGTGCTGTGGACTGCATTTTCTATCTCCCCAAATTTCTTATGTTGAAACTTAATCCAGAATGTGATTTTATTTGGAGGTGGGAACATATAGAGGTCATTAGGTCATGAGTGTAGAGCCCTCATGAATGAGTTTAGTGACTTTATGAAGAAGGCCCCAGAGATCTCCAATTCCCCTTCTTCTATGTGAGGTTACAACATGAAAATGGATGCCTATAAAGCAGGAAACAAATTTTTACCAAACACTGAATTGGCCAGCATTTTAATCTTAGCCTTCTACACCTCCAGAATTGTGAGAAAGAAATTGCTGTTATTTATAATCCATCCAATCTATGGTATCTTTTTAAAGCATCCAGAGTAGACTAAGACATGTATCAAAAATCATTGAACTGTATGCTTATAAAAAGGTAGAGTTTATTGTACATAGATTGTATTTCAATAAATATGACAATACACATTTCTAATAGCACCATAAATATAAAATATTTAGGAATAAATTTAGCCAACCACATGCAAGAACTCAACACTGAAAATGGCATAATATTGCAGAGTAAATAAAATGTTAAAATAGAGAACTATACCATGTCTGTAGGTTGGAAAACCATATTTTTAAGATGTTAATTCTTATTAAATTGTTGAATTGATGCAATCCATTCCCTATCAAAATCCCTCAGAGGTCCCAAAGCAATTCAATACAGAAAGGAATGTCATTAAAAAAAAATTAATGCTGGAACAATGAGATATGGGCTTAAGAAAAATAAACCTTATATGATAAGCAAAAATGAGTTCAGGTCAAATCATAGATCTAAATTAAAAAGCTAAAACATTAATGATTATAGAATAAGGCATAGAGTATAATTTGTGTGACCTCTGGGTTGGTGAGGAATTATCAATCAATCATTAATTCATTAAAATTAATGTCTTAATGATAAGGGCTATTCAGGAACCTGTTGTATTATCTTTCCAACTTTTGTGTAAAGATAAAATTATTCCTAAGTTTATCAAAAAATAAACCTAAAGTGAGCATTGAAAATTTAAAAAAATGTATTTTACTTAATCTAAAGGCATCATTAAAAAAGCAAAGCACTCTTTAGAAGAAATATTTCTAACACATATATCAGAGTAGGACTCATATTCAGAATATCTGAACTTCTATAAGCCAACAGCAAAGAGAAAATTAATCCAATAAAGATGCACAAAAGACTGAACTGAACTAGGCCAATACAATATTTATAAATTTCTGGAATCAAGTGAAAATGTGCTCAACATCACTAGAACTCTCAGGAAATGCAAATAAAACCCAAAGGAGATACCAATACACAACCAATAGAATGGAAAATATTAAAAAAACAAATATAGACTGACAACATCAAGTTTTAATAAGGATATATATGTAGTAACTAGAGACCTCATGAATAAACATTTTATAAGGATGTGAAAAAAAATGCTTGCTACTTTCTTATATAGTGAAATATGTATCTGCTATGACCCAGCAATTGTACTTCAAGAAAAATGAAAAATATGCTCCTAAAAGACCTGTACACCAAAATTCATGGATGTTCTATTCATAATAGCCCCAAACTGTTGATCATGAGGAGAACAAATTAAGCTCCATTTATACAATGGTATACTATTCTGAAATTAAAAAGGCAATCTATTTTTACACACGGTGATATGGATGACTGTCAAAAACAATGTGGTGCTACTGAAGTTAGATACAAAAGAATGCATACTATATTATTTACATGACTTATAGTGAAATAATATACTAATTCACTAATTAATGGTGATGATAGAAATTACAATGGCAGTTTTTTATGTTGTTGGAAGATGGATAGTGGTAATCATGGTGAATGAATAAAAAGGGATGCTCTGGATGATGAAAATTTTATGTATCTTGAAGGAGGCATTTGCACAACTGCATACATTTAAAAAAATCTCACCGAGGGCGCCTGGGTGGCTCAGTTGGTTAAGCGACTGCCTTCGGCTCAGGTCATGATCCTGGAGTCCCGGGATCGAGTCCCACATCGGGCTCTCTGCTCAGCAGGGAGTCTGCTTCTCCCTCTGACCCTCTTCCCTCTCGTGCTCTCTATCTCTCATTCTCTCTCAAATAAATAAATAAAATCTTAAAAAAAATAAAAATAAAAAATAAAAAAATCTCACTGAATTGTGAACTAAACAGCAGGACATTTTTTATAGATACATCATACTTCAAATATGTGAGCACTTTAGAAAAAAAAATATATATGCCCACAACCCTATTACTAGTCAACACTTCCACTACGGTCATCTCTTTCCTAAAAAATTGCAATCTCTTATCTCCCTTCTTGAGTCCTTGCAATGCTTGTGCTCAGAACAGTGCCTGATTGACAGCAGGTTCTCAAAGTTTAACAAATTAATGATTCATTGACAAATCATTTGAGTAAATTTTTGTTGTGCTTTGCAAATACTTAAAATGTGGACATTATGTGAGTAAAGATGCATTTAAAATTTTAAAATTAATTTCCAAACTTCTAGTCCCATATATCAATAACCGTTGTCAAAACAGAATATATTGAATCAATACAGCTCCTTTAGTTATCAGTTTGAGTATCATCTCTCTGAGGATTATATTTTAAAAGTCTACATGAAAAGTAAAATAAATGGTATACATGCCATTTTGTGATACACACATACACACAAACACACACACACGTCTAAGTCTGTAAGAATGTACACCAAAATGTTAATAGATATCAGATAACCATGGGTAGTTGATTTCAATATAAGTGCTTTTGTTTTAGTTTTTAATGTATTCCTATAAATCATCAATATTTTTACAATGCTCATGATTTAAGAACAAGTATTTTAGCTCCTATGCAATAACCCATAATTTTACAAATATATTGGTTGCAGTGATGTTTGTTATTACTTTTTGAGTGCACTAGTTACCATTTAACATAAGACTAAAGGTACCAGAATGATGTCCTCTATAGAAGGGATGCCTAATAGTGTAAGTTAAAAAAAAAAATCATAAATTCTAACTCCTGTCTCATAAAGTACACTACTACATACTCTACATGTATTGATTTCCTGGTACTGATTAAGGATTAATCATTTCAGTGTTATGTTTCAGTTCAGGGAAATTATCAATGACTAGAGCATACCTAAAGAATCCTATATTTATGATTAGAAAATATAGTTAAAAATAAACTCATATTTAGCAGAAGCAACATTATAATGAGGATCACTGAACATGCCTGAGACTAAGAGTTAAATAGTAAGAAAAGCAATCATTTGCTAAGGGTTCACAGAATATTTTGGTTTATGGTAGCCACTCCAGATAATTTTTAATAAAGACTATTTCTTTGAAGTGGTTTAGATTCACAGCAAATCTGAGAGAAATGTACAGAGTTTTGCCATACACATCATGCTCCTCATTATCAATATCACCCACCAAAATGGTACATTTTTATTTCAATGATGAACATACAATGACACATCATAATCAGCCGAGGTGCACAGTTTACATTAAGATTCAAATTTGGTGCTTTGCATTCTATGGGTTTGAACAAATACATAACACATATCTATCATTAAAATATCATACTCTGCCTTCAAAATCATCTGTGCTCTTCCTATTTATCCTCCCCCCACCCCCAATTCCTAAAGCCACTGTTCTGTTCACTCCATAGTTTTGCATTTTCCAGAATGTCATAAGTTGGAATCCTATGGTATGTAGCCTTCTCAGATTGGGTTCTTTTACTTAGAAATATGCATTTAAAATTCCTTCATGTCTTTCTGTATCTTGATAGCTTATTAAATTTGGTGCTGAATAATATTACATTGTCTAGATGTACCATAGTTTATTTATCCATTCACCTAATTAAGGATATGTTGGTTGATTACAAGTTTTGGCAATTATGAATAAAACTACTATAAATATCTGCGTGCAGGTTTCTGGGTGGATTTAAATTTTCAACACCTTTGAATAAATACAAAGAAGTATGATTGCTGGATCTTATGCTGAGAGTATATTTAGTTTTATTAGAAACCATCAACTGTCTTCCCAAGTGCCTGTACCATTTTACATTCCCACCAGCAATAAAGGAGTGTTCCCATTGTTCCACATACTCACCAGCATTTAGTGTTGTCAGTGTTTTGGATTTTGGCTGCTCTAATAGGTACATAGTGGCATCTTGTTATTTAATTTGCATTTTCCTGATGATACATGATAAGGAGAACCTTTTTACATGCTTATTTACTCTCTATATATTCTCCTTAGTGAGATATCTTTTTAAGTTCAAAATCTTTGGCCATTTTTTAATTGGGTTGTCTGTTTTCTTATTGTTGAGTGTTAAAATTCTTTCTATATTTCAAGTAAGAGTTCTTTTTTTAAAAGATTTTATCTTTTGACAGAGAGAAACACAGTGAGAGAGAGAACACAAGCAAGGGGAGCGGGAGAGGGAGGAGCAGGCTTCCCACGGAGCAAGGAGTCCAATGCAGGACTTGATCCCAGGACCCTGGGATCATGACCTGAGACGAAGGCAGATGCTTAATGACTGAGCCACTCAGGCACCCCTTAATTAAGAGTTCTTTCTCCGATGTGTCTTTTGCAATTCTTTTCTCTCAGTCTTTGGCTTGTCTTCTCATTCTTTTGACACTGCCACTCCCAGAGCAGAAGTGTTTAATTTTAATGAAGTCCAGCTTGTCAATTATTTATTTCATTAGTTATGCATTTAGAGTTGTATCTAAAAAGTCATTCCATCCCCAATATCATCTCAGTGTTCTTCAATGTTATCTGCTAAGAGTTTTAGTTTTATGTTTTACTTGAGGTCTGTGATGTATTTTGAATTAATTTTTGTAAAGTGTGTAGGTCTAGATTCACTTTTTGCATGTGGATGTTCAGTTCCAATGACCTTTGTTAAAAAGATTGCCTTTGCTCCATTGTATTGTCTTTAGCAAGGATCAGTTGACTATATTTGTGTGGGTCTATTTCTGTTTCACTGATCTATTTGTGTATTCTTTCACTTATATCACACTGTCTTGTTTGCTGTAGCTTTATAATAAGATTGACATAAGTAGTGTCAGTTCTCCAACTTTATTCAAAATTTTCAATAATGTATTGGCTATCATGACTGTTTTTTGTTGTTGTTTTTTGAGCATTTTTAAAAATTTTTTTTATTGTTATGTTAATCACCATACATTACATCATTAGTTTTTGATGTAGTGTTCCATGATTCATTGTTTGTGCATAACACCCAGTGCCCCATGCAGAACGTGCCCTCTTTAATACCCATCACCAGGCTAACACATCCTCCCACCCCCATCCCCTCTAGAACCCTCAGTTTGTTTTTCAGAGATTTCCCCCCTTCATTCTTCCCTTCCTGCTATCTTCTTCTTCTTCTTTTTTAACATATATTGCATTATTTGTTTCAGAGGTACAGATCTGTGATTCAACAGTCTTGCACAATTCACAGCACTCACCATAGCACATACCCTCCCCAATGTCTATCACCCAGCCACCCCATCCCTCCCACCCACCCCCCACTTGTTTTTATTATTATGTTATGTTCATCACCATACATTACATCATTAGTTTTTGATGTGTTCCATGATTATAATGAGTGTTTTGCCTCCACATATAATAGAATCTGTTTGTTGTTCATAAAACAACTTGCTTGGATTTTGATTAATATATATATCAAGTTGGGGAGCAAGGATATTCTGACAATTGAGTCTTCTTGTCCATGAACATGAATATCCCTCAACTTATTTAGTTTTTGATTTTGTTCATCAGAGTTTTATAGTTTTTCTCATCTAGTTCTTATATATATTTCATTAGATTTATACCTAAGTACTTTATTTTGGGGGTTACTAATGAAAATGGTATGGTACTTTTTTAGCACTTTTAATTTTAAATTCCCCTTCCTCATTGCTGATACATAGAAAAGTGATTGATTTTGTATGTTTACTCTCCATCCTGCAAACTTACTCTAGTCAGTTATTAGTTCCAAGAGTTTTTTTTTCTTCAGATTTTCTACATAAGTCATTATGTGAACAGAAAGTTTTAATTCAAACAAAAAAACCCACTACCATGCACTGATTAACTGCAAACAAAATTCAGGTATAAAAATTGGGTTTTGCCACCATTATGTTATAGCCATGATGAAAAGGCTATGGGAGTGGGTGAAAGAAAATAAAGTAACTAGGTAAATCAACTCAGGTGATATTAGCTATGGTGGCAGAACCCTGAAAAATTACTAAGAATTTGCAAAGGTAATTTTAATTTTTTAATAATGATTTCAAAATTCTTAGTAACTTGTAATTATCAGGTTATTAACATTCTACAAGTTGGTTTTCTTGAGCATCTTGAGAAAAATTTCCCAATAAAACTGAATTGATTTTCATTAAATAAATACTGATAAATGTTATTTTTTTAAAATTCCACTTGACTGACGATAATTATCTGCTGCCAAAATTATAATAATGAAATTAACTTTAAAATGAACCTTTTTGTAAAAGTCCTTATTAAAGATATTCTTTCAAATCCTCTTCTGTTTCTGGGTGATTTAGCACTAACTAATTTGTTAGAGAAATTCTGAACTTCGTAGAGAAGTGTGCTGTTCCTCCATTTCTGGATTCTTTGGAATATGAATTCTCACTCTACATGGTAGCAAAATCCAAGTATGAACAAACACATGAACTTAGACCTGGCAGATATAATCTGATAGAGAGAGGTCAATTTGGCCCAATTAATCAGAATTTCAGATGTTGTCATATTGAGTAAAAGTGCCACAGACTGGACAACAAACAGATTTTTCAGTATCTATTAACCTTCAAATACTTGGTCAAAATCAGACAAACATAGCCATTCAGTAGAATAGCTTTTTGCTCACATTTCAGTAGGAATTTTTTTCTCTTGAGATCAAAGTAAAACTCATCCATAAAACCTATGCTAAGTATTTTTTTTCAAATAATTCACAGGCTACATATAAGATAAAATATATGGACAATAGACAATTCCAGCAATTTTTATCATTTGACTAATTATAAAATATTAATCACATAGCATGGAAAGATTATGTTGTTGTTTTCATATGCCAATGCAGATCTTGGAGGACTACCACTGAAAGGTAGAGTTAAAATCTGAATCTGACATAGCGTATATGTCATTTAAGACATTGTAATTTTTAACAGTTTATGTTAAAATATTAATATATATCAACAAATATAGTTTTGATTTTTTAATATTTATGAAAAATAAATACTGGAAATTTTATTTCCCCAATTTGTAAGCCAGATTTCTTTTGACAATTATATCAAGAAAATGTTCCAAGTTTTTTATTTTTGAATACTGATTTTCAATTGTACTTTGTAGGCATTACTTTGCAGACAACCATCTGTTTCATTCTAAGTTTCTTCATATCCAGTCAGAAGGCAATTATGCTATCAATAGACAATTCTTTTTCATGGAAAAAGATTTTAAAACAGCTTGAAAAGTTGAAGTTGCAAGCAGTTGTTGAAATATAATTTACATATAGTTCCCCATATTGCAAACTGTGAATTATTATTTTAAAATCTCAAAATATAGATGTTTTTAGTATCCTCTATGATGTAATGTAGCTGTCGTTTAAAAATATTTTTAGTCTGAATACTTAATACATTTTTACCATGTAAGTAGTGATGTTTTAAGAAAGTGAGTTAAAATCACAAACATGTGTGCCCACATTTACAAACATGCATGCCCACATTCACAAACGTGCAAGGAAAATAGCATTTGTTTCAAGTTTTGGTCATTTGAATAAATTGTCTATGCAATAGTTTAGATTTTTTTCCTCTTGACTTTATAGGCAAGATATTACTACTTTAAAAAATATTTAAAGTATCAGACCTCCTTAATCTCTTAGAAATGTTTCATCTCTACCTGGAAACTTCATTGGGATCCTTAAAAAAAACCCTCATATTTAGGGTTACCATATTTAACAAATATAGATACAAGTCACCAGTTAAGTTTTATTTTTGAATCAACTTATATAATTATTTAGTATATCTCTAATACTGCAGGGGATGCCCATATACACACAATTTTGGGACTCATATATGCTGAAGTTTATGTTATTGATCTTAAAACCAAATTTAACTGGATGTTCCATATATGATCTGGTACCCTACTAATATTAGAGATATATATTGAGACCATTAGAGTCATAATGTTTGTGTAACATAATCAGTATCCAATTGCTTGTCCCTGGGAAAAAAATCATACATTCTGAATTCAGGGGGCTGGACCCTATGTATCTGAGGACCTGTCAAGAGAAGGAGATTTTTATCTGAACTCCTTTCCAAACATATCTCTAAAACTGGAATTCAAATCCATTCCTGGTCTGAAAGTTTATACTAATTTTATTATTCCATGCAAAATTTTCTTGGAATGGAGGTAGTCCATGAACACAGATTTCTTCCCTGTGGAGTTAATTTTACCCACAGTGTGGTATATGTAATATCTATATGCTAGAATGGAGGGACTCCAAGTTGCTCACCTGCTCCAAGCTATGATTTCATCAGATTATCAGATGTTTAAAATAAATAGCATTACAGTTAGTTCTCTATCAATGTGGTAGGGAAATAGGAAATCATCAGATAAACACTGTTTCCCAAAGCTGGCTGCTCATAAGAATTTGAGGTTTTTTTTTTTTCCAGTGTTTCATCACTCTTTTTTTTTTTAAATATGTTATGTTAATCACCATACATTACATCATTTTAATAGATATTCTTGGACTTTGTGTAGTGTAATTCAGTAGGTTTGTGATAATAATCTTTTGTGTTGTTCTGTTTTAATGAGCTCTCCTATGAATGGCATTTGGGAATCCCATATAGCCCAACTGCTTAATATTAGAAAGAACTGGAGTATAAGCAAGGTTAAATTGCTCTTGTAAGGTTTCAGAGCCAGTAGAGATTATGAATAAAATCTGGGCTTTCATATTTCTTGAGTTTCCAGGATAGCCAGGTCCTGTTCCATGTTCTAAGGGAACAAGATGAAACTAACATTTTGGCAGGTACTTTTAAATTCAATGTTACACTGTCACCACAAAGTTATCACATCATTTCTATATCAAACTTTAATTAAATTTTTATCTATCTTCCCTTGTTATGCATTAACCTGGGAGCAACAATATTTTTTGATTCCCAGAGAATCATACATTTCCAGAAAAATGACAATTGTCATGGGGGAAAGTCCAGAAGAAATTGAGTAGGTAGGAAAGGTGGAACAGAGTGTGTTACTTATGGTTTGCAAGATTACCCAATTATGACTGAGAGTCTTATGCAATCACTGCATCCCATTAAAGATGAGGGCATAGGACATTCAGAGCAGGAATCAACATGTTAAATATTAGATAGTGAGACTGGTGAAAGGAAGACTAATTTTAGGCCAATTTAACCTGGTTCATCCTTTTGACCCTGGCAAAACTAACCTTTTGACAGAATGAATTATTAACATTATCTAAAGAATCTTTTAATTTTGGGCATATTCTGATGAAGAAGACTGAATCTTATGCATGTAAACACTGATATAAATTTTCAGGTGATAGAGGAGGTTTTTTTTTTTTTTCTTTTCCTTTTGGAGATTGAGAAACACTAATATGAAATTATGGTATTTGTGTGAGAGGAAAAAGCAGGAAGAAAAGGAGAATAAAAGAGAATTGACTATCCAAATTACCAGGCTCCACTACTTTAGGATAAATGATTGGATGGAATATTTTCTAAGTCATCTCAGATCAGAAGAAATATGTGTGTGTTTCATTATTAACACAGCATAAAGGCATATTTAATAACATTTGAATGGTTATAGAACATAGTATACAAAAAGTTTACCAAATTTAAGGCAAGTGGAATAAAAGAAATGAGGTGTCTTTCCAATTGTTCTTCTGCAGATAAAATAGAAATATGGGGAGACTAGAGGGGTGGAGCAAGATGGCGGAGGAGTAGGAGACCTGGATTTCATCTGGTCTCAGGAGTTCAGCTGGATAGGGATCAAACCATTCTGAACACCTACGAACTCAACAGGAGATCGAAGAAAAGAATAGCAACAACTGTCTGAACAGAAAAGCGACCACTTACTGGAAGGTAGGACGTGCGGAGAAGTGAATCCGAGGCGATATTCGGGAGGATAGACAGCGGGGGAGGGGGCCTCCGTCGGCCGCTTCTGGCAAGGGATAGAGCCGTGGAGCACAAAATCGGAACATTTAGAAGTTGGCTCCACTGAGGGACGTCACTCCAGGGGCTAAGAGGGAGGTGGAACCCTCACAGGACAGTGTGGTCTCAGGACCTTCGGGGTCACAGAAAGACTGGGGGTGCCTGAGTGCAGCAGCTCCCAGGTATCAGAGCGGGAAAGCCGGCTGCAGAGACGGAGCTGAGGCACGGGCTCTCAGCTCGGGGTTGCCATAAACTGTGATCCGCGGCCCAGTCGGGCCACTGCTCCTCCAGCAGGGACCCAACAAGCGGCAGAGCTGGGGGGACTCCCCTTCCTCCCCAGGGAGGAGCAGTGCAGGAGCAAACCACAGGGATCTGCTGGGTTTGGAGACTAGACACGGGGTCGGGTGCCAGAGATAGAAATGCTTGGTCACAGGCCGGGTGAGCATGGAGTGCGGCCGGAGACCAGGGAGACGGGAGTGACTGCTTTTCTCTGGGGGGTGCACTGAGGAGTGGGGCCCCGAGTTCTCAGCTCCTCCAGGGCAGAGATTGGGAAGCCACCATTTTCACTCTGGTCCTCCAAAACTGTGCGGGGAGCTTGCAGGGAGCAAAATCTCCTGAGAGCAAACCCAAGCAGCTTCCTTAGCCCAGATGGACATGGGTGGGCCAATTCCGCCTCCGACAAAGACGTTTGGGAACCACGGCAACAGGCCCCTCCCCCAGAAGATCAGCCCGAACAGCCAGCAAGCCAAGACCCAATTTACCAATCAAGAAGAGCAGGAGAACACCAGCGCTAGGGGAATACTGCACATGGAATTCAAGGCTATTTTACCATGATTCATTAGTTTTTCAAAGTAAATTTTTTAGCTGTTTTTTTCTCTTTTTTGAATTTTTCTTTTTCCCTTTTTCAACCAACATCTTATCAATCCCTTTTTAAAAAAAAAACATTTTTTATTTTCATTTTTAGAAAATTTATCCCTTCATAGTAGTTACCCTTATTTTTGGCATATATATATAGGTTGTTCTCTCTTTAAAATTTTGAGATAGTTTTTTCTAACAGATCAAAATATACCCTAAATCACTAGTGTATGGCTTTGTTCTAGTCTCCTGCCTGATCACATTCTCTCCCTTTTTATTTTAATCTTCTTCTTTCTTTTTTCAAACAACTTCTTATCAATTCCTTTTATAAAATCTTTTATAATTTTCATCTTTACAGTCATCTTCCATCCCTTCATTGTATCAAACCTTATTTTGTACATATATGTCTTTCTTCCTTTAAAATTTTAGAAGGCACTTTCTTCTAACAGACCAAAATACGCCCAAAATCTAGCTTGTGGCACGGATCTATGCACTAGCCTGATCATATTTAATCATATTCTGTTTTTTATGTTTTGTTCTGTTTTTGTTTGTTTTATCTTTTTCTTTTTTTTTCCCCTCCCTTTCTTTTTTTCCTTTCCCTTTCTTTCCCCTGGTTTCAGTTCTTTTCTTAATTGTATACAGTATATTTGCTGGGGACATTGCTAATCTGTTAGCATTTTGTTCTCTCATACATCTATTCTCCTCTGGACAAAATGACAAGGTGAAAAAAATCACCTCAGCAAAAAGAACAAGAGGTAGTACCATCTGCAAGGGACCTACTCAATATGTACATTAGTACGATGTCGGACCTAGAGTTCAGAATCATGACTTTAAAGATACTAGCTGAGCTTGAAAAAAGCCGGGCATGAAAAAAGTTATTAGAGAAACCATTTCTGGAGAAATAAAAGAACTAAAATCTAACCAAGTTCAAATAAAAAAAGCTATTATGAGGTGCAATCAAAAATGGGGGCACTAACTGCTAGGATAAATGAGGCAGAAAAGAGAATCAGTGATATAGAAGACCAAATGATGGAAAATAAAGAGGCTAAGAAAAAGAGAGATAAACAACTACAGGATCACGAGGGCAGAATTCGAGAGATAAGCTATACGATAAGACGAAACAACATTAGAATAATTGGGATCCCAGAAGAAGAAAGAGAGAAAGAGGCAGAAGGTATATTGGAGCAAATAATAGCAGAGAACTTCCCTAATGTGAGGAAGGAAACAGGCATTGAAATCCAGGAGGCACAGAGAACCCCTCTCAAAATCAATAAAAATAGGTCAACAACCCGACACCTAATAGTAAAACTTATGAGTCTCAGAGACAAAGAGAAACTCCTGAAAGCAGCTCAGGAGAAGAGATATGTAACCTACAATGTTAGGAACATTAGATTGGCAACAGACCTATCCACAGAGACCTGGCAGGCCAGAAAGGACTGGCAAGATATCTTCAGAGTACGAAACGAGAAAAATATGCAGCCAAGAATACTATATCCAGCTGGGCTCTCACTGAAATTTGAAGGAGAGATAAAGAGCTTCCAGTACAAACAAAAACTAAAGGAATTTGCAAACACGAAACCAGTCCTCCAAGAAATATTGAAAGGGGTCCTCCAAGCAGAGAGAGAGCCTAAAAGCAGCATAGATCAGAAAGCAATACAGACAATATACAGTAACAGTCACCTTACAGGCAATAAAATGGCACTAAATTCATACCTTTCAATAGTTACCCTGAATGTAAATGGGCTAAATGCCCCAATCAAAAGACACAGGCTATCAGATTGGATTAAAAAACAAGACCCATGAATATGCTGTCTGCAAGAGACTCATTTTAGACCCAAAGACACCCCCACATTGAAAGCGATGGGGTGGAAAATAATTTACCATGCTAATGGACACCAAAAGAAAGCTGGGGTTCTAATCCTTCTATCAGACAAATTAGATTTTAAAACAAAGACTGTAATAAGAGATAAGGAAGGATAATATATCCTACTTAAAGGGTCTATCCAACAAGAAGATCTAACAATTGTAAATATCTATGCCCCTAACATGGGAGCAGCCAATTATATAAGGCAATTAATAACAAAAGCGAAGAAACATATTGACAACAATACGGGGACTTTAACACCCCCCTGACTGAAATGGACAGATCATCTAAGCAAAGATCAACAAGGAAATAAAGACTTTAAATGACACACTGGACCAAATGGACTTCACAGACATATTCAGAACATTCCATCCCAAAGCAACGGAATACACATTCTTCTCTAGTGCCCATGGAACATTCTCCAGAATCGATCACATCCTAGGGCACAAATCAGGTCTCAACCAGTACCAAAAATTGGAATTATTCCCTGCATGTTTTCAGACCACGATGCTTTGAAACTAGAACTCAATCACAAGAGGAAAGTCGGAAAGAACTCAAATACATGGAGGCTAAGAGCATCCTACTAAAGAATGAATGGGTCAACCAGGAAACTAAGGAAGAATTAAAAAAATTCATGGAAACAAATGAAATTGAAAATACAACTGTTCAAAATCTTTGGGATACAGCAAAGGCAGTCCTGAGAGGAAAGTATATAGCGATACAGGCCTTTCTCAAGAAACAAGAAAGGTTTCAAGTAAACAACCTAACCCTACAGCTAAAGGAGCTAGAGAAAAAAACAGCAAATAAAACCTAAAGCCAGCAGGAGAAGAGAAATAATAAAATTCAGAGCAGAAATCAATGAAATAGAAACCAAAAGAACAGTAGAACAGATCAACGAAACTAGGAGCTTGTTCTTTGAAAGAATTAACAGGATTGATAAACCCCTGGCCAGACTTATCAAAGAGAAAAGAGAAATTACCCAAATTAACAAAATCATGAATGAAAGAGGAGAGATCACAACCAACACCAAAGAAATACAAACAAATATAAGAACATATTATGAGCAACTCTACACCAGCAAATTAGATAACCTGGAAGAAATGGGTGCATTCCTAGAGATGTATCAACTACCAAAATTGAACCAGGAAGAAATAGAAAACCTGAACAGACCTATAGCCACTAAGGAAATTGAAGCAGTCATCAAAAATCTCCCAAGAAACAAAAGCCCAGAGCCAGATGGCTTCCCAGGGGAATTCAACCAAACATTTAAATGAGAATTAATACCTATTCTCCTGAAAATGTTCCAAACTGTTCCAAAAAATAGAAATGGAAGGAACACTTCCAACCTCATTTTATGAGGCCAGCATTACCTTGATCCCAAAAATAGACAAAGACCCCATCAAAAAGGAGAATTACAGACCAATATCCTTGATGAACATGGATGTAAAAATTCTCACCAAAATACTAGCCAGTAGGATCTAACAGTACATTAAAAGGATTATTCACCATGACCAATTGGGATTTATCCCTGGGCTGCAAGGTTGGTTCAACATCCGCAAATCAATCAACATGATGCAATACATTAACAAAAGAAAGAACAAGAATCATATGATCCTCTCAATTGATGCAGAAAAAGCATTTGACAAAGTACAGCTTCCTTTCTTGATCAAAACTCTTCAGTGTATAGGGATAGAGGGTACCTACCTCAATACCATAAAAGCCATCTATGAAAAACCTAAAGGGTATATCATTCTCAATGGGGAAAAGCTGAGAGCTTTTCCCCTTAGGTCACGAACGCGGCAGGGATGTCCACTCTCACCACTGCTATTCAACATAGTATTAGAAGTCCTAGCCACAGCAATCAGACAACAAAAAGAAATCAAAGGCATCCAAATTGGCAAAGAGGAAGTCAAACTCTCACTCTTTGCAGGTGATATCATACTGTATGTGGAAAACCCAAAAGACTCCACCCCAAAACTGCTAGAACTCATACAGGAATTCAGTAAATTAGCAGGATATAAAATCAATGCACAGAAATCAGTGGCATTCCTATACACCAACAGCAAGACAGAAGAGAGACAAATCAAGGAGTTGATCCCATTAACAATTGCACCCAAAACCATAAGATACCTAGGAATAAATTTAACCAAAGAGGCAAAGGATCTGTACTCAGAAAACTATAAAATACTCATGAAAGAAATTGAAGAAGACACAAAGAAATGGAAAAACATTCCATGCTCATGGATTGGAAGAACAAACATTGTGTAGATGTCAATGCTACCTAGAGCAATCTACACATTCAATGCAATCCCCATCAAAATACCATCCACTTTTTTCAAAAAATGGAACGAATAATCCTAAAATTTGTATGGAACCAGAAGAGACCCCGAATAGCCAGAGGAATATTGAAAAAGAAAAGCAAAGCAGGCGGCATCACAATTCCGGACTTCCAGCTCTATTACAAAGCTGTCATCATCAAGACAGTATGGTACTGGCACAAAAACAGACACATAGATCAATGGAACAGAATCAAGAGCCCAAAAATGTACCCTCAACTCTTTGGTCAACTCATCTTCGACAAAGCAGGAAAGAATGTCCAACGGAAAATGACAGTCTCTTAAACAAATGGTGTTGGTAAAATTGGACAGCCACATGCAGAAGAATGAAACTGGACCATTTCCTTACACCACACACAAAAATAGACTCCAAATGGTTGAAAGACCTAAACGTGAGACAGGAGTCCATCAAAATCCTAAAGGAGAACGTATGTAGCAACCTCTTCGACCTCACCCGCAGCAACTTCTTCCTAGAAACATCGCCAAAGGCAAGGGAAGCAAGGGCAAAAATGAACTCTTGTGATTTCATCAAGATAAAAAGCTTTTGCCCAGCAAAAGAAACAGTCCACAAAACCAAAAGACAACCGACAGAATGGGAGAAAATATTTGCAAATGACATATCAGATAAAGGGTTAGGATCCAAAATCTTTAAAGAACTTATCAAACTCAACACCCAAAGAACCAATAATTCAATCAAGAAATGGGCAGAGGACATGAACAAACATTTTTCCAAAGAAGACATCCAAATGGCCAACCGATACATGAAAAAGTGCTCAACATCGCTCGGCATCAGGGATATCCAGATCAAAACCTCAATGAGATACCACCTCACACCAGTCAGAATGGCTAAAATTAACAAGTCAGGAAACGACAGATGTTGGCGGGGATGTGGAGAAAGGGGAACGCTCCTACACTTTTGGTGGGAATGCAAGCTGGTGCAACCACTCTGGAAAACAGTATGGAGGTTCCTCAAACAGTTGAAAATAGAGCTACCATATGATCCAGCATTTGCACTACTGTGTATTTACCACAAAGATACAAATGTAGGGATCCGAAGGGGTATGCACCCCAATGTTTATAGCAGCAATGTCCACAATAGCCAAACTGTGGAAAGAGCCAAGTTGTCCATCAACAGATGAATGGATAAAGAACGGGTGGTATATATACACAATGGAATATTATGCAGCCATCAAAAGGATTGAGATCTTGCCATTTGCAATGATGTGGATGGAACTGGAGGGTGTTATGCTGAGTGAAATAAGTCAATCAGAGAAAGACATGTATCATATGACCTCACTGATATGAGGAATTCTTAATCTCAGGAATCAAACTAAGTGTTGCTGGAGTGTTGGGGGGTGGGAGGGATGGGGTGGCTGGGTGATAGACATTGGGGAGGGTATTTGCTATGTTGAGCGCTTTGAATTGTGCAAGCCTGTTGAATCACAGACCTGTACTTCTGAAACAAATAAGGCAACATATTTTAAGAAAAAGAAAAGAAGAAGAATGAAGGGGAGCAAGTCGGAGGGGGAGACGGACCATGAGAGATGATGGACTCTGAAAAACAAACAGGGTTCTGAAGGGAGGGTGGTGGGGGGGTTGGTTAGCCCGGTGATGGGTATTAAAGAGGGCACATTTTGCGTGTAGCACTGGGTGTTATGCACAGACAATGAATCATGGAACACTACATCAAAAAGTAATGATGTAATGTATGTTGATTAACATAACAATAAAAAATTAAAAATTTAAAAAAGAACAATAATAAAACCGAAAAAATAATAGCAATATGGGTGTTACAACATAGTGGAACACATTGTGAGTTTTTTTTAGTACAACTATTGTCTCCCTTTGAGTCTTCAAAATGAATAACATTTTTTGGGATTAAGAATCATTGTCATTTTTGTCAGGTAACTATCCAATGTCTGGTAATATGGATATTATCCTTTCTCCTTTTAGAAATAAAATTAAAATATTCCTGTTTTTGAAAGAACTGTTTTTCCCCATCACACCTAGAAATGATCTCAATGTACTGTCACAGAATATCTTGTAACAGAGATCTTAGGATGAAGCAAGCATTCAACTCATCCACTTTGGGGGCCCTTATAATGCTTTATGCAACTTATTTGACTCTGTGAGATGTAATAGGTCTAATTTGAATGCCTATCATGTACCAGTCATTAAACAAGATGTCTCAAAATAAAAAAAAATTTATCCCCTTGATTTCTAAGGTTAATAATCTTTAAACATATTTTAATAACTGATACTTCACAGCAATTATAAGAATTTTAAGAGAATATATAAATATATATTTATATATAAAATCCATCCATGTGCTTCTATAATATATACATATAAAAGTATGTAAAAACATATACAAGACTATTCTATGTAAGTATATAAAATATTCTATGAGTATACAGAAGTACTTTATAGATAATGTTACATAGTATGCACTCAATAATTGTAGCTATTGTTAAATAGATTGGGTAGTTTTATTTCTGAAATATGTGTGATATAATAATTATACTGGCAGCTATATGGCTTGCCAAAATAAACTGGAATGGAATGTATTGAAAGTGCCTACTTAAAGCTAAACTTTAGGCAAGATATTAAAAAAATCTCTAAACCTCATTTCCCTTGTGGGATGAGGTGCATACGAATTATCTAATGGTACTGTTGTGAAAATTAATGGACATAGATAATGTGAAATTTCCTAAGACTTTAGTATATACCCATTACATATACATTAGTAACACACATTAGTATATTTTGCTGGGGAAAAAATACAAAGATATTTCCATGTAAGATCAGAAACAACTCAAAGAGAAAAAGATTTCTGGGTTATTCTGGGTTCATGACAGGATTTAGATCTGGATCAAGATGGATGCTTCTAAGAAAGTTTATTTATTCACCAAGATATTACTAAGATCTTTAAAATTTTTCCCTTGATTAACTGGGTCTCTATTTTTCTAACTATAAGCTGAGGAGATAATTAAGTGAAGAAAACCTAAAAATTTTTGTTCATAATACTTGGGCTAGGATAATGAATCAGTGACTAAATGCTATTACATTTTCCAGCAAAAAGAACCCTCCTGCAATACACCAAAGAACCAGAATTAGCTTCGTATATCCTTACAAGAGCTCTTGCAGACTATGGGTCACCTAAGCTGGCTGATGGGTGACAAGTACTTAATGAATTTTGGTTTAATGGAAGGGCTTTGTATCTGGTCCCAGGTCTGGGTTTTGACTTTTTTTTTTAAAAGATTTTATTTATTTATTTGAGAGAACGAGAATGAGAGAGAGAGCACATGAGAGGGGGGAGGGTCAGAGGGAGAAGCAGACTCCCTGCTGAGCAGGGAGCCCGATGTGGGACTCGATCCCGGGACTCCAGGATCATGACCTGAGCTGAAGGCAGTCACTTAACCAACTGAGCCACCCAAGCGCCCCTGGATTTTGACTTTGAATGGGCTTTTAATTTTGTCTTAATAATTTGTGATGATATTTAAGATCACAATAGCATGAGTCTTCATTCTGCCCCAAGGAGATTAAAATGTCAATGGTTTAACATTTTCCCTGTTTTGTTTGGGAATTTATTGATCCAGTTTTTGAGTTTATCCGGATGTTTATAAAGAGAATTTGCATTATTACATATCAATTGCTATAACCCTATATGGGGCATTTATTTTCAATTGTGCAATATGATCACTCATTATAACATTTGGTAATTTATGCTTGGGAATAGAGTAACTTGTGAAAAATTTTGCATACTCTTTTAACATATTAAGAAAGAAAACTTAAATTTAGTAAAAATTTGTTGACAGAATCTGCTTTCTTTTAAAAATTCTGAAATTGGTTTAATTTCCTCCTTTTGGCTATTATTTAATTCCTCTGAAAGAATGAATTTCCTAAGTAAGTATTATCACTGCAGAACACATTACTTATAGGAAACATAGGACTTATATTAGTTGAAATAAAAAATGCATATTTATCTTCAGATACTTGTGATTAACCTTTATAGTAGTTTTGCATATGCCATAGACTACTAGCAATATGGTAGTCAGGTTTAGAGACTGTTGTTAGTAAACCAAAAGTTAATTTTAAAAGAATTTATTTCTGTGGAAAAAGCATAAATTTATGGCCAGAAAGACAAATGTTACACATATAAAAGCAAACTCTTTACTCTCCATAAATATGCTTAAGGCAACACTCCAATTTTGGGAATGCTTGGTGACTGACCAAGAGGATGTTATGGAATAGTCTCAAATATATATATTATACAATATCAATCTCTGCATATATTTTATTAAACTCATGTTTCTTTAGCTGTAATTACATTTGCTATGTGTACATGGAATGACTACTGAAGTTGCAGTAAGAAACCACATGCTTAGCCTTTTCCATGTTTTCTAAAATTACATATAGTCAGTATTTGCTGTCCTTTTTAGTTGCTGACAGCATTTTAAAATGACTGGTTATCTAGATTTGCAAAGGCATCTTGAAATGAGCTGTTTCAACTTCATTCTCCTATTTTTACTCAGATCCTTCCTGGAAAATGACATTGCTATTTATTGCTGCTGTCCCAAACTGAAAATTATATTTTATTGCTTTCTTGCATATAAATTTTTTTGATAATTTATAGCATTTTAGTGCTACAAATTTGATTAATCTGTCATTTACTGGGTTTGACATCATAGTAAGAACATATTCCCTTCTCTCTCTCTTTCCCTTCAACTACTTTAGCTACCCTACATATCATAAAAATCATTTTAGTAAATTTTCTGACCTGTCAGAATTTATGTGATTTTTCTAAATTTGTATTAACTCACTTTTTCTTTGTATGTCTTCCTATTCAGTCCCTTAATTACTTAATTTCATTCTAGAAATATGTGCTAAATTCTACAGAAAATTTTATGTTATAGTATATAAAAATATGCAGTTGAATACAGTTAATTGTATTTATAGTTATATTCTGTTTATATACAGTTTGAATGTAAATCTATGCATCACATACTATGCAAATAACAATATAGGTAAATATTTTCCCAAGTTTCTAACATACTCTAAGATAAAATCATGCAACTTCAACATAATATAGTACATAGGAAAAAAACTGAATTGGCAGAGTTCAAGTTTCATGGGAAATTACACCCATTTCTTTATAAATATATGAAATATGGAACGAAAAGTCACTGGACAAAGTTCCTCTGAAGAAGGTTGAGCATTAAGAAAAGCAAAGAGTGAAAACAATTCAAATGTTGAATGTATAAACAAAGTGTGGTATACACCTATAATAAATTATTATTCAGCCATAAAAGGAATAAAGTGCCAATGAGTGCTACAGCATGGATGAATTTTGAAAACATTATGCTGAGTGAAAGAAGCCAGCCTCAAAAAGCTACATATTGCATGATATCATTTATATGAAATATCTAGAATCTCTACTGATAGCATATTAGTAGTTGCCAGGGGCCAGGAGAGAGGCAAATGAGGAGTGACCACTTAGTGGGTATGAAGTTTCATGTCGGTGTGATGAAAATGTTCTGATATTAGAGAATGGTATGAGTATACATTACTGGGAATGTACTAAAAGACACCATATGATATACTTTAAAATGGCAAAGGTAGTGACTGTTATATAAATTTTATCTCAATAAAAAAGGGCAAATAAGCATGTAATAGTGAAATAGTTTTGTTATTATAATGTGGTGAATGGAATAAGATCATCACATTGTCTGGTGTGTAAGATATTAAAGCACATTTGCTGAAAAGTTAATGAGTGTGGAAAAGGAAAATTTTTGGAAGACTGTGCCAAATTTGTTGAGTTTGAACTAAATCCTAAAAATGACTATGTGCCAATGAAAGTCTGTAATCAAGAGAGGGACATTTTCAGATTTAATATTTGGTACATTCACTGTCATTTTAAAAATCAGCGGAAAAGACTTTGGAAAAGTTTAAGTGTGGAACCTTAGTCTTGTTGAGAGATGCTGAAGTCTAGAACTAGAACAGAGGCCATAGGGTTGCAGTGGAGGGAAAATTTACATTCAGGGAAAGCATCTGTAAGAATCAGTTGTTGACCAATATATGTTCACTGTCAAGATGCAGTTCTTGTCCTCAAGGATATTGCTTCCAATGAAGTAATGCCGATTTCGATATTGCAAACTATATTAATGAGTGACAAAACTACTGACACTGCAGATTATCTATGCATGTATTTGTGCATCAGATAGACTAGATTATATTAAATATGTTATACACAAAATTTTTTTAAAAGATTTTATTTATTCATTTGCGGGAGAGACAGAGAGAGAACAAGCAGGGGGAGAGGCAGAGGAGAGGGAGAAGCAGACTCCCTGCTGAGCAAGGAGCCCGATGCAGGACTTGATTCCAGGACCCTGGGATCATGACCTGAGCCAAAGGCAGACTCTTAACCATCTGAACCACCCAGGCACCCACAAAATTTTATCTATATGTAGATATCTACAATATATATATTGAGATGCAACTAACAGAAATGATCAATCTTCAATTGTCTAGATGACAGTTCAGTGTGGTTAATTAACTTTTACAAGGTCACTCAACCAGGAAGTTAATAAACTATTTCCATTCTTATTTCAGTTATTTTTATGTTTTCCCAATCCATTTTTATTTTAGTTTTCTGGCAAGCATAAGTAGGAAAATAAATAAATTTGAGAATATCTGTCCCTCCCTAAGGGAACAGAAAGGGCAATAGAGAAAAAGTGAGAGAAAAACCATATTATATCAACTTAGATATTCTGAAAGAATTTATGTATCTTCAAATATAAGCTATATACACCTTTTGCTCTGTTAGAATCAGAGTTACTATATGGGAAAAAAAGTATTGAATAACCATCCAGAATTATAAATATGGTATCTGCCTGGGCATCAGCACACAAATGGAAAGCTAAAGAAATCTTATTCAACTTTATTAAATGCATTTTTTACCCAGGATGAAGTCTCTATGACCCTCTATATTGTAATTCACATTTGAGACCGCTGCACTTTGCCTTTTTTACAAAACAAACTATCAGACAGTGGTGATAACAACTAAGAGATGGTGAATACATCATCTTCCACAAAACAGAGTCAATTACTCCTGGCTTTGTATATGAAAAAATATGAAAATGATAACATCTTTCACCACCCTATTCCAAACCAGCTAAGGAAAAACAATTGCTTAAAAAATCTGTTCAGTTCTGAAAAACAGAAAGTAAAATTTACAATAGAGATGCTACTTTAACTACTTACTAAATGCACTTTCACCTGCAGGACCTAACATTTATTTTATAATAAACACTCAGCTATTCAATACACTACAATAGATTAGTAAAATTACAAATAACGTCTTTTAATTTGTATTTGGTTAGAGAAATTTTCAATTGAAAATATGAATCCTTTATTATTTTTTCCTATTATTAAAATATGGTACACACTTTGATGTTTAGTTTGTACAACCTTATGTCTACACTAATTAGACTAAAGAGATCATAGAATTTTATGGCTGGGATAACTTTAGACATTGGCTAACATACTCATTTTCTTACACTCTTATTTTTTGGTAGTTTTTCAATCCTCACTTTAAGTATTAGAAATCTGTTGAAGAATGTTTAGCTACCTAAGTTTTGTATGTCACCCTTGCTTTTTATATGTTGGTTAATTAATTTATTGGTAATTTAAAAATCCACTTGAAGCCCCAATGCTCACCATCTAATCCCTTGTACTAAGAAAAAATGTGAGCGATTTGATAGGTAATACACAAACATATGTATGTATGTTTGTATAGGTTATACATTTATGTATATGTATATATATCACCCAACAAACTACTGATATTGTGTGTGTGTACACACACACAGGGAGATGTAGCTAGTATATGGCAAAATTGTAAATTTTATTACTTTAATGGTATTTTTGTTAAACTACTGATGGTAGATCAGAAAGTATAACATTTTTTATAATAGTATGTATACTTTATAAAACTTTTATTTAGAAATATTGCAATTTACAGTTTTACTAGAGAAAGTTTAGAGAAACTGATAAAAGGGATAACTTATATGCCAGCATCCAATTATGCAGACACATGAAACTTCAAGTATCTTTTTGTATGACAGAATATCTGCTATCATTTTTACTAATTTTAACATTATCTCAGTTTTTGTATGTACATTTTTTTCTTTTAATTAGGCTGAAAATGGTGTATTCTTTAGACATTAATTACAAATTTAATTTCAAGGTTAGAATATTCTTTTGGATATGAATTAACTAATGACATACCAATAGATGTTTCTTCTATTTCAGATAATTAAAGCAAAATTTTATTTCCTTTTCCATACAAATAAAACCAAAGTTTTGTGTAGAATCTCACATTTATATGAAATCTTTTCTAATATAAAGTATGAAGAGATATGAGGCAGGTAAGACTTAAACTGGAAACTAAAAATTCAACCAATAAAAATTGGATGTATTCTACTCATGCATCTGAAATTACTCATGCTGAGAAAAAGCGCATTTATTCTAATAATGAATAAGTGTGTTTAATATAATTTTTACTAAAGCTATTCACATTTTAAAATGCCCTTTTTGTGTTAAAACAGTTGGCATAATATTAGACAGTTCTTAGATCGACAGCCATTTACAGCATACAAAAGGCAAAGCAAGCTGAGAATTCAGAAAGGAAGAAATCTATAATCTTTAATTGAGAAATAGTATGAAGTGATTGAGAAAGATTGTTTTAGGAAGGATTAATTATAACCTTAATTTACCATAGCTAATAAGAAAAGTTACTTTATAATATAAAAAAAGGGAACATTTTCTAGGACATTTTCTTTTGCATATATTCCAATAAGGATCTAGTCTTATTATGTAAGCATTATAAATACTGAGTGGATTAACATACACAGGTAAGAATGATGGATCACTATCCTTACATAGTCTTCATGATAACTTAAATGGGACATTTCATATTTAGAAACCTACACTAATATCTTAATATTCTTAGATAATACTGGTTGTGGAATAAAAATAGAAGAAACCCAGAAAATATTATAATGACATTTGTAGAAACTAGGTTTTCTAGGAAGAAAAATGGTATAATGCAAATATTAGAATGTTTTTTGTATACAAATTTAAAAATCAAGAGAAAAAGCATATTTTTCATGGTTAATATATATCAAGGAGATGGAAGCAATATATTTAAAATCACCCAACATCATAAGTTAAAGAGAACAGACTGGGTTTATCATATTTTGAGTTATTAAGAGCTCTGTATGATTTATATCTTCTCTCATTTTGATAAAGGAATCTTTACTATGGTACAAATTGACTGTATGTGGGTACATACCACCATATTATCCTTAGCAAGGTAGGTTGCCAGTATCTCGATTACAAAGAAGAGATAAGTAACAAATATACAATTTAATACAAAGCTACAACTTTGCTTACTGTTTTTCATAAAAAAAAATGCCAACAATATTTTTTTTCAAGGTGGCTGTTATTTTATCTTTTGATTTCTGAATTCTGTCCAGGTATTGAGTATCTTATTTTTATTCTTGTCTCTAAAACAAATATACTCAAGACATCTACAGATATGTCACTGGACTTGGCCTTCCACATATCCTAAAAGCACTCTTGCATATATAAACTAGCAGGACAAAAAGACACAAGTAAAGGCGATGACTACATATATCAAACAAATACATGCACATGCACACACACACACACACACACACACACAATTCGCTTGCTTTATGAACAAAGAGGCATCTAAATTAAACTGATTTTCTTTTCATCTATTAACCCATAATATAGCTGAGTGTATACCAAGGATCAGATTGTCAAATTGAACACACACATTAAGCTTAAGTAGAGGGGAAGAGGGTGGAGCATGAGGATCCTGAGCTTGTCTTGTGTGATGGACACACCATGGCAACAACTACATGTATTACAACTAAGTATGAAAATGATGTGCAGTCTTGAAGAACAAATTGTCCACAGCTAGTCATAGAGAGAAGGCCACATCAAAGAGGGTAGGAGGGGTGGATATGCAACCAGAAACCAAACCCTTAGCAGGACTAACCACGAATGGAAGGGACATCACAAACATGGAGGAGTGAGGGCATCAGACCCCTCACTGAGATCCCCTGGCCTTGGGCTCCTGCGCAGGGAAGACAAGTCCCCATAACACCCAGCTTTGAATCTCAGCAGCTCCAAAAACTTTAAAAATCAGTGAGGCTTACCTCCAGCAGGTTAAATAACTTGGCCTAAGACACAGCAAAGAAGCAGCAATTTGAAAAGTACCTGAGGTGTATATGAAAGAAATTTATCGACTAATCTTAGGATGTGTGCCAGAGAGAAGGGGACAGAAAACTTATTTGAAGATACAATAGCTGAAAACTTCCCTAACCTGGGAAGGAAATAAGTATCTAGGTCCAGGAAACAAAGAAGCCCCTAAAAAGATAAATCCAAGGAGATCTACACCAAGACACATAATAACTAAAATTAAAAAAAAAAAATGTAATAATAAAGAGAATCTTAAAATCAGCAAGAGAAAACAGTTACATATAAGGGAAACTCCAAAAGGGTATCAGAAGATGTTTCAGTAGAAACTTTCCAGGCCACACAAAATGACATGATGTATTCAAATCACTGGAAAGAAAAATCTAGGGGTGCCTGGGTGACTCAGTCAGTTAAGTGTCTGCTTTCCACTCGGGTCATGATCCCAGGGTCCTGGGATTGAGCCCCATGTCAGGCTCTCTGCTCAGAAGAGAGTCTGCTTCTCCCTCCCTTATCATATTCTTTTTTTTTCTTTCTTTTCCCTCTGGTTTTGGGTCTCTTCTGATTTGTTTAGTGTATAATTTTCTGGGGTCATTGTTACCCTTTTAGCATTTTGTTCTCTATTTCATCTATTCTTCCCTGGACAAAATGACAAGATGGAAAAACTCAAATCAAAAAAAGAACAAGAGGCAGTACCAACTGCCAAGGACCTAATCAATACGTACATTAGTAAGATGTCAGAACTAGAGTTCAGAATGACGATTATAAAGATACTAGCTGGGCTTGAAAAAAGCATAGAAGATACTAGAGAATCCCTTTCTGGAGAAATAAAAGAACTAAAATCTAACCAAGTCGAAATCAAAAAGGCTATTAATGAGGTGCAATAAAAAAATGTAGTCTCTAACTGCTAGGATAAATAAGGCAGAAGAGAGAATTATTGATATAGAAGACAAAATGATGGAGAATAAAGAAGCTGAGAAAAAGAGATAAACAACTACTGGATCATGAGGGCAGAATTTAAGAGATAAGTGATACTACAAGATGAAACAACATTAGAATAATTGGGATCCCAGAAGAATAAAAAAGAGAGAGAAGAACAGAAGGTATATTGCAGCAAATTATAGCAGAGAACTTCCCTAATTTGGGAAAGGAAACAGACGTCAAAATCCAGGAGGCACAGAGAACCCTCCTCAAAAATCAATAAAAATAGGTAAATAACCTGACATCTAATAGTAAAACTCACAAGTCTCAGAGACAAAGAAAAAATCCTGAAAGCAGCTTGGGACAAAAGGTCTGTAAACTACAATGGTAGAAACATTAGATTGGCAGCAGACCTATCCACAGAGACCTGGCAGGCCAGAAAGGATTGACATGGTATATTCAGAGCACTGAATAAGAAAAATATGCAGCCAAGAATACTATATCCAGCTAGGCTGTCATTGAAAATAGAAGGAGAGCTAAAAGCTTCCAGGATAAACAAAACTAAAGGAATTTGCAAACACAAAACAAGCCCTACAAGAAATATTGAAGGGGGTCCTCTAAGCAAAGAAAGAACCTAAAAGTAACACAGACCAGAAAGGAACACAGACAATATACAGTAATGGTCACCCTACAGGCAATACAACCACACTAAATTCATATCTTTCAGTAGCTACCCTGAATGTAAATGGGCTAAATGCCCCAATCAAAAGACACAGGGTATCAGATTGGATAAAAAAACAAGACCCATCAATATGCTGTCTGCAAGAGACTCATTTTAGACCCAAAGACACCTCCAGGTTTAAAGTGAGGGTGTGGAAAACCATTTACCATACTAATGGACATCAAAAGAAAGCTGGGGTGGCAATCCTTATATCAGACAAATTAGATTTAAAACCAAAGACTATAATAAGGGATGAGGAAGGACACCATATCCAAATTAAAGGGTCTATCAAACAAGAAGATCTAATAATTTTAAATATCTATGCCCCTAACATGGGAGCAGCCAATTATATAAGACAATTAATAACAAAATCAAAGAAACACATCAACAATACAATAATAGTGGGGGACTTTAACACCCCCCTCACTGAAATGGACAGATCATCTAAGCAAAAGATCAACACGGAAATAAAGGCTTTAAATGACACACTGGACCAGATGGACTTCACAGATATATTCAGAACATTCCATCCCAAAGCAATAGAATACACATTCTTCTCTAGTGCCCATGGAACATTCTTCAGAATAGATCAAAATCTGGGTTACAAGTCAGGTCTCAACTGGTACCAAAAGATTGGGATCATTCCCTGCATATTTTTGGGCCACAGCGCTTTGAAACTAGAAATCAATCACAAGAAGAAAGTTGGAAAGAACTCAAATATATGGAGGCTAAAGAGCATCCTACTAAAGAATGAATGGGTCAACGTCTTGGCTCCAAAAGATGAATGGATAAAGAAGATGTGGTATATATATATATAACGAAATATTATGCAGCCATCAAAAGGAATGAAATCTTGTCATTTGCAACGACATGGATGGAACTGGAGGGTATTATGCTGAGCGAAATAAGTCAATCAGAGAAAGAATGTATTACATGACCTCACTGATATGAGGAATTCTTAACCTCAAGAAACAAACTGAGGGTTGCTGGAATGGTGGGGGGTGGGAGGGGTGGGGTGGCTGGGTGATAGACACTGGGGAGGGTATGTGCTATGGTGAGAGCTGCGATGTGTAAGACTATTGAATCAGAGACCTGTACCTCTGAAAGAAATAATACATTATATGTTAAAAAAGAAGAAGAAGAAGAAGAAGAAGAAGAAGAAGAAGAAGAAGAAGAAGAAGAAGAAGAAGGAGGAGGAGAAGAAGAAGAAGAAAGCAATAAGGGAAAATGAATGGGGAGAATTGGAGCAGGAGACGAACCATGAGAGACTATGGACTCTGAGAAACCAACTGAGGTTTCTAGAGGGGAGGGGGGTGGGGGGATGGGTTAGCCTGGTGATGGGTATTAAAGAGGGCACATTCTGCGTGGAGCACTGGGTGTTATATGCAAACAATTCATCATGGAATACTACATCAAAAACTAATGATGTAATGTATGGTGATTAACATAACATAATAAAAAAATAGAATGAATGGGTCAACCAGGAAATTAAAGAAGAACTAAGAAATTCATGGAAAAAAATGAAAATGAAAACAAAACTGTACAAAATCTTTGGGATGCAGCAAAAGAGCTCCTAAGAAGAAAGCATATAGCAATACAAACCTTTCTGAAGAAACAAGAAAGATCTCAAATACACAACCTAAACCTACACCTAAAGGAGCTGGTGAAAGAACAGCAGATAAAGCCTAAACCCAGCAGGAGAAGAGAAATAATAAAGATCAGAGCAGAAATCAATGACATAGAAACTAAAGATCAGTAGAATTGATCAACAAAACTAGGAGCTGGTGCTTTGAAAGAATTAATAAGATTGATAAACCCCTGGCCAGATTTATCAAAAAGAAAAGAGAAATGACCCAAATAAATAAAATCATGAATGAAAGAGATCACAACCAAGACCAAAGAAATACAAATAATTACAAGAACATATTATGAGCAACTATATGCCAGCAAATTAGACAATCTGGAAGAAATGGATGCATTCCTAGAGATGTATAAACTACCAAAACTGAGCCAGGAAGAAATAAAAAACCTGAACAGACCCATAACCACTAAGGAAATTAAAGCAGTCATCAAAAATCTCCCAACAAACCAGAGTCCAGGGCCAGATGGCTTCCCAGTGGAATTCTACCCAACATTTAAAGAAGAATTAATACCTATTCTTCTGTAACTGTTCCAAAAAATAGAAATGGAAAGAAAACTTCCAAACTCATTTTATGAGGCCAGTGTTACCTTGATCCCAAAACCAAAGACCCCATCAAAAAGGAGAATTACAGACCAATATCCTTGATGAACATGGATGCAAAAATTCTCACCGAAATACTAGCCAATAGGATCCAACAGTACATTAAAAGGATTATTCACCACGACCAAATAGGATTTATCCCTCGGCTGCAAGGTTGGTTCAACATCTGCAAATCAATGACTGTGATACAATACATTAATAAAAGAAAGAGGAAGAACCATGTGATTCAATACAAGCAGAAAAAGCTTTTGACAAAGTACAGAATCCTTTCTTGATGAAAATTCTTTGGAGTGTAGTAAAGCAAAAGCTGGTGGCATCACAATTCCATACTTCAAGCTCTATTATAAAGCTGTAATCAACATGACAGTATGGTACTGGCATAAAAACAAACACATAGATCAGGCAGCAACCTGTTCGACCTCAGCTGCAGCAGTTTCTTCCTAGACATATCACCAAAGGCAAGGGAAGCAAGGGCAAAAATGAACTATTGGGACTTCATCAAGATAAAAAGCTTTTACACAGCAAAGGACACAGTCAACAAAACCAAAAGACAAGTGACAGAAAGGGAGAAGATATTTGCAAATGACATAGCAGATAAAGTTCTAGGATCCAAAATCTATAGAGAATTAATCAAACTCAACACCCAAAGAACCAATAATCAAATCAAGAAATGGTCAGAAGATATGAACAGACATTTTTCCAAAGAAGACATCCAAATGGCCAACAGAAACATGAAAAATTGTTCAACAACACTCAGCATCAGGGAAATACAAATTAAAACCTCAATGAGATACCACCTCACACCAGTCAGAACGGCTAAAGTTAACAAGTCCGGAAAAGACAGATTTTGGCAAGGATGAGGAGAAAGGGGGAACCCTCCTACACTGTTGGTGAGAATGCAAGCTGGTGCAGCCACTCTGGAAAACAGTGTGGAGGTGCCTCAAAAAATTAAAAATAGAGCTACTGTATGACCCAGCAATTGCACTACTGGGTATTTACCCCAAAGACACAGATGTAGTGAAAAGAAGGGCCATATGCACCCCAATGTTCATAGCAGCAATGTCTGCAATAGCCAAACTGTGGAAAGAGCTGATATGTCGATCAACAGATGAATGAATAAAGAAGATGTGGTCAATAAATACCATGGAATATTACTCAGCCGTCAGAAAGGATGAATACCCAACATATCCATGTTGATATACCCTTTTATATCAACATGGATGGGACTGGAGGAGATTATGCAAAGTGAAATAAGTCAAGCAGAGAAAGTCTGTTGGTGGGAATGCAAGCTGATGTAGCCACTCTGGAAAACAGTATGGAGGTTCCTCAAAAAGTTGAAAATAGAGATACCCTATGATGAACAATTACACTACTGGGTATTTACCTCAAAGATAATAATGTAGTGATTTGAAGGGCACATGCACCCCAATGTTCATAGCAACAACGTCTACAATAGCCAAACTGTGGAAAGAGCCTAGATGTCCACCAACAGATGAATGGATAAAGATGATGTGGTGTGTGTGTGTGTGTGTGTGTGTGTGTGTGTGTGTGTGTGTATACACACACACACACACACACACACACACATATATATGATGGAATATTATGCAGCCATCAAAAAATGAAATCTTGCCATTTGCAATGACGTGGATGGAACTAAAGGGTATTATGCTAAGCAAAATAAGTCAATCAGAGAAAGACAAGTATCATATGATCTTACTGATATGAGGAGTTCTTAATCTCAGGAAACAAACTGAGTGTTGTTGGACTGGTGGGGAGGTGGGAGGGATGGGGTGGCTGAGTGACAGACATTGGAGATGGTATGTGCTACGGTGAGCGCTGTGAATTGTGCAAGACTGTTGAATCACAGACCTGTACCTCTGAAACAAATAATACATTATATGTTAAAAAAAAAAAAGAAGAAAGAGATAGCAGAAGGGGAAGAATGAAGTGGGGGAAACTGGAGAGGGAGATAACCATGAGAGATGATGGACTCTGAAAAACAAACTGAGGGTTCTAGAGGGGAGGGGGGTGTGAAGATGGGTTAGGCTGGTGATGGGTATTAAAGAAAGCATGTTCTGCGTGGAGCACTGGGTGTTATATGCAAATAATGAATCATGGAACACTACATCAAAAACTAATGATGTAAGGTATGGTGATTAACAATAAAAAAAAGAAAAAAATAAAATCTTTAAAAAAATAAAATAAATAAAATAAGATGGTTCTTTCTCTTCTGCTACAAGCATGAGGCCATTTTTCTCAGATATTGTGGGAATCTGGTCAAGCCCTGAAGGTAAATTTCACAGTGCTTGGGAAAGATCTCTCATGATGTCCCCTTGAAGTTTTAACCCTCAGACTTTTCCACATTGATCATCTAGAAATGTGTCCATTACAGTTCAGTTTTCCTACCCCAGCATTGGTTCCCACCACCATTCTGACCATGAGTCTATAACCAGGAAACTTATGATTGTGTATTCTCTATGTCTCCAATCTTGAGGGCAGAGGTTTTCCCCGAGCCTTTTCCTCCCATGAATCCAGAAAGGGTTGTTGATTTTTCAGTGTTTTAAGCTTCTTACTGGCTACTAGGATGGAGTGGCAACTTCTAAGTTTCTTACATGCAGACCTAAAAACTAGAAACCCAGCTTAACTTTTCCTGCTCTAGAATTTTAAATAAAATCATGCAGTATGTACTCCTTTGTGTAATAAATATTTCATTCAGCTTAATGTGTCTGAGACCCATCCCTGTTTTTTGGCATATTAGTTGCACATTCTTAAATTTGCATTTCTTTCTGTAAGTATAAGACAGCTTGTTTATTCTGCTATTGATGGACACCACTGGTGTTTCTAGTTTGAGGTTATTATCAATAAAGGTGTAATAAATATTTTTGTACTATTCTTAACAGATGTTTTATTTTTGGTAAACCTTAGCTAGTCATAAGAGTGCCGGGTTAGGGTATTCAATTTTATAAGACAAAATCAAGAGACTCCTGGTTTCAGTAACAACATATAAGAAGTTTTCAGATTTTTTTCCAATGTAGTTGTACAATTTCACACCAACAGTATTGCTTCAAATCGTGACCATTTTTGCTAGATCATTCTTTTTTTTTTTAATGTTTTATTTATTTATTCATGAGAGTCAGAGAGAGAGAGAGAGAGGCAGAGGGAGAAGCAGGCTCCCCGCAGAGCAGGGAGCCTGATGCGGGACTCGATCCCAGGACTCTGGGATCATGACCTGAGCCGAAGGCAGACGCTTAACCATCTGAGCCACCCAGGTGCCCTAGATCATTCTTTTTAATTTAGACATTGTGGTGGTTGTTTGCTAGTATCTCATTTTAATTTTTACATTTCCTTAATGGGTTAATGATGTTGAGCACTTTTTTTTTTAATGTTGAGACTTTTTAATGAGCTATTAGTCATTAATATATATTCTTTTGTTAAATGCCTGTTCATTTGTTTTCCATTTTACTGAGTTGATTGTTGGGCTGTAAGGAGTCTTTAGAGGTCATGTGTACCATAATTTTGTCTGACGTTTTGCAAATATTTTCTTCCAGTTTGTGCCTTGAATATTTATTTTCTCAGCATTGTTTTTTTTAATGAACAGAAATTCATTTAATGGTTAAGTCTAATTTATCAGCTTTTCTTTTTTTACTGCTTTCTCCTAACTATGAAAGCTTTACCTAGCTCCAAGCTATGAGCATATTTGCATGTTTTCTCCTAAAATCTTTATGGTTTCAATATCTGTAATATACATGTGTTGGATTCTATTATTTTTCACACTTCCTTCCTCTTATCTGGTAATTTTATAGGTTATGCTTAGCATTCCGTAGAAAATATTATGAAAGCGACAGATGTTATCTTCTACCAGAGAAGGTTCCCCATTTCCTCTCTCAGAATATATAACAAGGATTCTATAGTTTCAACCCATTCATGAATGGAGTTCAGTTGGGACTTAATTGTAGCTTCACTTCATCTCTAGTTTATTTCTAGTTTGGTTCTGTCTTTTCTGGATTTTTGTTTGAGAACTTGGCAGGTCCCTAACTCCTCAGCTCTGGAATATTGTGCTTCAGAGGTTTAGAGCTAAGCTTTTTATCTTCTTGATCCATGCAAGTGTACATTGTAATTAGTGTCCCAAGGCCAGCTGTGTTTATTTGTAGTGGACTTTCTCTAGCAAGACTGTGTTTTCAAGCACCTCAAGGCAGCAGAAAAATGTACTTTATATTTTAGCTTTTGTCCCTGTTTTTCTGCCACACCAGAAATCTCACAAGTAAAAATGGTGTGAAATTTGTGGGTCTTCTGTTTTCAATCAATCATGCTAGAGTCATAAATCATGGATCAACTAATTCTATGTTGGTTTCTCTTTCCTTCAGTAGACTGTCAATGGTTGGGGTCAGCATAATCTTCTGTCCATTACCCCCCTTGGAAAGATGATAGCTGGCTCTCGTCAGCACTTCCCTCAAAGGAAGGGCTTTTTCATCACTGAAATTTTAGTTTTTCTAGATTTTTTGCTTCTGTAGCTCTTCAATGATTTTAAAATATGATATTTGCAAGTTTTCTGTGTTTTCTAAATGCTGAACTAAGAATATTCAGCTGCCACAATCCATTGGAGTCTATACAGATGTGTAAGTCAATGACTTTACTTGAAAGTTTATATATTCTTATTATTGTTTTGGGCAGATTTAGTAAATTTTTATTGAATGTTAAACATTTTATGTTAAACAATTTTAAAGCCCTAAATGATGTCATCTTACAGAAGAGGTTTACTTTTGCTTCTGACAGTTTGTTAAAACAAGGATAAATTCACCCTGATTCAGTATGGGTTTGGCGAGATTTGAACCCGAGTTCTAGCTTTTGAGAAAAGGTCATTTTCTGGTTTATACTTACTCCAAGGGAATAGCTCCTTAGGGGATCCTAGTGAAAGTGTGGCTGTTTTCCAGGGTCTGTTTTCCTTACCTGCCACTGGGCTCTATTTATTACTGTTGAAAGTTCTGCTTAATTTCTCAGCCTTTGGCCACCATTTATAGTATCTTAGCTGCTTCTTTCAAGTTAGCAAGTTCCTGAAGGAGGAGAACAATGTTTGACCTACTTCTCTGAGCCTGCTTTTATCTGTTACTTTTGCCCCTCAAATTCCAGTTGCCTTGAAAGCCCTTGGATACCTCTATTCACTTAAAAAAATGTATCATACCCCTCTTTTATTATTGCATACAGTTGAATAATTTGTCTCATCTATCACAGCCAAGGGTAGAAACATATCCTCTGACTTTTTTAACCTAAGCCCTCTTTCCAGGTCAATACCTATACCCTAAACTAAGTGTTTTAAGCTACTGAGAAAACTTAGCCTTTCATATTTCAATCATAATCTTTCTCTCAATCACATGTTTCTGAGCACACTGGAAAAGTTGAATGGTCATATAGATCTTACTATAACCAAGTTTCATGCTTTTTTCATACTTCCTCAGTTCCTCTTCATACTCTGTTAATCCACAGCCATAGCCGCTTCATAAATCTTGTCATCACATGGTATGTTAACACTTCCGAAATCTTGAAATCCAATAGCCATCTTTCTGCATAATATCTCCAGCTTGCCCACTCCCTCAATCTTGCTATATTTGTTATGAATTTTATAGGGTTTCTTGATTCTTCAATTTCTTCTAAGTTTTATAGTATTTTATGAATATTCTATAATGCTAAACTTGTACAACATGGCTATTATTTCAAAGAAAACTATTTTCATAATGATTCTTAATATCCTAACATGGATATATTCCATAAAATCCTCTCTCTGCTCAAGGCTGTAGACCATTTTCTAAGAAAATCTCACCATCATGGTGATTTTTGCTACTATAAATTTGATATCTTTAACATTATATAGCTTAACAAAGTTTTTGTTTAATTACTTTTTGAACAAAGGTTACCTGGATGCCATTTGCCAGTTCAAATACCAGGAGTTTGATGATTGTATGTGTGTGTGCAGAGGTGATGGGCATAGTTATAACCACTATTGGTTACAAAATATAAATAAAATCAAATACTGCAGAAATACAAATAGGTAACATTGAAAAAGAATTAGGCAGGTTTTAGTCAGTATAACATAGACTGCATATAGAGTGAAATCAGTAAGATTGGTAAGAAAGAATGAAAAGGAACTTGTAGATATTCTGAAATATTAGAAAATGATCTTGGAAGCTTGAAAGAAGGTCAAATAATTGTATACTTGGAGTAATCACATAGTATTATGGCATATTAAGGTTATTTTCATATCAGTGTTTTAAGACCAGGTATGATATTGACAGAACAAATCTTGTCTTATTTTTCTGTTTCTGAATTCAACAAAATGCCTCAATCCTATTCTATTCTTAACATACATTTACTGTAGAAAACTGAAAAGAAAACCTTTCTAACTGTATTTTTTTTTAAGATTTCATTTATTTATTTGAGAGAGAACAGGTGAAAGAGAGCACAACCAGGGGAAGAGGCAGAGGGAGGGGGAGAAGCAGACTCCCCACTGAGCAGGGAGCCTGACATGGGGCTCAATCCCAGGACTCTGGGATCATGACTGGAGCTGAAGGCAAACACTTAACCACTTGAGCCACCCAGGTGCCCCCTTAACAGTATTTAAATAATATAGTCTACAACTTTATTTTCAAACTAATGTCACAAAGGTTACATTTCATAATTTGTATTATATTATTACAGACACATAAGATGGGTAAATATGTAAACTGAAAAGAACATTTGGGTAAAATGTAATAGCCTCACATTACACAAACTACATATGTAAATTAAGTTTTCACATTGAAAACATAGGTGAATATCTTACTTTGCGTGGAACAAGGAAAAAATAACAATGCTTATAAGTGGACACATGTCTATCTCCCCCTTCCAGCAAAGGAATGCTAGGTATCTCCAGTAAGCAAGTATGAAGAGTAATGTAAAAAAAAAAAAAAAAAAAAAGTAAAAAAAAAAAAAGAGTAATGTAACAAGTGTTTATTGATCAGGCTTGATTGGGGACTGTAGAGCATGTGACCGGATTAATAGAAAGTTTTCTAGATTTTATTGTAAAGAAATTTATGATTCTGATATATATATATAGAAAGGTCCTTCATTAGAGACAGAAATTTGGAAATAAGATTCTCTCTGTCATTTACTAGCTGTAATCTCAAAGTATCTAATTTTCTCTATGTTTAAAATGGAAAAAATGGCATCAATAATTGTGAGAATTATATAATAGGATATGTCTAATAGAATACTTGGCCCATGTTAGATGTACCAGAAAAGATTAGGCTGTAAAGAAATAATCCAAAAAGTAGTGAGTATATGATTAGTAAATACATACTTAAACTGGGACTTAAGAACTACCTAGGGATATTTTGGATGAGATGATTTATGTGCTCAGAGTCAATAAAATCTCCTTAGGTGCTATATTGTAGAATAACCTAGGGTATAGCAAAAAGGAGTGGTATGCTAGTATTTTGACAAAAACTAACTTTTCTCAATTTTATTTTAGTCATTTAGGCAAAGGAAATGAAACAAAATAATAAAGATCAATTATGTGGTCTTACTAAAAAGTGCTTAATTTATACCATTTTGACATAATCTTAATAGTTTTCCTTGAAGAGAGATTTGTTCCTAACAAAAAATTATGTTTTTTGGCTGTTCTACAAAATGAAGATGTTAACATTGACCTTATATACAGGGGTGTGTTCATAAATATTTGACAACCTGCTAAGGATTAGGGTGACATGATTTATATCATTTGCTGGGTACTATGGTATAAATATTTCCACCATGGCTAATTTCAGACTACAAATGTGATGTCCACTAGCTCACCAAGGACTTGAAAATTTAATAATTGGCTCTCAAGAGGTAGTATAAGCTAGCTCCAGCACACCACTGTTATACATATTATACTAGAATGTCTACCAGTTTATACTTCAACAGTTTATACTTAATATTGTTTGAACTCTATCCTACCCAATTTTGGTCCTTATATAAATCATTTTATGGCTCCATTTGTGTATTTTATAGCTTAATGATTGATAATTTGATAATACAGATTACCCTGTGAATTAGCAATAAATTAGAAAATTAGCAATAAATTGAGGATATTCCCCAATGGAAAAAATTGAGTACTTCCTGAACCAAGAGTATCATTAAAAGTCAGCTCAGGTTGAAATATAGGATTTAGCACCTTTCCTTAAAATTAATAATTCAGTTAAATCATCAGAGGATAACAGTTCTGCAAGCATGATCTTTAAAACTAAAACAAAACAAAAAACCCAGAAATTTCATATTCTGTGGCTGAGAACAGAGAATAAAGTTCAGTGGAGGAGGATGAGACATTTAATAAAAGAAAAAGTTGCTTATGTTGTATAAGAAGAGTTTCTGTCTCATAATTTAACCAAAATAGAGAGAATTTGAAACGTAAAAGGCTAGGGACTATGTAGGCCAGTTTCTCTGTTGCTAATAGAAACCTTTAAGAACATGCCATGGATAGCTTCTGCAATATTTGTTGATGTTAGCTTTGAAGATTCAACTTCCCAATTTAAATGTACAAAGTCTCTAAAACAAAAGACATGTCTCAAGGGCTAGCTTGAGGGCGCCTGAGAATTGATAACAGAAGGAGTTCAATTTTGTGCTTGGATTTTGTATATTGGCACAGGGATACGGTTTCTTCCCCTGGCCCTTTATAAGCTTGTATTCATAGTATTTAATATCTTCTTTTTTTCTTTTTTGGTAAAAAGTGTCACATTGGGGCAAAACATGAAACCAAACCAGCCTTCTGTTCTCTAATAGCAAAAAACTTGTCCTTCCAAGAGATTTGAGTCTCCAGAGTAACACAGAAGATTGACCAAAGAGCCAAAGTCATTGGCAAATTATATTGTTTCGTGTCTGTCCCTCATGGTTAACAATGAACTTACAGTATGTATGGTGCCTCCTAAAGGGGTTCCTATTGTGTTTTGTTGAACTGTTATAATTCATTAAGTTGACATAACTGGACAATTTTATCAAGTTATTTGCTAATGAAAAGGAAGTATGCACTATAAAAATGGATATTTAACACAATTTCAATGTGTAAACATGAGTCCTATTCTAAAAATTTGAGCAATAAATACCCATGCCTGTATTTTTTCTTCTCAAATTGAATATGACCTTCCTACTAGGCTTTCATGAGAGAGACTTCTGGAAATTGAGTCAGTCTTGATGTTGGCTGAAAAGTGGAACAGATTTGCAAATCTCTAAGATGTATACCAGTGGACTTACTGATTGAATTAAGAGTGACTCCTTGGAGTCTGATAGTAATATTGTTCTTTGTCTCACATAATATATAGAAAACTCCATTAGGTCTGAGTTACTTCAGTGACTAGAGTCTACCTACTTTAATGCTTACTATAAACTATCTTCTATAAAGTCTTGTTATTTCTTTGGTCCCAGACTTTAAGAAGTACTAAGTAAGGTCTTCTCAACTCCCAATTTTCTAGCCTTGATTGATATTCTTTATACATATTCTTTATCTCCCAACTCACTGTCTTTAGAAATACTACTTCTTTGCACTTTGTGCCTTAGCACAATTCCTATCATGAGCGGAGTTTTCAAAGGAAGTTTTATTTTTTTTTAGAGAAAGAGAGTGTGCATGCATGAGCGGGAGCAGAGGGGACACAGGGAGAGGAAGAGAGAAAATCTCAGGCATGCTCCAGGCACCCAGTGGGGAGCCCAACACAGGGCTTGACCTCAATCCTTAGATCATGACCTGAGCTGAAATCAAGAGTTGGCTGCTAAACCTGGAGCCACCAAGGTACCCTGAGCTGAGATTTTTTTGTTTTTTTAATAAAAATTTATTTATGTACTTAATTGAGAGAGAGAGATCATGGTGAGAGAGAGAGAGAGATAAGCAGACTCCGCGCTGAGCACAGAAACTGATATGGGGCTCAATCCTACGACCCTAAGATCAGACCTGGGTCAAAATTAAGAGTCTGATGCTTAACTGACTGAGCCATCCAGGTGTCCCCACCCCCACCCCACCACACCCAGCTGAGTCTTTGAAAGATATACGGCAGCAACAAAAAAGTCTTGCAAGCAACTTCTACTGTTGATCTCTAACTAAATGCTATGTTGTGAATATTTCTCCCTGAATTCATATGTGAAAATTCTAACTCTCAAATGTGATGGTATTAGTGGGCTGAGACTTTGGGAAGTATTAAAAAGTGGAGGCTTGGGGATGTATTAAGATGTGGGAGCTTTGAGAGGTGATTAGGTCCTGAGAGTGTAGCCCTTACAAATGGGATAGTGGTCTCATAAAGAGATCCCACAGAGCTCTCTTGTCCCTTCCACCATATGAAGATGCAATGGGATGTTGGAGATCCAGGAGAGGACTAAACATGCTAGCACCCATATCTCAGACTTCTGGCCTCTAAAACTGTGAGCAATAAATTCCTTCTATTGGTAAATCACCAGTCTGTGGTATTTTGTCATAGCAGACAGAACAGACTCAGACACTAAATTTCTTCTAAGGCAAAGGAATACCAAAGAACCTAGAAAAGTTTAAGGATGGTTCCCTTGAACACGTAAGTATAGATGAGTGAATGGGCATACAGATATCAAAACGATACCTCATTATCATGCCAAGTGAATTTTCATTCATTACTTACTGCAGTCTAACCCGAACTATGAGGAACCACATAATAAACAAGTAATTACAATGAAGTGTAATGGGTGCTCTGGAAAGGGAAGTAGGGTAAAATTGTAGAACACTTCATGAATCTGTAGATTATATTTTAATGTTACAACATAAGGCATAGAATTAACTAAGCAAAACAAAAGAGCACTACAAAGCTCCAAAAAGACTCAAAGCAAGTCCATTTCCTTAGATCAGTGCTTCTTAGGTCATAAGAAATTTGAGACTTGGGGCGCCTCGGTGGCTCAGTCATTAAGCATCTGCCTTTGGCTGAGGTCATGATCCCAGGGTCCTGGGATCGAGCCCCATATCAGGCTCCCTGATCAGCGGGAAGCCTGCTTTTCCCTCTCCCATTCCCCCTGCTTGTGTTCCCTCTTTCGCTATGTCTCTGTCAAATAAATAAATTAAATCTTTAAAAAAAATAAATAAAAAAGAAATTTGAGATTTATAGCTAGAACTTCCCTCTATTCATCATGGAAAGCATCAGCTGTCCAAAAAAACATATTTTCCCTTGCCAAATTTCACACTTACTTCCACAAAACTTTTACTCTCAAGTCTTCCCCATGAAATAAATTCTTGTTTATTACAAGTAGAAGAATTTAAGTCCTTTCACACTTATTAAATATCATTTTATCATTGACACCATTCATTCATTTGAGCTTGACTGGATTTCCAATCTTGACAGCAAGACATCATAGAGCTTTCAAAATAGGTATTGTTACTTAAACTGTGACAGAAATATTTAATGTAGTTTCATAGGAACACTTAAAGTGTGGGGATTTGATGGGAAGACTAAACGACTTCTACTGTGATTTGAATGGTTTTACTAAAGATAATTATTCACAGTGAAATTGTAAAAATGTTAGAGTACTTATCTTTAACAGTGTGGAATGAACAAAAAAAGCCTCAACTAGTATATCCAGTTTGAAATTTAAAGCAGAAGCTACAGACATTCTGGGAAAATAGCAAACCATTAAAACAACTACTGAAAAAAAAGTAAAATAAAATAACTACTGGCCACGAAGCCCAACCTAATTCCATCATTGGAAAAAAGCATCATTTTATGTAAATGTATTTATTCTAATAATTACATTGAAAATGGCAAAATTAACTAAGTTAACCCTAAATTGGATAAAAATGTTCCAAACTCTGTCAGTTTCAAGTCTCAAATAGAAATTCAGCATTGGGAAATAATCAGTAGTAACTGATACATAAATCCTCATTCCCCATAACTTATGAAAATAGTCTCAAAGCAATTTCCTTGAGTGCTTGTCATTCATGTTTTTATTCAATATATACTGAATCTTGTTACATGTCAATTATTGTTTTAAGTGGGAACTATAAATACCTCTACTGCATCTCTAATACCAAGTAAAGACATATAAGTAATTAATATTTTTATTCATTACAGAATAAGATATAACAGTTCATCCCCTCAAATAGTTCATAGTTTAGAAGAAAACATTAAGATATATATACAGTTGCAAAAATGGTATAAGCAAAGTACTTAGAAACAGACATTAGAGTAGGTAATTCTGAGTTGGAAGAAAGTAGCACAGAAAGGTTTCAGAGAAGAGGTAATGTATAGAAAAATGGCCTTGAAGGAGACATGATTGAATTGATTTTTGCAAGCGAACAGGTATACATGGAATCAAAATGAACAAAATCACATTCATAAAAATATATATAATTATTATATATGTATTAAATATATATTTATTAAACACATTTATTTATATATTTATATTATATTTAAATTTATATGATTTGTTCACGGGTTACAGAGATTGGTAAAGCTGGAAATACTGACAAAAGCCAGGTGTGTGTATAAAATTCCATCCTAAAGCTTGAAAAGTATTAATTGGAGTGTGGGAATCCACGGAAAGCTCTTAAGCAGGGAAGTGACAAGATTCAGTGGATATGCTACAAAGATGATGCAGATCCCTGTGAAGTGTGAATGGGAGTTGAGAAAAAAGCTAGTTATAGAGGGCATTGATTAGTTTGTTTACTTTTGCTTCCAATCACATCAAACCTCTTTGACTATAATTCAAAGAACAGCCAGAGAAATATTCTCTCCCCCCACACTCGGGCATCAAGGGTGAAGCTACAGGTCCTAGTTTTGAATAATCAGATATTTCTACTGGAGTAATGTACAGGTAAATGTTCTCAGCAGTGGCAATAGCCATTGACAGCTGTAGCTATAGAGCCAGCAATGACATCTTAGAATGTGTCTGTGACATGACCTTACTTATGATACCTGTGATTTAGCTTTCCTTGGTCCCTGAACATTTGCTAAGACCCAGTGTCTAGTCTTCCATTAATTCTGTGAAATATCCTATGTTTTCTCAATTCATTTTCTGGGTTTGTTTTAGGGTTTGTTTTTTTTTTAATTTTTTTAAGATTTTGTGAGAGAGAGGGTGCCTGGGTGGCTCAGATGGTTAAGTGTCTGCCTTCGGTTCAGGTCATGATCCTGGGATTGAGTCCCACATCGGGCTCCCTGCTCCTTGGGAGACTGCTTCTCCCTCTGCCTCTCTCTCTCTCTCTCTCTCTCTGTCTCTCATGAATAAATAAAATCTTTAAAAAATTTTTGTGAGAGAGAAAGCACAAGTACACATGAGCAATCATGAGCAGGGGAGGTGCAGAGGGAGAGGGAAAAGCAGACTCCCCACTGAGCAGGAAGCCCAATGTGGGGCTCTATCCCAGGACCCCAGGATCACAACCTGAGCTGAATGCAGATGCTTAACTGACTGAGCCACTCAGGAACCCCTCAGGGTTGTTTTCAACTGCTTGGAACCATGAACTCTTTCTCACTAACAGACGGGCAAATATTGAAATAAATTGCCAATTGAAAAGTGGGAATGGAACGCTCTGTGAAGCATTTGTGATATTTTAGAACTATTATGAACAGGTTTTGAAGATTAAAGACCTATTAGGGAACATTCAAATGACACTATTATGGTAATTTTACTATTGTAATAAATGGTTCCAAAGAGAAGAACATGGCTTTTTGAGAGTAGCCACTAATGTGTACTAAAATAACTTTGAAATTTGAATTTGGGTAAATAAATGTTTATAAAATTTTATCTCCACCTTAAATAAAGTAAATCCAGACTCTTTGAAGTTCAATATTGCAAGGAAAATTTTCATCTATTGAATCATGTCTCCACCAAGTACCTTACACTGGGTCTTGAGTTTTATTTTACTTTTATTACCATCACCATAATTATGCTTTTCCCCATATTATCTTGGAATTAAACATTTAATGCTCTTGCCAAAACATGGCCAACATACTGTTCTTTGTTTCACCTAAAAGACAGGCTAAAAATTTTAAAATATTTTATTAAAAATAAGAGTAAACACAAATGAAATGGACATAATACAAAGTTTATGACAGTATAGTATAATAAATTAAAAATGCTTTGAAAACAGAAAAAACATAGCATTCAAATCCAGGACCACCTCCAAGATATGCAGGGCCCTGGACAAATATTCTTTTTGACTGGCAGAAGTATCTAGAAAAACAATGAGTTTTAAAAATGTATAAAAACAGTGGCCTAGAGACAGTGGAGGAAGAGGAAAGAGATGGATTACAAAGGAGAAACCTTGGGTGTAAGAGGTATGATTGCTATCTTGATTTGATGATAATTTTCCAGACATACACATATGCCAAAATACATTAAGGTGTACATTTTAAGAATGTGTTTTATATCAATTTTAGCTCAATCTATAAACAAATTATACAATTCAAGATCTGTGTAGATATAATGATTGATGTATTGATGAAAAGTTATAATCATAGGAAGAGTTACTTACATGTTACTTTATTGTCTAATAAGTATAGATGAAGGTTCATTATCCTGTGTCAGATGCAAGTGCAAGTCACCCCAAATCTTCACCATTATGGCATCACAATTTTTTCCCCATCCTATGATCACATAAATGGAATAACTTGTTGGGCAGCTTGCCCTTGGGAACCAGAGACTGGTAGAGACTAGAGTGGACCCCATAAATGTAAATCCCAGAGCTGCAGAAATTCACTCCCCCAACTCCAGATATCACTTGTTCCAGACACGATAGAGGGCTTTTAAATTTTCAGGAAATGCTCTTAAATGTATGATGCTTCTGAGGTAAGGTCCAGGGAAGGCGTACTGATTGCTTAAGAATAAGGGTGGTACTTTTCAAATCCTATCCCTTCCACAATTTACAAGATTTTGAAGAACTGATTTAACTTCTCTGAGCCTCAGTTTTCTCAAAAGTAGGATTTCTACACACACACACACACACACACACACACACACACACACACGTAAGTATTAATTAGCACAGGAACTAATACATAAGAGCTCACTAACTGCTACCAATCACTTCTGTTTTGTGTTTTTATTTTTGTGTTGATAATGTCTGTTTTTATTGAATATTCATAACCTGACCTATACATTACAGTCATCTGATCCTGCTGTAATTATATTGTTTCAGGTGCTCAGAGGTCCTGGAGTACCCACTCATCATTCCTAAGTGTTCTGCATAATTTCTCTCCATTCCTAAATTTTTCTGTATAACTTTGCCTGCCTCATTCAGGTCTCTTTAATTTCTAATTTTTAGCCAAACTTTATGAGGACACCAAGGTAGATAAATTAATACTTTACTTCACATGTTAATCTCTGTTCAATTTGGCTCCTGTTTGAAAAGAAACAATTCTTTCCCCAGTTATTTGTGCAATAAGGAAGATCTTTATCTTTCAGTTGAGATAACCTCTCCTTGATATAGGAATTAGTTTTGCCCTTAATTCAAATTCAATAGTGTACTAATAGTAATATAATAGTATATGTGCAATAGTACTCTAAATAAACACGGAATTCTATTCATTGAAATAGAATATTTATTCCCAAGACTCTTCTCATGTTCCAAACACATTTAAGTTGTCAAGTCCTATAAATTCTATATGTATACTTCGTTTCAATGTTACTTCAATAATTCAGAAGAACCTCTTAGCTGACTTATTTCTACCAGATCCTTCTAAATAAACCATTTTATTGTTTTTTTTAAGATTTTATTTATTTATTTGAGAGAGACAGAATGAGAGATAGAGAGCACGAGAGGGAAGAGGGTCAGAGGGAGAAGCAGACTCCCTGCTGAGCAGGAAGCCTGATGTGGTACTCGATCCCGGGATGCCAGGGTCATGACCTGAGCGGAAGGCAGTCGCTTAACCAACTGAGCCACCCAGGCGCCCATTTTATTGGTCTTTTAAAACCCATTCCTTTCCATGTTACCAGGAATAATATTCCATACCCTTAACTACTCAAAGTGTGGTACAAGGACCATCAGCTTTGGCATCACCTAGGGCTTGTTAGAAATTCAGATTCTCTGGCAATTTACAGTCTCAGAGGTCTATGAATACAGAAATATTTAGGATCCCAGCATCCTCAAAAAAAAAATTGCAACTCTATACAAAGACTGTTGATATGGAGTCTTTGGTTGGAGGGCATATATTTAATCTTAAGTAATTTGAATGTATTTTGTACTGAGCATCTATACACAATAAAGGAGAGAAGTATTGACTGAAGTAAAAATGGAGTCATTTTATCTGGGATAGTAACATATTAACAAACATTAACATGTTCACCCAAATTATCAGTTTCGAAGCATGATTTGCTAAAATGGAATATGAAATTGGAAAAATTATAAGTCCATTTTTGGAAAATTGTTTGTGATTAAGTTCTTTCCATAATTTTTAATGTCACATTTTAAAAAGAATTATTATTATTATATGTGTCTCTGTGTTCTGGTAGACATTAAGGGTTTGGGGAGTAAAAAACTTATTTATCTATTAATAACTGGGCCCAGTATTTTCAAGAATCGAGCAAGCGATCAATCAGTATTGGTTAAATTAATTCTATGAGTTTCCCATTATTTCTTGTTTTTGTGATTATCTTTTGAAAACAATGGACAAAAAGATACAAGATAACAAAAGTTTGTGAATACCCTTGATCCTCTGTACCTAAGACTTTCTCAATGGTACATCAACTATCATCAAACAAGGGCAATTATGTGAAAACTGATTTACTATTTCTGTTTGTGAATCTTTCAACTAGAATTGATGAGTCCCTCATTCAAAAAGAGCCCACGTGTTTCATATGAAAAATAATTATTCTAGCTCTCCTTTAAGAGAGTTTTAAACTAGAGGATAAAGTCAGTGTGATAAATGACTCAGTAATACGTTTACTTTCAAATATCTGAAGGCTGTATTAGTTGTACTATATTTGTGATGAATCACACCTAATACTTCTTTCATAAGGGAAGAGTTACATACATATTAATGGGCTTATGTGTTACGAGGAAAGTATATTAGACCTTATTATATACATGGAAACATGATTTGGCTAGCACTATAATCCAATGTTCAGGAGCATGGCAACTCTAAATGGGGTTTTTACTATATTACTGTTTTTATTTGCCTTTTTATAACAAATCCCAACATTTTCCAATACGGTTTACCTCCTTTCTATTGTAATAAATCTCTTTGCCAATAATAAGAAATTATGTACAGTTTGTTTTTGCTTGTATGAATAATAATTTAATTTAGACACATGTAAAATATTAAGGCTTAGAGCTCATTAAACCTAAATACGAGCACTTAGACAGCTCAAAAATTAGTTTTTGAAGAGCCCAAACCATATGAAATTTTATATATATTAAAGTTTTGTTGTGTATTCTGCAACTTTGTTAGCAAGGATAAAGTTTGCCTTGGCAAGTTGGAAATTTATGTTGTGGTAAAATACATACTATACAAAATACTGTAAAAATGTGCTGTCTGGTCTTTTTGGCAATATATATATACAAGTGAGTGCTATCATTGTATTACATGTCAGCACATTTGGTAAACTGATAATTGCATGAAGATGTTTAATTTCAGGATGCAGATGGCACCGGTCTTGTACAGTTTTCAGTAGGAGCACAAAATTCTTTATTGACACATTTGGACAAGAAGATATTTTCAGTGCAAAGTTTCTCTCACTTACATCCTAAAGAATGTTATGCTTAATGCACATTGACTTTGGTAATATTGAAAAAGTGCTGTATTAAATAACTTAAGAGTTTATTTGCATAAGTTAAATCATTAACTTATTTTACAGAAAGCAGATCTGTAATTACAAATGACTAATGTATTCTCCACTTCTTAAAACATCCAAGGGAAGTAGCCAGATCCACACCAAGAAGAAAAAGAACTGCATCATCTCATGTTTCTACAAATATTACTAGATAAACTATGGCATAGCTGAAATCATATTAGCCATGCCATTTGATAAGCCTTTAGTACATTATTTGTGTAATTTGTTAGTTTAAGAAATGAAACAATTTCTCTGAACCTTTATTATTCAGTCAGTACAATGTGATTAAGAGTAATTACTTTGTAGGATTATTCTGAGGATCATGTACATAAAATACCTTACAGGTAAAGTACCTTACATGTTTTCAGTGCTAATAAAAAAGCTGACAATAGGCTAACCTTACATCTAACTCTTCAGTACAGTCATTATTAGTGGTAATAGGTTTTAAGATTATTTATCTTAAGCAAATATTAGTAAATAAATTAAGTAAACGGTGTATGTTTAATCATACTTTTTTTTTTCTACCATGGTCTTTATTGCCACAAAATAAAATGACTATGTTTTGTGGCAATTTGTTCCCATGTCAGGCTTTCTACAGATTATAAATGTAAGGACTAAATGGTAAAGTCTCCGTTTGTTGTTCTGTGTCATCAGAATTTAGTACAATTCTTAGTGCAAAATACTTATTCAAATATTTTTGCCTGTAAAGACAATTCTCTTTACTTTTAGCATTAGGTTCTGGTAAAATACTTAAAGCATATGAAAGAAAAACAAATACTTTTTCAAAAAGACATCAACTGACCTGCTACTCTGACAAACAACATTTTCTAAGACCTTTCAAAATTCAAGTGTTCTACATATGAAATGAAAACTACTCTTCAAGGGAGCTCAGAAGAACTAGTGCACGAACGGGATTTATTTCTTCAATTGGAATTTGTATAAGATCAATGGAGGAAAAGAAAAATATCCCTTTTTGTCTTTTATGTACAAACCTTATCTTTTAAGGATATAGTGTAAGTAGGGAACTATATTTTCAAAAAGAGCTAATAGACTTGTCTGTTGGAAATATAAGTGAAAAAGAGCATGACAGTAATTTAGCATGGGCTTCTGTATCCTACAGAATGTTTATTGTGTGCAAACCTCCTTAAGTGTGGTTGATATAGGTTATATTCAACAGAATTACATTGCCTCCACTAGAATAAGTCAAGAAAGAAACACAGAATTCCAGTGCTGTAGGTAGGACCACTTCACATTTGGCTTCCACACTTCCAGCACTAAAGCTCTGCTATGTGCTTGGAGCTAGGAAGGGGTTCCAGGTGTGAGGGTGCTTTGGATAAGATCTCCAGTTTTCTAGATACCTTGTCACTACAGTAGTGAGTGAAAGAAGAGTTCCAGAGTTCGGCAAGTTTCTAATGAGGTGCACACAAACCCCTTCCTCAATCTCAACTAACCACCTTTAAAACCATCTATATAATATTAAATCCTTTGATTACCCTTTATGTCAATCCTATCAAGATACTCAGGATTATCAAATCGCTTTACATATCCCCAGTGGTCTATGCTCCAAAGGTACTGACTCCATCTCTCCTCACTCTTCAACTCCTGACATCCTTCCAATGTACTTTCTGCAATTTTTAAATCATCAGCAATAAAATCTTGAACCTTCCAACTCAATGTCTTCTTCAATAACTTCCTGCTCTACCAGAAATTCATTGGCTTTTTCTGTACCCTGACCTCCCTACCACGGGGCCTCAGGTAACCTAGGTGACATTCTCATCCTTATCACTTCCAGAACTTTCTCCCACATTCTTCCCTAAAAGTCTGAAGTATTTTCATCAAATTAAACCATGCTATTCTAATTTGCAATCCTCCAAAGACCCTTAACTACAACTTCTGATTCCTTGAAGATTCTGAATAGTGTCTCACTGCCAATCTCGGTAACTCCTCCTAACATAATTTTCAGTAATTCCAATACCCAGACAGATTATATTTCCAATACTTTCACATTTCAGGTACCTTCATCTTTGTGCCTTCAACAATCTTGTCTACTTCGCTATTTTAGTAATTCAGTCCTATGCTCACACTGTGAGATTTTCTCAATCTCACCCATGCTATCTTCTCAATTTCAAATCCCGATTCCTGACCAAAACTTCTTAATAGCTTACTCTCCCAAGTACTGTAACTCCCACATTTCTTTCACACCACACATCCTTATTAACTGCACCTCCCAACCCTCTCATCTTTTTACTTCTCTTCTTCCCAGCTTGAAGCAAGATTAATTAATATAATTACTTCCTTTTAGATAACCTCAGTTCCCTTGGCCCTTTTTTAGTACTTCTTATTCACCTGTCAAAACCATAACCCTAAAAAAAAAAAACATAATTATGCTAACTGTTCTCATTTTGAAATCAAAACCACAAACCTCAAGTGGATCTTTAATGATACAAGCAATCATGTTGCGTTTTCTTATTTCAATCTTTCTCCCACTCTCCCCTTAGACTTCAATTTCGTAAGTTCTCCCTTTTCATCAAACCTGCAGCTCCTCTTCCTCATCAAAACCATTTGTTGACTTTGTGCCTATCTAAGTTGGAAAAGGGAAGTGAGAATAAATCTTCCATAAATTCACATCTATATTTACCCACCTACTTAAATCTATGGTTACTCTCCAACTGTATTCCTCTTGTTATGGATAAACTGTCATTGCCCCTAACTAAAGCCAAACCTTCCACATGTGTACTAGATTTTATCTTCTAACGCCTTTTTAAGAATATACCTGCAGCAATTTCCCCACTTTTTTGCATCATCAATTTTACTTTTAACTGAATCACTCATATAAGAATATATACATTTTATTTCTCCCGTTAAAAATAATTAAAAACTTTTCTTAACCCTATGATTTTCTCTAGATATTGCCCCATTTCTTAGCTTCCATATATAGTAAAACTTGTCCTTCTCTTTCTGTTCTTATTTTGTATAATTTTAAATTTTAGATATTAAATGTAACACAAACATATAAAAAAGAGTATGGTTTAAAGAATCATTTTGGTACAAACCAGCTTACAACTACTATACATCTACTATACATGTCAGGGGATAGACATTTGCCAGACATTTACTCTCTCAATCACAAACCCTTCCTTCCATACTGAGAGTTACCACTATTTTGACTCTCCTGGTAACCAGTTTCTTAATTTTTTCTCCCCACCCTCCACCCCCCAGTTTCCTATTCTTTTTGAATCACCTCTTTATTGGCTTTGCCCTCACCCACTATAGAAATGCTCTTTTGAGTTTTGCCAATGACTTACATGTTGCTAAAGCCAATGAGTCCTTATCTCAGTTAACATATCACTGTTTAACTATTAATATCTACTTCTTGAACACCACTCATTACTTTATTGACCATTCTTTTTTATTGTATTGTTCTAATATCACTGACATTATTATAAGGAACCATTAACAGAAGCCTTAAACCTTCTTAAACTTTTAAGTGTACATTATGGTATTAATTATATGCACATTCCTGTACAGAAGGATCTAGACCTTTTTCATCTTGCGTGACTCAAATTCTATACCCATTGAGCAGAAAATTCCTATTTCCCTCAGTCCTTGGCAACCACTATTTTACATTCTGTTTCTATGAGTTTGACTACTATAGCTACATCATTTAAGTAGGGTCATGCAGTGTTTCCCCTTCTATAACTGGCTTATTACACTTAGCAAAATATTCTCAAGTTTTACTCATGTTGTAATATGTGGAAGGATTTCCTTCTTTTTAAAGGCTGAATAAGGGAACCTGGGTGGCTCAGGCAGTGAGGGGTCTGCCTTCAGCTGGGGTCATGATCCCAGGGTCCTGGGATCGAGTCCTGCATTGGGCTCCCTGCTCAGCGGGGAGCCTGCTTCTCCCTCTCCCTCTGCCTACTTGTTCTTTCTCTCTCTGTCAAATAAGTAAATAAAATCTTAAAAAATAAAAAAAAATAAAGGCTGAATAATATCACATTGTATGTATAACCACTTTTTCATTATCCATTTATCCACTGATGGACATTTAGTTTGTTTCAACCTCTTACTATCATGCCTAATGCTGCAGTGAACATGAAAGTGCAGATATCACTTCAGGATCCTATTTTCAATCTTGGGGGGTACATAGAAGTGGGATTGGTAGACCATATGTAGTTCTATTTTTAATCTGCTAAGGAGACATTGTGCTTTTTTCATACCAGTTGACCATTTTGGAGTCCCAAGAACAATGCACAAAGATTCCAAATTTTGCACATCCTAACCAGTATGTATAATTTTTTTTAATAATGTCCATTCTAACAGATGTGAAGTGTTATCTCATTGTGGTTTTGCTATGCATTTCCCTGATAATTAGTGATACTGAGAATCCTTTCATGTAGCTGTTGGCCCTATGTAGGTCTTCATGAGAGAAATGTCTATCCAAGTTCTTTGCTCATTTTTAAGTTGGGTTATTACTTTTTGTTATTACTGAGATGTAGGAGTTTCTTATATATTTTGGATATTAACCTCTTATCAGATATGTACTTTGAAATATTTTCTCTCATTCTGTAGGTTCCCTTTTCAATCTGTTGGATTGTTTTGCTGCCCAGAAGCCTTTAAGTTTCATACAGTCTTGTCTATTTTTGTGTTTGTTGCTTATGTTTTTTGGTGTCAAAGCCCAGAAGTCATTGCCAAGATGAATGTCAGGAGGCCTTGCTCCTATATTTTTTTTCCTTTAAGTTTTATAGTTTAAGATCTAACATTTAAGTCTTTACCCAATTTTGATATTTGTGTATGGTTAATGATAAGGGTGAAATTTAGTTATTTCGCATATGCCTAGCCAGTTTTCTTAGTACCACTGGTTGAAGACCAACTTTTCCCCAGGGTGTATTCTTGCTAGTCTTGTTGAAGATCACTTGACCATAAATGTGTGGGTTTGTTTCTAGGCTTTCAATTCTGTTCCATTGGTTTATATGACTGTCTTTAGGTCAGGACTATACTAGTTTGATTACTGCAGCTTTATGTTTGAAGTCAGGAAGTTTGAGGCCTCTAGCTTTGTAATGTTTTGCTCAAGTTTACTTTGGCTATAGGGTGTTTTTTGTAGTTCCACAGGACTTTTAGGATCCTTTGTTATATTTCTGTGAAAAAAAAAAGCACGCCAGTGGGATTTTTACACGGATTCCAGTGAATGTATAGATCAATTTGGGTAGTATGGACATTTTGACAATATTAATTCTTCTAATCCACTAACACAGGATATTTTTCCATTTTACTTTCGTTGTCTTTATTTTAGCAATGTTTATAGTTTTCAATGTGCAAGTGTGGCTCTCCTTGGTTAGGTTTATTACTAAGTATTTTATTCTATTTGATGCTACAGTAAATGGAATTGTTTTCTGGTCTTTTTGGGTAACTCATTGTTAGAATATAGAAACATGACTGTTGTATGTTGATTTTGTATCCTGCAAGTTTGCTGAATTAATTATCTGTAATAGTTTTTGTGGAATCATCAGAGATTTTCCATGTAAGATCATATATTCTGTAAACAGATTAATCGTACTCCTTTTCTGATAGGAATGTTTGTTTCTTTTTCATGCTTAAGTGCTGTAGCTAGAACTTCTGGTAATAAGTTGAACAGAAGTGGCTAGAGTGGGACTCCTTGTCTTGTTTCTAATCTTAGAGGAAAAAAACTCATGTTTTCACCATTGAGTATGAAGTTAGCTGTGGTTTTTTCATATATGGTCTTTCTTTTGTTGAGGCAATTTATTTTTCAAGTCAATTAAATGTCATTTATATAGTATATAGTAACAATTTTGGACCCAAAGAGAAGTGCTGAAATTTCCTTTCCTTTCCCAACCATTATTCATTTTCCCTAATAAATTATATCATACGTTTAGCTTGAGCTAGTTGGTGTCTGCAGGAAAGAACAAAATACACGTTTGAAATTTTATAATTTCCTAAGAGGATGTAAGCTCAAAATAACCTCCAGGTGGATCTACATAAATATATTTATCTAGAAAATCCAAATAGACTGCTTAGATCCAGAGTCAATAATGGACTAAGTTAAACTCTAAATACAGATGTCCTCAAGTAATAGAAGTGATTCCCTGGGTTTCACACAATGTTTCTCTTTATTTATATTCTATCCATAATATATTTATCTGATAACCCAGCCTCACCAGACATCCTATTATAACCAGGCCATGGAAATTTAATTCATATTTCCAACTTGTTTAGAGTGCCCATAGCCCCAGGTCTAGACTATGTCACTTCATCTGCCTATTAATTCCAACACTCTGCAAGATATTGACAAAGTAGATTTAAGTACACTTACCATCAAAATCTTAGTATAATATTGGCATATGAATACTCATATAGGCCACTGAAACAGAATAGAGAGTACAATACACATATACAGTTAATTTATTTTTAAACAGAGGGATAAACATAATTTGGAAATGATTGTTTTTTCAACAACTAGTCCTGGAGTAATTGAATATCCATAGGTCATAAAAAGTCAAAATGGATGAAAGAAAACAAACAAACAAACAAAACACTAAGGACTCAGAAATTCCATTTCTGGCAATGATGAAATGGCAGGCATGGAATTTATCTTCCTACCTTAAACACCTATAAAATCAGACAAAATATATAAAACACTTTTCAGACACAGGGCAAGAGGCAGTTCTGGACAGGGACACCTAAGAGAAGTGAAACAAGTATATGGATGATTGTCCCACTTACTGTCTGGTGAGAATTTCTAGGATACAATGGAGGAAGATGAACCCAAACAGAAATCAGCAGTCATGCTGAGGTGAAGAGACAAAGTTCAAAGTTCTGAAAAGATAGTGGCTGGATTTTGGGGGACAAAGCCCAGTAAAGAAAGAAGCCGCATAAAGAGAAAGTGCTGGAGATGTGTATAAGCATTCCTTCAAGTTTTTGGCTTAGAATTTATCAGTTTGTGTTATGAAGAAAACACTTGAGACCACTAAGAAAGAAATAAGTGAACTTTTTAGGACAAAAAATATTTCATGTTCCTACCAGCCAGGAGAGAAAGCCTTCCTAATTCACAGGGAATTAGATTCCTTGGAAGGATGTTATTTTAGAAGTGGGACTAGTAGGCCAACTAACGGGGTGGCTCAAAGCTTAAAAAGCAAACCCCAAAAGAACAAACTAATTTCAAGAACATAAAACTATGTCCCATTTTAAAGCCCAAAAATATTTAAAGAAAATTGAGTACCATTCAATGTAAAATTTAAATTTACTGCATCTAATTAGAAATACTAACACGTGGGGGGCGGAGCAAGATGGCGGAGGAGTAGGAGACCTAGATTTCGTCTGGTCTCAGGAATTCAGCTGAATAGGGATCAAACCATTCTGAACACCAACAAACTCAACAGGAGACTGAAGAAGAGAGTAGCAACAATTCTCTAAACAGAGAAATGACCACTTACTGGAAGGTAGGACGTGCGGAGTAGTGAATCCAAGGCGATATTTGGGAGGATAGACAGCGGGGGAGGGGGCCTCCCTTGGCAGCTTCTGGCAAGTGATAGAGCCGCGGAGCACAAAATCGGAACTTTTAGAAGTCGGCTCCACGGAGCGACATCGCTCCAGTGGCTAAGCGGGGGGTGGAACCCTCACGGGACAGTGTGGTCTCAGGACCCTCGGGGTCACAGAAAAACTGGGGATGCCTGAGTGCGGCAGAGATCCCAGGTATCGGAGCGGGGAAGCCGGCTGCAGAGACGGAGCCGAGGCGCGGGCTCTCAGCTCGGGGTTGCCATAAACTGTGATCCGCGGCCGAGTCGGGCCACTGCTCCTCCAGCAGGGACCCAACAAGCGGCAGAGCCGGGGAGACTCCCCTTCCTTGCCAGGGAGGAGCGGTGCGGGAGAGCACCGCAGGGATCTCCTGGGTTTGGAGACTCCACACGGGGTCGGGTGACAGAGATAGAAACACTGGGTCACAGGCTGGGTGAGCACGGAGTGCGGCCAGGGACCAGAGAGATGGGAGTGACTGCTTTCCTCTGGGGGCACACTGAGGAGCGGGGCCCCAGGTTCTCAGCTCCTCTGGGTGGAGATTGGGAGGCCACCATTTTCGCCCCGGCCCTCCAAAGCTGTACCAAGAGCTTGCAGGGAACAAAAGCTCCTGAGAGCAAACCCGAGCAGCTTGCTTAGCCCGGACTGACAAGGGCGGGGCAATTCAGCCTCCGGCAAAGACATTTGGAAAGCACGGCAACAGGTCCCTCCCCCAGAAGATCAGCACGAACAGCCAGCAAGCCAAGACCAAGTTTACCAATCAAGGAGAACGGGAGAACTCCAGCGCTAGGGGAATACTGCATATAGAATTCATGGCTTTTTTTAATCATGATTCATTAGTTCATCAAAGTTAATTTTTTTAACTTGTTTTTTAATTTTTCTTTTTTCCTTTTTCAACCAACATCTTATCAATCCCTTTTAAAAAAAAAAAAACATTTTTTTTTCATTTTTAGCGTCATATTTTATCCCTTCATAGTAGTTGTCCTTACTTTTGGCATATATATATATATAAGTTGTTCTCTCTTTAAAATTTTGAGATACAGTTTCTTCTAACAGATCAAAATATACCCTAAATCACTAGTGTATGGCTTTGTTCTAGTCTCCTCCCTGATCACATTCTCTCCCTTTTTTCTTTTTTTTTAAATCTTCTTTCTTTTTTCAAACAACTTATCTTATCAATTCCTTTTATAAAATCTTTTATAATTTTCATCTTTACAATCATCTTCAATCCCTTCATTGTATCAACCCTTATTTTGTACATACATATCTTTCTTCCTTTAAAATTTTAGGAGGCACTTTTTTCTAATAGACCAAAATACACCCAAAATCTAGTGTGTGGCAATGATCTATACCCTAGCCTGATCATATTTGATCATATTCTGCTTTTTTTGTATTGTTCTGTTTTTGTTTTTATCTTTTATTCTTTTTTTATTTTTTAACTTTCGTTTCCCCTGGTTTCAGGTCTTTTTTGATTTCTATACAGTATATTTGTGGGGACGTTGTTAACCTGTTAGCATTTTGTTCTCTCATTCATCTATTCTCTGGACAAAATGACAAGATGAAAAAATCACCTCAGCAAAAAGAACAAGAGGTAGTACCGTCAGCCAGGGACCTACTCAATACGGACATTAGTACGATGTCAGACCTAGAGTTCAGAATCATGACTTTAAAGATACTAGCTGAGCTTGAAAAAGCGTGGAAGTTATTAGAGAAACCCTTTCTGGAGAAATAAAAGAACTAAAATCTAACCAAGTCAAAATCAAAAAGGCTACTGATGAGGTGCAATCAAAAATGGGGGCACTATGCTAGGATATGAGGCAGAAGAGAGAATCAGTGATATAGAAGACCAAATGATGGAAAATAAAGAGGCTGAAAAAAAGCAAGATAGACAACTACAGGATCCCGAGGGCAGAATTCGAGAGATAAGTGATACGATAAGACGAAACAACAATAGAATAATTGGGATCCCAGAAGAAGAAGAAAGAGAGAGAGGGGCAGAAGGTATATTGGAGCAAATAATAGCAGAGAACTTCTCTAATGTGAGGAAGGAAACAGGCATCCAAATCCAGGAGGCACAGAGAACACCTCTCAAAATCAATAATAATAGGTCAACACCCCGACATCTAGTAGTAAATCTTATGAGTCTCAGAGACAAAGAGAAACTCCTGAAAGCAGCTCAGGAGAAGAGATATGTAATCTACAATGGTAGAAATATTAGATTGGTAACAGACCTATCCACAGCGACATGGCAGGCCAGAAAGGACTGGCAAGATATCTTCAGAGCACTAAACGAGAAAAATATGCAGCCAAGAATACTATATCCAGCTAGGCTGTCATTGAAAATAGAAGGAGAGATAAAAAGCTTCCAGGACAAACAAAAACTAAAGGAATTTGCAAACACGAAGCCATCCCTCCAAGAAATATTGAAAGGGGTCCTCTAAGCAAAGAGAGAGCCTAAAAGCAGCATAGATCAGAAAGGAACACAGACAATATACAGTCACATTCCCCTTACAGGCTATACAATGGCACTAAATTCATACCTTTCAATAGTTATCCTGAATGTAAATGGGCTAAATGCGTCAATCAAAAGACACAGGCTATCAGATTGGATTAAAAAACAAGACCCATCAATATGCTGTCTGCAAGAGACTCATTTTAGACCCAAAGACACCCCCAGATTGAAAGTGAGGGGTTGGAAAACCATTTACCATGATAATGGACATCGAAAGAAAGCTGGGGTGGCAATCCTTATATCAGACAAATTAGATTTTAAAACAAAGACTGTAATAAGAGATGAGGAAGGGCACTATATCCTACTAAAAGGGTCTATCCAACAAGGAGATCTAACAATTGTAAATATCTATGCCCCTCCCATGGGAGCAGCCAATTATAAAAGGCAATTAATAACAAAAGTGAAGAAACACTTTGACAACAATACAATAATAGTGGGGGACTTTAACACCCCCCTGACTGAAATGGACAGATCGTCTAAGCAAAAGATCAACAAGGAAATAAAGACTTTAAATGACACACTGGACCAGATGGACTTCACAGACATATTCAGAACATTCCATCCCAAAGCAACGGAATACACAGTCTTCTCTAGTGCCCATGGAACATTCTCCAGAATCGATCACATCCTAGGTCACAAATCAGGTCTCAACCGGTACCAAAAGATTGGGATTATTCCCTGCATATTTTCAGACCACAATGCTTTGAACTAGAACTCATCACAATAGGAAAGTCGGGAAGAACTCAATTACTTGGAGGCTAAAGAGCATCCTACTAAAGAATGAATGGGTCAACCGGGAAATTAAAGAAGAATTAAAAAAATTCATGGACACCAATGAAAATGAAAACTCAACTGTTCAAAATCTTTGGGATACAGCAAAGGCAGTCCTGAGAGGAAAGTATATAGCAATACAAGCCTTTGTCAAGAAACAAGAAAGGTCTCAAATACACAACCTAACCCTACACCTAAAGGAGCTGGAGAAAGAACAGCAAATAAAGCCTAAACCCAGCAGGAGAAGAGAAATAATAAAGATCAGAGCAGAAATCAATGAACTAGAAACCAAAAGAACAGTAGAACAGATCAACGAAACTAGGAGCCGGTTGTTTGAAAGAATTAACAAGATTGATAACCCCCTGGCCAGACTTATCAAAAAGAAAAGAGAAATGACCGAAATCAACAAAATCATGAATGAAAGAGGATAGATCACAACCAACACCAAAGAAATACAAACAAATATAAGAACATATTATGAGCAACTCTACGCCAGCAAATTAGATAGCCTCGAAGAAATGGGTGCATTCCTAGAGATTTATCAACTACCAAAACTGAACCAGGAAGAAATAGAAAACCTGAACAGACCTATAACCACTAAGGAAATTGAAGCAGTCATCAAAAATCTCCCAAGAAACAAAAGCCCGGGGCCAAATGGCTTCCCAGGGGAATTCTATCAGACATTTAAAGAAGAATTAATACCTATTCTCCTGAAACTGTTCCAAAAAATAGAAATGGAAGGAAAACTTCCAAACTCATTTTATAAGGCCAGCATTACCTTGATCCCAAAACCAGACAAAGAACCCATCAAAAAGGAGTATTACAGACCAATATCCTTGATGAACTTGGATGTAAAAATTCTCACCAAAATACTAGTCACTAGGATCTAACAGTACATTAAAAGGATTATTCACCATGACCAATTGGGATTTATCCCTGGGCTGCAAGGATGGTTCAACATCCGCAAATCAATCAACGTGATACAATACATTAACAAAAGAAAGAAGAAGAATCATATGATCCTCTCAATAGATGCAGAAAAGCATTTGACAAACTACAGCATCCTTTCTTGATTAAAACTCTTCAGAGTATAGGGATAGAGGGTACATACCTCAATATCATAAAAGCCATCTATGAAAAACCTACAGCGAATATCATTCTCAATGGGGAAAAGCTGAGAGCTTTTCCTCTAAGGTCAGGAACACGCAGGGATGTCCCCTCTCATCACTGCTATTCAACATAGTATTAGAAGTCCTAGCCACAGCAATCAGACAACAAAAAGAACTCAAAGGCATCCAAATCGGCAAAGAGTAAGTCAAACTCTCACTCTTTGCAGATGATATGATACTGTATGTGGAACACCCAAAAGATTCCACCCCAAAACTGCTAGAACTCATACAGGAATTCAGTAAAGTAGGAGGGTATAAAATCAATGCACAGAAATCTGTGGCATTCCTATACACCAACAGCAAGACAGAAGAGAGACAAATCAAGGAGTCGATCCCATTAACAATTGCACCCAAAACCGTAAGATACCTAGGAATAATTTTAACCAAAGAGGCAAAGGATCTGTACTCAGAAAACTATTAAAATAATCATGAAAGAAATTGAAGAAGACACAAAGAAATGGAAAAACTTTCCATGCTCATGGATTGGGAGAACCAATATTGTGAAATGTCAATGCTAACTAGAGCAATCTACACATTCAATGCAATCCCCATGAAAATACCATCCACTTTTTTCAAAGAAATGGAACAAATCATCCTAAAATTTGTATGGAACCAGAAGAGACCCCGAATAGCCAGAGGAATGTTGAAAAAGAAAAGCAAAGCTGGTGGCATCACAATTCCGGACTTCCAGCTCTATTACAAAGCTGTCATCATCAAGACAGTATGGTACTGGCACAAAAACAGACACATAGATCAATGGAACAGAATCGAGAGCCCAGAAATATACCCTCAACTCTATGGTCAACTAATCTTTGACAAAGCAGGAAAGAATCTCCAATGGCAAAAAGACAGTCTCTTCAACAAATGGTGCTGGGAAAATTGGACAGCCACATGCAGAAGAATGCAACTGGACCATTTCCTTACACCACACACAAAAATAGACTCCAAATGGTTGAAAGACCTAAACGTGAGACAGGAGTCCATCAAAATCCTAGAGAACACAGGTAGCAAGCTCTTCAACCTCAGCCGCAGCAACTTCTTCCTAGAAACATCGCCAAAGGCAAGGGAAGCAAGGGCAAAAATGAACTATTGGGATTTATCAAGATAAAAAGCTTTTGCACAGCAAAAGAAACAGTCCACAAAACCAAAAGACAACCGACAGAATGGGAGAAAATATTTGCAAATGACATATTACATAAAGGGCTAGGATCCAAAATCTATAAAGAACTTATCAAACTCAACACCCAAAGAACAAATAATCCAATCAAGAAATGGGCAGAAGACATGAACAGACATTTTTCCAAAGCAGACATCCAAATGGCCAACAGACACATGAAAAAGTGCTCAACATCACTCGGCATCAGGGAAATCCAAATCAAAACCTCCATGAGATACCACCTCACACCAGTCAGAATGGCTAAAAATAACAAGTCAGGAAACGACAGATGTTGGCGGGGATGCGGAGAAGGGGGAACCCTCCTACACTGTTGGTGGGAATGCAAGCTGGTGCAACCCCTCTGGAAAACAGTATGGGGTTCCTCAAACAGTTGAAAATAGAGCTACCATACGACCCAGCAATTGTACTACTGGGTATTTACCACAAAGATACAAATGTAGGGATCTGAAGGGGTATGTGCACCCCAATGTTTATAGCAGCAATGTCCACAATAGTCATACTGTGGAAAGAGCCAAGATGTGCATCGACAGATGAATGGATAAAGAAGGGGTGGTATATATACACAATGGAATATTACGCAGCCATCAAAAGGAATGAGATCTTGCCATTTGCAACGACGTGGATGGAAGTGGAGGATGTTATGCTGAGTGTAATATGTCAATCAGAGAAAGACATGTATCATATGACCTCACTGATATGAGGAATTCTTAATCTCAGGAAACAAACTGAGTGTTGCTGGAGTGGTGGGGGTGGGAGGGATGGGCTGGCTGGGTGACAGACATTGGGGAGGGCATGTGCTATATTGAGCGCTGTGAATTGTGCAAGACTGTTGAATCACAGATCTGTACTTCTGAAACAAATAATGCAACATATGTTAAGAAAAAAGAAAAAGAAGACGATAGCAGGAGGGGAAGAATGAAGGGGAGTAAGTCAGAGGGGGAGACGAACCATGAGAGACGATGGACTCTGAAAAACAAACTGAGGGTTCTAGAGGGGAGGAGGGTAGGGGGATGAGTTAGCCTGGTGATGGGTATTAAAGAGGGCAAATTCTGCATTGAGCACTGGTTGTTATGCACAAACAATGATTCATGGAACACTACATCAAAAACTAATGATGTAATATATGGTGATTAACATAACAATAAAAAATTTAAAAAAAAAGCAATACTAACACGTAAAGAGGCAAGAAAATATGACACATAACCAGGCAATATACACATGTTCAAATGTTCAAAAAATGTTCTAAAAGAAAAACAAGGGTTTGAGACAGAAAGAAATGGAAGACAGAGAAAAGACTCAAATCAAACTTCTGGATATTAAGACTACATGATCTGAAATGAAAAATACTTTACATAGGATTAACAACAGGTTATTCCCTGGAGGAATAAAGATCACTGAACTTGAGTACATAGTAATAGAAACTATCCAATATGAAGCACAAAGAGAAGATAGAAAAACAGTTTCAAAGGCCATCAATGTTTTGTAGAAATTATTAGCTATCTAACAAATGGGAAAATTTTGTCATTTACAGCCATATCCGTCAACACATGAAGATGGGCCATTTTTTCCTCCTAGAGTGGTCAATATTGTCATAACAGGACATAGTTTACCATTACTGAGAATTTACATGGTCATTTTATGATGAGCAACTCTATCAGAATGACTAGCATGCCATTCAGAAAATATAAAAGAATAGCTAGAACATTGATGTCTACTTAACTCTACTTCAAAAATTTGAGAGAATTTGCAATGTCAGGATAAGTAATCTTTTTTTAATTTACTTCCCTAAGAAATCCCAACTGCCTCAAAATTAAATAATAGGCTTTTAAAGGAATACTTTTTCAGCTGTGAAATGCATTGAATTTTGGCAGTTTTAATTTTACTTCTTTGTGCCATAGTTATTATCCCAGTTTTTTTTTTCCAGTGAATTTCAGTAAGTTTCATTCTCAAAATCATTTTCCCATATAGCCTTCAAAAACATTGAGGCATTATAAACAGTGTCTAACACAAAAGCCGTGCATCCCTGATACATAATAACTCTTTGCACTCTTATCTAGCTGACATTCTAACCGAGCCTCTAATATTCCCTGTAAAAGGAAACTTTCTGCACATACTGTATAAGATCTAAGAACTCTCATTTGTTATGAGAAATTACATATCAATTGTTCTGAATTCACCTTGGATTTACCCTCTGTCAAACATCTGTTACAGATCTTCATGATCTAATATATCAAGGCTTCATTAACAATAAAAGCATTTTATTAGTTATACAGAGAACTGATGTTTGTCAGAAGGAACCAGAAGGAGGTGGGGGTTGGGCAAAATAGGTGAAAGGAGTGGAATTACAGGACTCCAGTTATGGAATGAATAAGTCACAGGAAGGCACAACATACGGAATATAGCCAATGATACTGGAATAGTGTTGTATGGTAACAGATGGTAGCCACACTTGTGGTAAGCATAGCATAACATGTAGAGAAGTTGAGTCACGATGTCATACACTTGAAGTTAATGTTACATTGTGTATCAACTATACTTAAATGAAAAAATTAAAAATATTTCACATAAAAATAGTCCCTTCTCTTACTTAATCCCATAAATTTTATTGTTATATCTTTCATTTCTAGATAAATGCCTATTTTTGCCAATATACAAAAGTTTTACCAAGGACAGAAGTTCCATTGATGTCCAAGTCATACTCTTTACAAGTTCTGGTCTCACTACAAAATCACAATAAAATCATTCTGTCAATTCTGTGTGCTAGGATTTCATCTTTTTAACTGCACTGCTAATCAGTTTTATAACTAATTTGAATGTATACTCTTTCCCTCCATCATACGGAAATGCCTTACTATTCTTTCTTAGAATACAGGTTGCAGTATAATAACAATAGCTCATAAGGAGGAATAAGCAAGCCAAGCATGCAGGAAACTCTTTAACCTATTAGTCTCTCTCATTCTCTTCCCAAACTCAGACCATAGCAGGCTTGAATGACCATGTAATTTACCTATTATCACCTTCATTCATTGTTCTTTTGCTCTAATTTTTCCTTTAGAAAAGCACAATTTCCTTCATCTTTTGAGATCATTTTTAAAATATAAAACTCAATTACTTGGTTTTAAAAAAAAAATGCAGAATGTGTTGGTGCTATACCAAAGGACAAGACAGAGCCTATATTAGTCCAGGTTCTTTTTTCTTCTTTTTTTTCCCCAGTCCAGGTTCTTTAGACAAACAGAACCAATAGGAAATATATCTATATCTGTGCCTCTATCTGTAACCCCTCTATAGATACACACACACACAAACACACACACACACGCAGGCACACACATGCACGCACATGCACAAACACGTGCATGCGTGCGCGCACGCGCACACACACACACACACACACAGATTATAAGAAATTGGCTCATGTGATTTTGGAGGCTAAGAAGTCCTACAATCTTCTGTCTACCAGCTGGAGACCCAAGAGAACCTGTGATGTAGTTCCAGTCTGAGTCCTAAGGCCTGAGAACCAGGAGAACTGACAGTGTAAATTCCAGTCTGAGTGTAGAAGACCAGAGCCCCAACTTGAACATGGCCAGGCAGAGAGAAAATTCTCCCTTACCCCACCTTTCATTCTATTCAGGCCACCAGTGGATTGGATGAGACCCCTTCACACATGGGGGACAATCTGCTTTCTTGCTCTACCAGTTCAAACATTAATCTCATCCATAATCACCCTCACAGATGCACACAGAATAATGTTTAACCAAATATTTGGCCCTCCCTGTCCCAGTCAAGTTAACACATAAGAAGAATCCCTAGGAAGGATAACGTTAATAGCCCCTACTTGTTCTGTGGTAATAGCACAGGGATGAGACTAGAAGTAGACAGAAGATATTATTGCAATGTATTACCTTATAAATGATTTTTAGGATATTGATATAGATTCTAGTTTTAGCTCTCTTTTTGTAGTCACATGTTAGTGAGAAAAATAAAACTTACATTTTAGGTAACATGACCAATAAGATATAACTGCTTACCTTACAGAACTCTTACAGGTAATAAATTTAATAAGATTTTGCTTCAGGAATTTGCTAAACTATATTTTATTATTTTGTTTTTGAGAGTCAAATACTTGTATGTTCATTAAAATGGAGGCCTGATCATGATTGTCCATTGCCCTACAACTAAATACAGTGCAATAAATTGTAGCTCTTTAAAATTATTCAGTTCAACCTAACTTTTAATAAATTATATACCATATTAGTGTTACATATGCTATCATATAACCTTATTAAAATACTACATATAATAACTGTGTTAATGCACTCCAAAGTGACCCCCAAGAACAGTTAAAGGAGAAGCTTGAATTTAGGATAATTAAAGACGATATAATTAGACAATAGGTAAGCTATAAGCAGAGGAATCTTCAAGCCTGGGCTGGCTTCTGATTAATTATACAAGTAATTTCCTACATACCTGCTATAGAACTGTCTAATCATGCCTGCAAGTAAGGGATATTATCAAAACACTTAACACATCTGTATTAGATATTAAGTCATGATGCATTCTTAGGACAATTAAGACTACTGGGTCATTGTTATAATGTAAAGAACAGTTCTACAATGGCTTCAAGTTTGGTGCTCTTACAAAATACTGTAGCATACAGTAGTCTTAGGAAACTAGAAAAAAACTCCAATTTTAGAGTTTTGTTTATTTTTTAAGATTTTATTTATTTATTTGAGAGAGAGAGAATGAGAGATAGAGAGCACAAGAGGGAAGAGGGTCAGAGGGAGAAGCAGACTCCCTGCTAAGCAGGGAGCCCGATGTGGGACTCGATCCCAGGACTCCAGGATCATGACCTGAGCTAAAGGCAGTCGCTTAACCAACTGAGCCACCCAGGCGCCCAGTTTTAGAGTTTTTAACTCTAGTCTACAGTCAAATTTTAGCTATTTAAAAAAAAATGTAGCCAGTGAATATTTAGTTATGCACAAAAATGAACTGTTCAATTTATATTCAGCTTTCAAGTTATATAGAAATATTCTGAGACTTAGGAAAAAATTATTTATAGAGAAAGTTTCAAAATTTCTGTTATTAGAACAGAATCTTTTTTTTAATTTCATTTTTTTTATTTTAGTGTGGTTCATTAAAATGTACTCTCTCAAGAAGAATAGCTTTACTGTTCTGTATCTTTTTTTCCATTAGACTAACAGTTCCTGGCCAGTGGAAACAACACCATTCAGTACTCCTGGTCCATCAGTTAACTAGTTATTCTAATGGAATGAATTATCTGGACAAGTTAGATAACAAAATATTTAAATGGACAGACTAGGGAAATCAACAAGACTAGGGAAATCAAAGGGTCAGAATAGGATACTTTACTGTTTGAAGCATCATTCTTCAAATAGAGTTATACAACAAAAAAAAGAAAGACAAAAAACAAACAACAACAAAAAAAACTATTGTCCTCAAAATATAAATTGCTGTTCTGATAATAGACAGTTCCTGGCCAAAACTTGGAAATGAATAACATTATCTAAATATCTTTGATGCATTACTACAAACACTTTTTATATAATGTAGCTTTGAATTTCCAAGAAGTAAGATAAGGCATTAAAAGCTCCTCAAAATTATTTACTCCTAGAGTTTTTACTATCCAGGATAGGCTAATATTCTACAAAACACAGTTTTAAAAATGGGTTAGTACAAGGGCTAAAACTTGTAAGGCACTTTCGATCAGAGCACTAGACTCTTACTCTAGGAGCTTTGACAACCTTTTCTCTTAAAATCACTTCACACTCTTCCCGACACACACACACACACACACACATCCACACCCACACACCTGTATACATCACTATTTCAAATGAAGCCAACACTGACTTGCTTCAAGAATTTTCTCCATCATTCAACCTTGTGGCATATGCTTCAGTACTCATCCCTTCCCAACTGCCCAATGTTAACAATTATTGTTTTATTCCTTTTAATTTCAATAATTACTCTTTTTAGTCTTTTAAATTAAATATATGGTTTCTATTTTTTATATTTTTAACAACTTAAAACTGCACCTACTCAATTTTAATTCTGAATGACACAAAGAACTGTGGACAAAAGTTTTTTTTTTTTTCTTTGTAGGAGAGACAGAATATAAAGGAAATGACATTTGCCATAAAAAATAAGATTGTGTTGGCACAGTTACGTGACCTGAAGTATTTAAATTCATAGAGCTTCAGTTATATGTTCTGATATTTATAAAGAGAATATTAGACTGGGATTATGGAGTTGAAAGAGATTTGGAAATGTTATCATTTCTGGTCTAATATTTTGTTTCCCACTCCACTCCCACCCCAGCCCCACCTAAAAACACTATTCTTGCCAAACATCCACCTTAAACTACATGAGATGAAAAATACTGAACCCAGAGGAGCTCAAAACTTCAATGCCTAGATTATCTGGAAGTCCACTTTCACCTCCAAAATTCCATAATTTCTTAATTTGATTGTGTGGCTAAATTATTAAACTCAAAGAGGAGAAAATTAGAACCAATATCAAATTCAATTAAAGAAGACAGATCTTTGACCTAAATATGAAAGCTAAAACTAAAAAAGTGTTATAAAAATGTATACATAAGAACCTTATCTGGTCAGCAAGCTGACCACAAAAATGCTTTAAAGATCAATATTACCATATACTTTATTAAACAAAGATTTTTTTTTGAACAATAAGACACTGAGAAAAACAAGATAAAGAACATACTCTTGATGCAACAATCTGGTGGGAAAGGTTTCAATTAATTCTTCTCCACACCCAACTTCTTATAACAAAAGCAGAGGGGCAATAAAGAAGACTAAACTCTATGTATAGGATTGGAGTCTTAAGTATCTTGTTTATTCCAATGATGCATGGAGATAGGGTTCAACACTTGGATTTTCCTAAAACATGGAGAGAGGCAATCATACCACAGTCTGAGATCAAAATGGACAGGTGAGTAAGGGTCTGCCCATAAAGTGTAGCCTCTTAGAGTGGATTATCTGGTTGCTACACATTGGGATGTATATGAAGAATTTTTAAAAAACATATTATATCTAAATCTTAGAAAACGCACCCACATCAGTAGCCATTTGAAAAATGAGAGGGAAAGAGACTAGGGAAATTGACAGATTATCAGAGGCAGTTTAAATGTTTAACACTATTTGACATGATAGTCCAGTGAGGATACAGGTTTAAACCAAAGTGGTAATGGCGGTTGTAATGAAGTCTTTCCACTTAAACTTTGCAACATTCACACTCTAGCCTGCCATCTATCCCTTTGAATTAACTGTGTGTGCTCACACTGTTCCTAGAAGCTGAGTGGTTTAGGCTGCATATGGCTAATTAGGTTCCACAACCATTTCCCTCAGTATATTTAGTTTGGAATTTTAAATTCTCATTATCGCACATGCCCAGCCCCCGCACCATAGATGTTTTAATATGATCATTGCAGAAAGCCACAATTTTAAAGGTTAAGGCTCTGCCTACATTACCCCCACTGGAGTTTGGCTGCTAAGAGGCAATAGAAATCTGCTTAACTCGCAATTGCTTATGTTTAATTGTATGAGCAAATCCATTTCTTGAAGTAGGAGTCTTGAGTGCCAGCAAGATTCACATACACTTGACGGAAACATTTAGTCTCAGAATATCCCATGTTAATACTTTAAAAGTTAAGACTCATTTTATGTAGCATAATTTGGTATGGTGAAGAATATGAAATGAGGAGAATAATTTAACAGGATAACATTGGGAATGTAATGGGTCCACATTCTTTCAGTAGATGAGAGGAGCCTTATACAATTATATTTCTAACAAAACAGATACAATGTTTTATTCCTGCTGATATCAGCCTTCCTTTAGCTTATTTTATCTCTTTTCCTTCCTTAACCTGAGGGCAATTTGGGAGGTTTCAAAACACAAAGAAACCAGGCTTAAAACAGGCAGTTCTGATGTCCATGCAAATACAATGATTAAGTAAAATAAGAAAGCCATAGCTCTAAAACTTAAGTGACAATGACTGACAGTATATGGAGGAACTGGTATACTAATAATTTGGGACACTGGTTTTTAAGATCTCAGAGCACCTTTTGAGACAGGGAAAGTAAAGGGACCCCATAAAAAACTGCTTTTTTTTTCTCCTTTTCCTGCTTCCATTCTTGCTAGGACTTATACGCCCTGCTTTACATGCACTTTTTTTTTTAAATTTCATTTATTCATTTGAGACACGAGATGCAGAGAGAGAGAGCATGAGCAGGGGGAGAGGCAGAGGGAGAGGGAGAGGGAGAAGCAGGCCCTCCACTGAGCCAGGATCCCAATGCAGGACTCGATCCCAGAACCCTGGGATCATGACCTGAGCCGAAGGCAGAGGCTTAACCATCTGAGCTACCCAGGCACCCCTTGCATGTGCCTTATAAAACAGATAATGTATGTTCTCCTTGTAAAGGTCAAGAATTTAATGACTTCTTTGGAGTCTTCCAGCACAAGAAATAAGATGTAAAGAGCGACTAGGTGGGCTCATCATGAACTTTTCCAAGACCATGGACTCATCAAGACCCCTGCCTCCAGAGCATAAGTGATTTATTTATGGAGAATACCTGAACACTGGTTTACTGAGAAGACACGTGCACCAGACCACCATCCTCAGTAAAAACCCCAGGCCCCAAGCAAAGATGAGACTCATTTTCCTTTCCTTTCTAAGTCTCCCAGTTGCTCTCTGAATACTCTCTACCTTCAATAAACTCTGCTCTCACTTCCTCTTAGCTTGCATTTGATTTCCTGTGAGAAGCCAAAAACCCTCTTGGGTTTGTAGAAACTTCCTCTGGTTCTTTGTTCCCAGGCAGCCTGCATTGCTAGGACTTCATTTTCCATACAATAAAGGTCATTTTCAGTGGAAAAACCAGAATTCAAACTAAGGTTGCACCCTGTCTTCAGTGTGATTGATCTTTGGAAGTTTTGTTACCAAAGAATCGGGCTGGATAGTGTGTTGACTATTAGAATTTAAATGGTTAAGTAACTGGACTAGATTATTTTAACAAATTAGGTAATCTTGTTAATCAAATTTCCATGACTCTAAAGAAATACCCCCCCTTTTTTGAAAGCTATAAGCTACATTGTACCCTGGGAAGAAAATGCAGGACTTTTATTTTTAACCTCTTTGTGGCACTTAATATATAATATGCTTTACATTTTTTCCAAAGGCCATGTAGAAAAAATATCTGATAAAACCTATTTTATAGTTCATTTTTCAGGTAAAAAATAAACTGTAAACGTTGAACTATATATATGACACACTAATCAAAAGAACAGTAGATGAGGAATAAACATTATTTTCAACATGATAAATAAATCAGTTTTATATCCTTCTGCTTTTGTAGTTGAAATATAATAATCAATTATTTCAGAAATTGTTTAAGAATCCTTGGGTTCTACATGGACTACGGGCCAGTTTATTGAACTAGAATTTTTGAAGGTGGTTGGAGTTCCCAATAATCTGACTCCTGTGATATAGACAATAGTATGAATATTCATTGTATAAAAAATAATTTGTCTGGTCTTGATGCCAGGTTCCATGGACAATTTCTAAACCCTTGGAATTTCCCAAGTGATTGAAGTGTTTTTGTTATTCATGATAGACCCCTAGGGCCATTCCTGAGCTTATGCTAATGAAGTGACTCAGGATAGGCCCCTAGGTAGCTTAATAATGGGGGCTGGCCATACCAGAAAGACTAACCATGTGATTAGATGGTTTGGGGGGCTTTGATCCACTTACATAGTCTGACCTCCAGGGACTAGAGAGAGCTGGAGAGTGAATCATTGGACACCCAAATCAATTCAATCATATAATATGTAATATGCAATAAAAGCCTGCTAAAAATTCTGGACATCTAAATTTGGTTGAGCTTCCAGGTTGGTGATACACATTGATGTCCTGAAGATGTGGATGTTCTGCATTTGGGACCCAGCCAGACCTTATCCTATGCATCACTTTAATCAATTGGTCCTGATTTGTATCTTTCACAAAAATGTAATTGATAGTACTGTGCTCTTCTAATTATTGTGAGCCCTTCTAGTGAACTATTTAACCTGAGAGGGTACTCGGAACCCCCAGATTATAGTCAGTTGATCAGAAACATGACTGTTCTCGGAACCCTTAGAACCTGTGGCTGGGGTCCAAAGTGAGGAGAGTTTTGTGGAGGACTTTCCCTGAACTTGTGAAGTCTGGGCTGACTCTGGGTAGTTAACATAAGAATTGCATTCTAATGTCCTACTGCCACCTAGGAGGAAACTGTCTGAAATGTACTGAAAGTCCATATTCAGTCAGCATCAGTATATAAGGGGGCGGAATAGGAAACACAAACCTTCTAGTGTTAGCCCTATTAACCTCAGAAACCTAACACAAATACGCAGCATGGGAGATGGCTTTCTGAATTGCTAAATGAACATGACATCATTATTTTGCAATCTTTAGCAAGCTCCAGATGCCTTTACTCAAACTGCATATATAACATTGAAAATATATTTAGTGCACCAAGCTGCAATCCAGACAAGTTTGTCTCACTACCACAGTTTGTGACAATTAGTTTAGGTATGTGGAGTCTTTGACACGTTGCAGGTCCTCTGGGCCAGTATTCAATCCAAGATGAAAGAAATCTGGGCTAATCAGAAATATTGCATAGAAAGGGTATATCTAGGAATTCTTAGATTATAAAAAGTATCTCTCCATTTTTTCCTAGGCCTGAACCTTGACATTATGTAGGAAAAAAAGACTTTATAATTATGCAGATATCTTAAACATACTTCACTCCTTTTGTTATCTACAGAATCTATCAAGTGCCCCATAATTCTCCATAATAAAGCAGACTTTTTTAACTAAAGTAAAAACACCAACAAGATCCACATTAGCATTTCTAAAGAAGTGACTCTTGAACTGAAATATCAAAGAGTTACAAATATTCTAATTAAAGGGAGAAACATGTGCAAAGTTCCTATGACAGGTGGGAGCAGATCACAGAGAAGGTTTGGGCCATGTTAAGGAGATTTTACTTCATTGAGTCGTAGTAAAACACCAAAGTGTTTGACATAAAGAGATGAGTTGGTTGGATTTATATTTTGCAATGATTACTCGATGCAGTGTAGAAAATGTCAGCAGGAGACAACTTAGTTGGGATAAGATAAAGTTGCCTTATGTTCTGGTTGTCCTGGAGGGTCCTAGCACAGGCCTTTTGTCCCAGAGTAATTATTAATAGTGAACCCATAGCAGAGCTCATACTTCAACATTTTCTTATGTGCTTTATGACCACCAACTTCCAGTTGTCAGATTGTGCATCTCTATGCCTGAAAGTTTTATTTTGTGTTTAACACTGAAGACCACCCTATCCAACAGACACAAGAGGCTACAAGCAATAAAATGTAGCACCCCTCAAACAATGACTAATAGAAATAAATTAATATACAACTATATACATCCAAACATCATATTTTTCACTATTTCCCAGGGTGATTAAGCTTCTGTCACCAGAGGTAGCTAGCTTAGTGACATCTCTTCTTTGCATCAAATTTCTATTCCCCTATTCAGGCTTCCTGTAGCTCCAAAATTAATTACTTAAAACTGAATCCCTTTTTCAGAGTCTGCATCTCAAGTAACCCAGACTCAGTCAGAAACAAAAGTGCTTTTAGAAAATGATTCCTAAAATAAGTTTCTGGAACTGGATCACTAGACAAGCAAATGGGGATAAAGTCCCTATAGTAACTAGAGTGGTACAATGGACTGTAAGTTTGTGTCTGCATCAAATTCACATTTTGGAACCATAATCCCAGTGAGATCGTACTTGGAGGTAGAACCATTGGTAAGTAGTTAGGTCATGAGGGTGAAGCCTAGGATTAGTGATAATCTCTCTCTCGGCCATGTGAGGAGGATACAGGAAGAAGGTGGCTGTCTTCAAGCCAGGAAGTGAGCTCTCACCAAACACCAGCACTGCTGGCCTTTGTCTTGGACTTCTTTGTCTCTAGAACTATGAGAAACAAATAAGTGTTACCTAAGCCACTCAGTCTATAAGATTTTTGTTATAGCAGCCCTGGCCTATTATAGCATCATAGTTACCAAGAATTCCACCGTAATAAGAATTTTACCTGTGAAATAAGATGCACCAGTGTAAGAAAAGCCAAGGGAAAGTTCTTGAAATAATGACCCCACAGCCCTGGATATAATTTAGAAGCCATAATGGAGAAATTAGTGCTACTTTTAAAAACTTTCAGAATGCAGAGCTGGTGCTCATGTTTATATCCTTGTTTAATTCACCAATTTCATCTTTTCAAAAACTGGCTCATCATGGTCTTTCATGGGGGACTACCAAAAATTTAACTGGCAGCCTCAATTGTAGCTGCTTTTCTGAGTATCTTATGTACAATGTACAATAACAGATCTATAAAATAGATAATAGACATGCCAATTTATAGCAGAAATTGATGAGAACACAACCCATCAGATCAACAGCTTAATAGCAAGTACTAGAAGCTATTGATCTGCCAAATGTGGCCATTTCAATTTCTATTATAGAGAAGAATCTAAAGTAGTTCACATGGAAAGGACAGTGGGATACATTTGTGGGACAAAGTAGGATATATTCAGGGTCATGCCTCGGGCTATATAATGCTTGTATGCTTTGTCACAAAGGATTTCAATTATTTGGACATTTTAAGAAATACTAAGCTGTCCCACTATATCGATAATATTCTGTTAATTGAACACGGGGACCAAGAAGTAGATCATATGCTAGATGCCCTACTAAGGCACATATGCATCAAAGGATGGAAAATAAAATCTTAAAAGCTTCAGGTACCTGCTAATCAGTGAATTTTTAAAAGATTCATTACAGTGGAGTATTCTGAGTTACCTCTCCAAAGTAAAGAGCATATATTCTGCCTCAGAACCTACCACTAAGAAAAAGCAAGTGCTCTGTAGGCCCTTTCATGTACAGGAGACTGCACATCAATTGGGAATAGCGTTGCAGCTCGTTTATCAGTTGATTGAAAAACCTGCCAATTTTGATGAAATGCCAGAATCAGAAAGACTGCCTCAGCAGAAGTTAAGCAGCCCAGCTGTTTGTGTGATTTGACCCAAGTGATCCTATGTTGCTAGAGCATTTGTAGTAGATAAGATTATCATGTGAAATATTTAGGAAGCTTCAATAAGAGTTGTCCTAAAGATTTTGGAGCAAAAGCTGTGGTCTGCTTTTGGAGCAAAAGCATGTGGTCAGCAGAGAACAGTTCAGAATTTGAAAAGCTTACTTTTAGCATGCTCCTAGGCCCTAGGACTACTTAACAATGGGGATCAAATTCATGTTCAGAACTGCCCATAATGAGCTGGTTATTGTCAGACCCACTAGCAAATATCTATCATACGATGGTGAAAACACATTTAGGAGAATGTCCTAAGCAAGACTATAGGGCACATGTTATTTATATAAACACATGTCCTAGTTTATGATGGATAGGGTTGATGTATTGATGATAGCTAAAAATGTTACGTCATGTAAAAATATGTGTGTTTTCCTGAGCAATGAGAAACGATCTGCTGCTTGATTGAGGCCCTGGAAAGAACAAACTTGACTGACCGGGAGTACAGTTATCTGGGGATTTATCTGTGAGAGTGGTGATGAAGTGGAAGGGTCTCTGTTTTTCACATTAGTACTCACCAAAGAACACTGAACACGGTGGGAAGGATATTCTTCCAGCAAGATCAGACAGTCTTTATTCTTGGCCACACAGTGGGGTTGCAGGATGAAGGCTATATATAAACCTAACATCATGGATTCATTCTCATCAAGGCCCCTCTAGTTAATGCCATTGAATGCTTGACCTTTTGGTACAAAGATCAATGCTAAACTCTAGATATGGTACCATCCCTCAAGAAAATCACCCAACCACATACGGCAGTTGATTTCATTGAATCCTTCCATCCTGGAGGGAGACAATGATTCATCTTTACAACATTTCAACCAGGCTCACTTTCATAAGAATTAGAATGATTTATCCTGATGGGGTTCCACATAACAATGGAAAGGCGTCCATTTTACAAGAAAAGAGATGTGACCGTGGGCACATTATTCTAGTATCCACTGATCCTAACATATACCCTATAATCCAGAAATGGCATGGCTATCCTAATAGATTGTTGGAATCCTATTTAAAATCACAGCTGAGTATAATCTTAGAAGTGACACCCGGCAGGATTAGAGTTCTATGGGATAACACTCTGAATCAATAGGCATTGTACTAGGAAAAAAACAAACAAACAAAAAAGTATTTCCTCCCATGTGTCTCCATTACTACTTTTATACAGAACATTTACATTCTGATACAGATGTGTGGAAGTTTTTCCTCACTATCAGTTCTCAAGGACACCAGCTGGGTGTCCAAAAATTTAACTCAGTTTTGACATTATGTACTTGGAGATATATCATACAGGTTAAGGGTGTAGTCCCTTGAGACAGTCTCCCTGACTTCAGATGTCATCACAAGTAGTAGGTCCCCAGGTTACCCACAACTTCTGCCTGACTTGGCTACAAATCTGAAGTTCCCATGACCTCCTCTCCATTTGGATTCAATTAATTTGCTAGAGCAGCTCACAGAACTCAGGGAAATATTTACTTATATTTAGCAGTTTGTTAAAGGATATGAGCAGAGATACAGATGAACAGCTGGAAGAAGAGATACCTAGGGTGAGGTCTGGGGGAATCCCAAGCATAGGACTTCTCTCCCTGTGGAAGGAATGTGTGTTATCTTCGTGGTATGTGAGTATGTTCATGGACCTGGACATGCTCCAAGTCCCATTCTCTTGGGAATTTTTATGGAGGCCTCATCACATAGACATGATTTATCATTAACATAATTTTTAGCCCTTCTCCCTTCTGAAGAGAAGGGGGGCTTGGTGGCAGGGCTGAAAAATTCCAAGCTTCTAATCATGGCTTGGTCTTTCTGGTGACCAGTCCTCATTGAGAAACCATCCAGATGCCCCTCCATTGTCATCTCATGTAGCAACAACTGGCACAAAAATCCCAGTCATTTATAACAAAGCTTTCTTCTTTTTCTCATTTTTCTTTTTGAGAGCATGTGCAGAGCCAAAAGTGGGGCTCGATCTCATGACCCTGAAATAATGACCTGAACTGAAATCAAGAGTTGGATGCTTAACTGACCCATGCCACCCAAGCACCCCAAACAAGATTTCTTTCTTTTTACCACTATATGTCCATCTTAGATTGGCTGTGGTTTTGTTTCAGGTCATAGTCACTCTGGGACCCAGATTAATAGAGCAGTCTCTCCCCAGTACATTGCTACTTATTATGACAGAAGGGAAGAGTCATGACAACTGTTGAACTTCTGCCTCAAAGTAACATATATCTTCTACCAATAATTCATTAGGCAAAGCAACTCTCGAGGCCACTGTGAGCTTCAACAGAGTATTATCCTTTCACATGAAGAGGCATCGCAGAGACAGAAACTGGAATATTTGGTAAAAAGTGATATCATCTACCATACTAATAAACTACACTTTACCCATATCATATGTTTGCCATGACTCTTCATTCGTCTTTTAAAATATGTGCTTGGAAAAATCCACCTTACAACTAAAGCAGCCAGGAAAAAGAAGAAAAAAACAGCAGAAGGAACAAAATGATAAAGATTAGAGCAGAAATAAATAATCTAGAAATTGAAAAAAACAACAGAACATCAATGAAACCAGGAGCTACTTCTTTGAAAAAATAAAATTGATAAGCCTTTAGCCAGACTTATCAAAAAGAAAAGAGAAAGGACCTAAATAAATAACAAATGAGAGAGAGGAAATAACAAACACTACAGAAATACAAACAATTATAAAAGAATACTATGAAAAGCTATATGCTAACAAATTGAACTACCTGGAAGAAATGGATAAAGTCCTAGAAACAAACTACCAAAACTGAAACAAGAAGAAATAGAAAACTTGAATAGACTGATAACCAGCAGAGAAATTGAATCAGAAATAAAAAATCTCCCAAAAACCAAAAGTCCAGGGCCAGATGGTTTCTCAGGGGAGTTCTACCCAACATTTAAAGAAGGGTTAATACCTAATCTTCTCAAAGTATTCCAAAAAATAGAAAAACAAACAAAAAAGAAACACTTCCAAATTCATTCTATGAAGCCACCATTACCCTGATACCAAAACCAGATAAAGACTCCAGGAATAGGGGTGCCTGGGTGGTACAGATAATTAAGCATTCAACTCTTGGTTTTGGCTCAGATGGTGATCTCAGGGTCATGAGATTGAGCCCCGTGTGGGGCTCTGTGCTCAGGGTGGAGTCTGCTTAAAAAGACTCTTTCCCTTTCCCTCTGCCCTTCCCCCACCATGTACTTGCTCTCAAAAATCAAACTTAAAAAAAAAAAAAACTCCACAAATAAAGAGAACTACAGGCCAATATCCCTAATGAACATGGATGCAAAAATCTCAATAAAATGCTAGCAAACTGAATCCAAGAATATATTTAAAAAAATCTTTCACCAGGATCAAGTGAGATTTATTCTCACATTACAAAGCTGGTTCTATATTCACAAATCAATGAATATGATACACCACATTAATAGAAGGAGAAGAACCATATGATCCTTTAAATAGATGCAGAAAAAGCATTTGACAGAGTACAACATCCATTCATGATAAAAACCCTCAACAAAGTAGGTTTAGAGGGAATATACCTCAACATCATAAAGGCCATATTTGAAAAACCCACAGCTAATATCATCCTTGATGGGACAAACAGAGAACTTTTCTTCAACAGTCAGGAAGAAGAGAGGGATGTCCACTCTGACCACTGTTATTTAATGTAGTACTGGAAGTCCTAGCCACAGCAATCAGACAACAAAAAGATATAAAAAACATTCAACTCAGCAAAGAAAAAGTCAAACTTCCACTATTTGCAGATGACATGATATTCTATACAGAAAACCCAAAAGACTCCACCAAAAAATTGCTAGAATAAACCAATTCAGTAAAATTGCAGGATACAATGTCAATGTACAGAAATCTTGTATTTTTATACACCGATAATGAAATAGCAGAAGTAGTAGTAAGGAATTAATCCCATTTACAATTGCATCCAAACAATAAGATACCTAGGAATAAACCTAACCAAAGAGGCAAAAGACCAGTACTCTAAAAACTACATAACACTAATGAAAGAAACTGAAGGTAACACAAAGACATGGAAAGACATTCCACGCTCATGGACTGGAAGAATAAATATTATTAAAATGTCTGTACTACCCAAAGCGATTTATACATATAATGCAATCTCCATCAAAATACCACCAGCATTTTTCACAGAGCTAGAACAAACAATTCTAAAATTTGTATGCAACCACAAAAGACCACGAATAGCCAAAGAAACTTTTAAAAAGAAAAGCAAAGCCAGAGGTATTACAATTCTGGACTTCAAGTTCTATTACAAAGCTGTAGGGATCAAAACAGTGTGGTAGGGGTGCCTGAGTGGCTCATTCGTTAAGAGTCTGCCTTCGGCTCAGGTCATATCCTAGGGTCCTGGAATTGAGCCCCGCATTGGGCTCCCTGCTTGGCGGGAAGCCTGTTTCTCCCTCTCCCACTCCTCCTGCTTGTGTTCCCTCTCTCACTGTCTCTGTCAAATAAATAAATATAAATCTTAAAAACAAAACAACAACAAACAAAAACCAGTATGGGGTACTGGCGCAAAAACAGACACATAGACCAGTGGAACAGAATAGAAAACCCAGAAATGGACCCACAATTATATGGTCAAGTTTTGACAAAGCAGAAAAGAATATCCAATGGGAAAAAGACAGTCTCTTCAACAAATGGTGTTAGGTAAAATGGACAGCCACATGCAAAAGAATGAAACTGGACCACTTTCTTACACCAAACACAAAAATAAATACAAAATGAATCAAAGACTTAAATGTGAAACTGAAACCATAAAAATCCTAGGGGAGAACAGAGGCAGTAACCTCTTTAATAGTGGCTGTAGCAACTTCATTCTAGATATATCTCCTGAGGCAAAGGAAACAAAACAAACAAACAAAAAAACTACTGGGACTTCATCAAAATAAAAAGCTTCTGCACAGCAAAGGAAACAATCAACAAAACTAAAAGGCAACCTATGGAATGGGAGAAGACATTTGCAAATGACCTGCTAAAGTGTCAAACTCAAACCCAAAAAATCCAGTTAAAATGGGCAGAAGACATGAATAGACATTTTCTTTTTTTTTTTTTAAGATTTTATTTATTTATTTGACAGAGAGAGACACAGTGAGAGAGGGAACACAAGCAGGGGGAGTGGGAGAGGGAGAAGCAGGCTCCCCGCTGAGCAGGGAGCACGATGCAGGCCTTGATCCCAGGACTGTGGGATCATGACCTGAGCTGAAAGCAGACGCTTTCCCGACTGAGCCACCCAGGCGCCCCATGAATAGACATTTTCTAAGAAGACATAGAGATGGCTAACAGACACATGAAAAGAGGCTTACCATCACTCATCATCAGGGCAATACAAATCAAAACTACAATGAGATAATCATTTCACACCTTTCAGAATGGCTAAAATCAAAAGCACAAGAAACAGGTGTTGGTGAGGATGCAGAGAGAAAGAGAAACCCTCTTATACTGTTGGTGGGAATGCAAATGGGTGCAGCCGCTTTGGAAAACAGTATGGAGTTTCCTCAAAAAGTTAAAAATGGAACTACCCTATGTTCCAGCAATTGCACTATTAGGTATTTACCCAAAGGATACAAAAATACTGAATCAAAGGGGCCCATGCACCCTAATGTTTACAGCAGCATTATCTACAATAGCCAAATTATGGAAATGTGCCCAAGTGTTCATCAAATGATGAGTGGATAAAGAAGTGGTGTATATATACACCATGGAATATTACTCAGCCATAAAAAGAGTACAATCTTGTTACCTGCAATGACATGAATGGAGCTAGAGTATTATGCTAAGCAAAATATGTCAGAGAAAGATAAATACCATAGGATTTCACTCATGTGGAATTTAAGAAACAAATGAAGTTAAGGCAAAAAGGGGGGAGGGAGAGAGGGAGGGAGGGAGAGAGGGAGAGAGGGAGAGGGGGGAGGGGGGGCAAACCAAGAAATAAACTCTTAACTCTACAAAACAATCTGATGGTTACCAGAGGGGAGGTGGGTGGGGGGATGGGTAAAATAGATAAAATAGGTGATGGGGATTAAGAAGTGCACTTGCTGTAATGAGCATCGGTGTTGTATGGAAGTGTTGAATCACTACATTGTACACCTGAAACTAATATTACATTGCATGTTAACTGGAATTTAAAAACTTAAGAAAAATCCAAGCGCTTTTCTACTTAGGGAAAAATTGCCATTAATATTCCAATAGATTGATTCCCACAAAAAGGTCAATAGTATTTGCATGGCAATTTAGAGCTTTCAAAGCACTTTCAAATAAGTATTTCATTTATTTTTCCTAAGTACTCTGAAAATTTGAGCTCATGAACTTTGATCCTAAATTTACCTGCTCTTTTGATTAACCCATACTGTTCTTATTTTCAAATGAAAAAAACTATTACATACCTAAATCTTTATGTTCTTTATAGTTATTATGATTTGAAAAGATCATATTAAACTGGGCTTACTTGAAGAATTCATTAATTCATCCGGATTTCCTTTGTGTTTTGTTTTATTGATTTTCATGCCATCTCTTATGCTGACTTTCGCTCCTATTCATAATCCACTGTTACTAGCCAACCCTGAAGATGACCTTTCCTGCTGCTTTAATTTTCTTTAAGCAGGTCATTGCTACCGGATAATTACCCTACTTTCTTAAATAATTCCGAATCTCATTTCCCAAAGTCATTTTTTTCATATACTTTGTATAGGAAATTTAGATATGTAAAATTACATATTGTTAAAGCTTAAAGATACCCTCGAGTTCATGGAACCCTTAACAGAAAATAAAAGAGGCCTAGAGAGAGTAAATGTGTTTGAAATATCAAAGCTGGTGAGGGATGTTTACAGCACCGGAACTCAGGTCTTTGAATTTCTGATACAGTACTCTATCCAGTGTTCTGCCTTTAGTTTATTTCATGAATGAACATGCCATTCTTGACCTTGAGCTTTAGTATTTTTGGATATTTTCCGATTTCTGGTCAGATCCACTCTTTATTCGGCTCCTGCCCTGTTCCGTCTGTGGAGGTTGTCCTCTTTCTGGGTGGGTTCAGCCAATGGAAGGCACCGGCAATAGCCGGACTCCAGAAATGAGAATTTTGTGTTTGAGTTCCTCTAGCTCCTGACATACCAGGCTATCATGGGTTCATGGCTGCACTTTTCCAGGGCCTGTGAGGGAGCTTCTCTTGCCCAGCTACAGCTACAGGTTTTGCTGACCACTCTAGGAACCATCCCTTATTGCCTCAGGCCTTCCTTAGGAAGGGATGACTTCCTGTACTGCTAGATTTTTATAGTCTTCATGTTAACTTTTGCTTTTGGTAACAAGTTCCTATTATTAACAACCTTCCTGGTCTCTTCACCTTTCTCCACATCTCTGTAAACAATGTCTTCATTAAACTCTTTATATTTGGAGTGTACATCTGTTTTCTGTTGAAACTCTAATTAATATAAGGTATATTGTCTTGATTTCAGCAAAGGAGGTACAATAAAGGTTAATTTTCTGTTAATAGAAGTTTTTTTTGTAGGGCAAAGGAGATTCTTCTTGTTCTATTACATGGTCTCCCATCCAAGTACTAACCAGGCCCGACCCTGCTTAGCTTCCGAGATCAGAAGCGATCAGACGTGTTCAGGGTGGTATGGCCATAGACTATTACATGGTAATGTGTAAGCTGTCACAGGTTGGGTTCTCTTTTACTGTCCTAGTATTTGCTTCCAAACTATAATGCAGGTTCCAAAAGCCATGAACAAGCCTTCAGGAGCTCTAGAATGAATATTGTTTTTCAAACCTGTCTAGCTTTGGGCTGAAATGGTGGAGACTTTACACACACCCTCCTCAGTCAATGATGTCACCTGCGCCAGAAAGGGCATGATTAGACAAGGAGGTCTCTGAAACTCAGAAAGGACCTGAGGATCTGATAGCTATAGGCTGTCTACTCATCCTGCACTCCAAGCTGGAAAACAGGTTATTTCTTAAGTGTTACTTGTGTGGTGTATCTCTGTCACAGAAGTCAGCATACTTCAATTTGAATGTGCATCATTATGCATATTATCAGGTAAAATATAAAGACATCCAGTCAAATCTGGACTCCAGATGAACAAATATTAGTATAAGCATGTCCCATGCAATATTTGAGACATCCTTATAAATAAAACTTTGAAATCCAGATAAACAACAAATCATTAAATGAGTATTCTGCTTTTTAGCCCCACCCCAAATCAGGCAATCCTAATATTAATCATCTATTACAAGAAGCAGTTTTACATTGTATTTAAACAGTTCAGCCTCTTGAGGTGGACTACACCAATTCAAAGCCTACCTTTTTTAATTTAGCAACTGTTTAACCTTAGGAAAGTTATTTAACACCCATGTGCTTCAGTTACTTCATCTTTAAAATGGGGAAAATAAGAGGTCTTAATTTATAAACCATTTTGAGGATTAAATGAGTTAAAAACAGAACATTGAAGAGTTAATGATACATAGTAAATGCTCAATAAATGCTAGCAATGGCAATTATGGTTTTTATTACAATCCTTCTGTTATACTAATGTAATGTAATGTAATACCATTCAATATATACTTGCACAGTGCTTTAAAGTACCTAAACAGGATGCAGTCTCTATTCCCCAGAATATTATATTCTAATAGGGTAAGTGCAGACCAGTCCAAAGTACTATAAAGGTCATACCAATAAGGCTATTAGGAAAAGTCTTGTGGTAAATTGTGGCATAAAATTGGTAATAATGGAATTGAACAGTAAGATGGTTTACAGAGACTGTGAAAATTGAACTGGACCATGAAGGAAGATTATGATTTTGACTTATGAAAAGGTGGAGAAGCAGAAACCCATTTGAAAAGAAAGTACAACATTTAGAAATTTATTCTGTCTGCAGTGAAAGCTAGCTAGCATTCTCTCTGAATTTCCTGCAAACATGCAAGACAAAAGAGAAAATAGGCATTAAATATCAAAAACCAATATTATACCAAACTACACACTAAAACATCTGGGAAGAAGTGAGTTATATCACAGCATGCAGATTTCAATTGACTGAAAATAGATTAGAAGATACTTCATGTTCCTCCCCCTTTATTTTTTCTCTTGTCAAGATCTTATCTCTCTTAGAATGTTTATAATTTTTAATTCTGATTCTAACATTTTGCTTGTGATGAAAATGGTAATCCAATATTTATTTTTCTTTTGAGATAGCTGTGCTCCTCAGGGGTACTGTTGTTTTTGCCTTGGACCTCATATTCCCCAAGGGATGTTATCAGTTACTTTGTCAATGCTTCCAGTGTCCCAAGACTGTCCACACATTTTTGTGATTCACTAGGACTCAGGGGACTTAGCATATGGTTATACTCGCTGCTAAGATGTATTACAGAGATACAGCAGGGATCAACTATGAAAAAGAAACAGGCAGAGTCAAGAGGTATCCCTGTGCAGGTTTCTCATGCTCTACTCCTCTAATAAGGGAGGGTCACAGAGAGCGCACCCATCCTCCAGTATAAAAACACAGTGACAACTGTGTGATGTTTCTGCCCAGTTATACCTGTATGAGATTCAAAAATTAGGGACTTTAGTGGGAGCTGGTCACATAGGTATTCTTTGTCTAGCAACCACAAAAATTTCAGGCTCTCAAAAGAGAAGTAGGCATTCTACACCTGAGACTAAAAATATAACACTGTATGTGAATTGTACTTCAATAAAAAAAATTTTAATAAATTTAAAAAATAAAATCAACCTTGATTTTAGCCTAGTGACATGATTTTTGGACTTCTGACCTCTAGAATTGCCAGTAATAATTGGTGATGTTTTTTTTTTTTTAAAAATAAACAAGAAAAAAAGCAAATAATTATGTAAAATGAAGGATGTGTTAATTATGGTAAACATTTCACAATATATACATGTAACAAATCATGTATATATTGCACTCCTTTAACTTACACAATGTTATAGGTCATATCTTGATAAAGCTGGAAAAAAGACGACTTAAACATGTACCTCAGAAGAGAGGCTATCCAAACAGTGGTTAATCATGACTTGGTGGTCAATCTCATTAGTCATGAGGCAAATGATAAACAGTAAGGAAGTTCCTCAAACAATTAAAAATAGAATTACCATATGATCCAGTAATCCCACTCCTGGGTATATATCCAAGGGAAATAAAATCATGTAAGTTACAACCCCAATGAGTTACCACTACACCCTCACCACAGGGGGGGGGGAGGTTTTCACCATAAATCACATTGTTTGTGCAAATGATATAGGCTCAGACACACAATCTTATCATAAAGCCAAAACTTACCAGAAGCCAAGTCCCAAATACCAGCCAAGGTTCAAACTTGGATAATAGTAGCCTCCAGCCTACTGGGTTCTGTGTTCTCTGCAGGTCAGCATATGAGTTCAAGGTCTAGGGATGGACTGAGCCCCAATCTGAAGGGACCCTGGTATCAAAGTACTCCTCACTCCATAAAATAATTCTTCAGATCATAATCTCACTCATTATATCACAAGGATAAGGTGAAGACATTCTGTAAATGTTTGGGGAAGCAATTACCAGAAGTTAAACCATTCCCATATTGTTTATCTCCAATTCTGATGAACACAGGTCTTCTCGGCTAACCTGACTTTACTTTTGAGCACACTTGGGCCAGAGGCAAAATTACCACAAGTGGGGAAGCAGTTCTTCCCAACATAATGGTAATAGAAGGATAAGAGAAGAACCCTACAGTTTCACCCCCCCTGTAATTTTTTTATCTTGCATTAGGTCTTGCACCTCCTATACTCTCACACAGCAGGTTCAAAGCAGCCATATATCACCCAGGGATTTCTTCTATTTTGTTTTTTTTCCTTCCTTCCCTCCTTTTGTGGTTTCTCAGGGATTGCTCTATAATTTCTCTTAGGGCTCAGAGCAGCACTCCCGCTACTTCAGCACCCTGGGAGGAACCAGATAGAACATCGGTTTCAAATTTATTTTTTTTTCCTTTTATTGAATTGTAAAACCTTGTATATGTCCTTATTGTAACTCTTAAAAAAATGCAGATAAAGACAAAAGAAAAAAAGGAAATCAAAACTCATGTACAATTTTGGTTGAGGAATAATCACTGTTAGCAGCTTGTGGCAGATTTTGTAAGTATTTTTTTTCTCCTTGTGTGCCTCTTAACTTGAAGTGTAAGGCTAATGTCAGCCTACAGTTCGTCTACTTCAAAGTGATGGAATGTCTTAAGACATCTGGTGAATTGTATAGCAATTTTTAATTACAATCTATTCGTCTATGGGGTGGAGCAATCTTAGGAAGAACAGAAACTGGGTCTATTTGGGGGGATTCAGACTCTAATTATATGCAGAAAACCAGTGGGATTACTTAAGAGAAGCCCATAAGCAGTAGAAAGAACTAGCAACTTAGGAGAAAAATAAATTTTAGAGTATGAGAGAACTAGCTAGAGAAAACCTGACACCACTGGCTCAATTATAAAGGGGTAATTGTGGGCATAACATGAAATTGGTCTACAGAATTTATATATTCATTGAGCCTCCATTGCACTCATTTCTGTGACCTACGAAAGGTAGAGGTAAACTGTAATATTTTCCTAAACTAATGAGCTATTTCACTAAATTATGAAAACTGTTACTATACAATCAGCATTGCCTAGCAGGAAAGAATGGTTCTTTGATTCTACCGCTCAGATGCCCTCAGTCACAAACTACCTTTGAGTTTTGCCCTAGAGAATCTCAGGAGATCAGCACCAGAACCTGTTCTTTCCATTCTGCAGCTGTAGCCATCTGTGGGGAAATGCTATGTCTGCCATAGCAGGAGACAGAAGCACCTCTGCTTATGCTCAGACTCTACTGGAAATTGCCCCTTGAGAGAGTAAAAGTAGCAAAATCTGACTGGCATGGACTTGCTGATGAATTCAGCCTGTAATAGAGGGTGGGCTTAAATTGATAACAAGGCAAAATATCTTAAAAGATTCTATCAATGTGTTTCTTGGACACATCCTGCCATGACAACAAGCATAGTATTCCTCACCTTTAGGTGAGACGTCTGAAATCGAAAACAGTTTTTCCCAGAACCCTGGCCAAAATAGGACCATAGCTCAGGTCTTTTGATTCTCAACACACAGAAATAGAAGATGCCCCGCTGTGTTATACCAAAGCAGCAAAGTGCTCATCCGTTCTCAAGTAATGTAAAGTACCGCACCTGTCAACAATCTGTACTCAGGCAAACAAGATCACTTAAACCTGATGAACTGCTACTTATACACTGACCAGTTATTTTGTTTAAAGATGATTTACAACCTATTTTCCTCTCATTCTTCTTTCTTTCCCCCTTTCTTTCCTTCCTTTGTTCTGTCCACCCGACCCCCCCACCCCGATTTACAATCATACTTTAAAAGGTCAAGGCATGAATGATTTCAAGCAAACATACGCAGTGGTTCAGCAATGAAACAAATGTAAAGGTCTCAGGTAGCATCTGAGTTAAGTGAAAAATAAGAGTAACAGCAAAATAGTAACAACAGATATCCTACTTTAACAGAATCTCCAGCTTCACAGAAAGATTTTTGTTTTGGATAATTGCATTTAAGAATATATCCTAGTATAACAGCATATTTCTAGAGAAAGATAAATATTGACAAATGATATGGAGAGAGTGAATGGGGTAAAGGGCAATGAAACAAGGAGAAACAAGAGGGGAAGAAAGTTCAAGCCACATTCTGTGTTCCTGACCGGAAGTATTCGTGAAAGAAATTTTGAAGAAGTTAAAGAGTTACAGCTTGGCAATTGGACAGATAGCCTATGTTTTCTTACATCGTGGATTTGTGTTATAAGTTTATCTAAATTTTTTAAGTTAGCTAAATTATTTGTAAGTCATTTTCAGACAAGAAACATCCATTTTGGGGGATGTTTTTACATTGAGTAAATTTCTCTTTAAGCCTCCCCACCCCGTTTCCCCTTTGACTTTCAAGTTATGAACAAAAGAGGTTGGTAGTCACATTGTACTTATTAGGGTTGTGATCTCTAATAAGATGTACTTTTTAAGAGGATGAAAATCCCTTAAGTTAGAAGTTTCATATTTTATCTCTACATAAGTTAATGTCCTGCTTTTTAATTCCATAAGATAGTTCTTACTGTTAAAAAGTCAGTTATGAATATTTCATATTAAATGAGAAGATAATTTTATCTTCTTGATATCAATTAGTTGGCTAAAAATACATGTGATTCAGGAAAAAAATCATAGGCCAAGGGGGATTTTTGTGAGATATATTTTAGGATATGTCTGTGTATGGAATTAAAAAAATATTTTTATAAAACTATGCTAAATTTTCAGTAAAACATTTGACCAAATAAATAACAAATAAATGGAAGAGAAGTAAACAATTTTGTCAGGGGAACCAAAAATTAACATAATCCTGGGGAATAAGAAATGTGTTTTATTTATTTATCTATTTGTTTTTGCTTTCCATTCTTAATAAAATGATCCAATCTTCCCATAGGAAGAAATGCAGAAAGATATGCATTGTTTAGGTTACAGTGAAAGGGAGAATCTGTGGGGATGGTCAATCTGTATGATCACTTTTTCTGGAGCAGGTCATCAGCACTGAGAACAGAAGGCCCTGCTAACATAAATGAAGCATTGCAGAGCAGGTGTGGATTTGCAGACAGGTGATGGCAGACGTTCAACTCCTTCGTGACCAGAACAGTGTTTTGTTCACCTCTTAGAACCATTTCCTGTTAAAGGAGATTTAGACTCTCACATGAGCATTCTTGGCAAAGTGCTACCAAGGGTATTATAATAATCGGATCTGGAGGCGTTTAAGGCAAGGACCAAATGTGCACTGACTCAGGATAAGCACAGTCAGAACTTGGCAGCAACAAATCACCAGAAAAGGGCAGAATCAAACAAATAGCATCTTTCAAAAAGACCAACTTTCCTCCTGGTTGGTGCAGCATACTTTTGACTAGACGACTCTGTAAATTATAATTTCCTTTAAATAAATATTCCTTTTCCACTTCTGTGGGTTAATCTGTTGCATTTAATATTAAATTATGGGAACTTAGTTCAAATAGTAGTATTCAACCTAAAGAAATGGAAATGCCAGGGGAATAGCTGCAAAGGTGTATAGGTTATTAGATTGGGCAGGTGGGACAATTTAGGTTTCAAAAATTAGTCACTAAATTTTAAGAAATTTTCCTCCTTTCCAAGGAAGTCAAAGAATGTATACTTTTTAGTAAGCAAGCCAATCTCATTTGATTAACAATAACATAATTTAAGTACATTGTCTTTTTACCTTTGGTAGATCTCCAGATATGGGGAGCCAACATTATCACCCCCGTCAGGTACCCCATGCAATAAATACATTTTGTAACTCCCATTCACCGGTTGCAACTTGAAAAATTATAAAATGTATTTTAAATATAAACTTTTTTTTTAATTTTATTTATTTATTTGAGTGAGAGAGAGAGAGAGCACACATGAGAGGGGGGAGGGTCAGAAGGAGAAGCAGACTCCCTGCCGAGCAGGGAGCCCGATGCGGGACTCGCTCCCGGGATTCCAGGATCATGACCTAAGCCGAAGGCAGTCGCTTAACCAACTGAGCCACCCAGGCGCCATTAGATATAATCTTTTTGAGAACAGGGAGCATGAATTTCTTTCAGTATTGTCCCCAGTGAGACCTCCGATATTACTTGCTGCAGATAAAAGTGCTAATGTATGTTTTATAGCATCTCGACTTCCTCCATTTCCAATTTAATAACCCCAAGAACATAAGCCTTTGCTTGAATTGTCCCTGGCACGAGCAATCAAACAAGTTGCACTTGCGTTTTCCTGCTCTCATTTTAAAATCCTCATGCAGGTCGTCTCTGTTTCCTTCATGGACCACTAAGCTATTGCTCTAACCCTCTTTCCGTTCTCTCATACGCAGGAAATTTGACTTTTTAAACAACCCTACTCCTATTCCCTAGTCAACCTATCTGCTTCTTCGTCTCACTTTTCTCCTTCCACATTATTTTACCTGGTCTATTTCCATATGCTAATGATTCTATGTCTGTAAAAGACGCTATATGTCTGAATGAACGTCATACTGGAGTCTGAAAATACATCCATGCCATTTTGTTTATTTGTTTACAAGCTTCTCTTACAAGTTTTTATTTATCTATGCACTTATCTGTAGGACTATCTGAATACTGGCCGCCTTTGTGTGTGTGTCTGTGTGTGTTAATAACGATATGTGGATAAGCAAATGAAAGAACACAGACATAAGAATATATGTAAAAGTAGAGGAGTTGGAAGGTGGGGTTTTTTTTACAATGATTTTATAAATTATGAATGCATGGTGGAGAAACCAAATAAGGCATGAAGAAGTGATTTAATCGTTGTATGTAACTGCTAACATCCATGGGTGCTAGATGCTGGGGCTTTACTCAGAAACCTAAAATAAGTGCTTAACTGTATTCTTAATTTTTCTTATGGTTATTACTAAACTTTTATTTATATTTTGATATCTATGTGGTGAATGTTTTAGTTTCTCTGTCAAGTTTGCTCCCCAACTCCTTTGCAAAAAATTGGTAAAACAACAACGGGAAACCTATAAAAAAGCCTTTGGTCTGTTCTGCCACTAAGAGCAGAGGCATATATATATATATATATATATATATATACATATATATATATATACACACACACACACAGGTGAATGATTAATTGATTAATATTATTGAAATAAAGTTATTTTCTTTGGTTTACTTTTTTCTTTTTTCATTTTACCTCGGCAATTATATATGTATTTTTTTTCCTTAGATAAATCTGAATTCTTGGAACTTGTCTACCTATTTATCATTTTTTTTTTGAATGCTGAATCAAGTAATCCCTGGGGCAATTTCTATGGCCACATCTTGTTAAAAAGCCAACAAAATAAATCAAGTCAATAAAAATAATGCCACAAGAATGATACTTGGAGCCTGGACTCTATCAACAATATCCTAAAATGTCATCTTTCAGCTGCCTCTTGTATCACAGGGGGTCTCCTCCAATCAGTGGGCAGCTCTCCACACCATATGTGCACTACAACAGAAGCCCAGAGACAAAATGCGGATTAATTCTTGTGAAATACTAACCAGAGCATGAATCTCATAGCACTGTTCTTTCCGACTAGGCTCCAATTCATTTGCATTTTGAAACAATTGATCTTAAAGCCATTCAAACTAAAGCAATGGGAAGAGGGTCAAGTAAAAGTAACCTCTTGGCTACAAACTGTTAAATCCTACTGTTTTAAGAATATAGGCATTTATAAATTATTCACATTTACCCAAGTTCAAAAAGAGAAGTATGTATTCTGTGCTTTCAGGGCTTATAAAAATCAAAATAAATTTGATTGCTTTGGAGGCATCTCTTAACGAAAGGTCTGGCAGATCCTATCAATGCCCTAAAATTTACTAGGTATTCTTTCCCAACAAGACAATAATTAGAGTTCTTCTCTTTGCCTATATGTGCAGAGGAGGGAAGGAATATTTAGGTAGGGGTGTATACCTTGCAAATTATATTACATGGACTAACACTATTCTTCCTTAAGGCAAGTATCCATTTAGAGATAGAAGAACCAAAGTGTATAGTTTCCCATGCCCCAAAGGAAAACTTCATACCATTGTGCTATTTGTATAGACAAGTGGACACCATGCTGAACTTCAACTAAACTGAACTTCTCAATACTAGCTCTCATTGCTCTCATCCTGGTGATAAGATTCCATATTTGAGGACTAGATTTTCACATCTGTCCCATCAGGGAAGCATCCTACTATAAGAAACTCGAATATTTCTACTCACTAAACATTACCAAATTAATCGCATTGTTTCAAATCGTCTTTGCATTTATTTCATTTCACCGTGATGTAATTTTGCTGGCCAGGGAAAGAAGAATTCTCTGATCTTGGCAGGATTCTCTAGGCCATCAGCTGGGCTCCATCAGCAGCTATCTGCTGTCAAAGGTCAGGCTGATTCAAATATCATGCTAGGTATTTGCAGTGTGTGTGGATGAACCCCATCTCTATGCAAGCTGCGTTGTGGCTAATATGGTTACACAGGCAAATGGACATAAGCTTTAAACTAGGAATATGGATCAGAGGTGGTTCACTGAGTTTTGATGTTCAAGCATCGAGGAGGATGAAACATGAAGAAATATATAGTTTGTAGGTCTTATTTCTCTTTGTCTCCTAAGTGTAATACTTATCCATTTTATTCTTACATTAAGCAAGGAGTATTAACATTGCTATGAACCAAGGGTGTTATTAGATGGTTATATAAACATATGTACACTGTGCTCTCAAAGCACTGCAAGGTAATTGGGAAGCACACAGAAGTTCACAGATAAACTGAGTGGGGGGTGGAAAGTGCCCTAACAGAGACACGTGTGAAGAGCTATAGGAGAAGAAAAGAGGTACATTTCCTGTTCTTAGTAAGCAGAGAGTGAATCAGTGGTTCCATAGAGATGATGATACTTGGCTGAGTGTTGAAGGATACCCCCACTGGATTCAATGGACCTTTATAACCACTTCGCAATTGTATTCCAGTATATGAATAGTAGGACTCAGGTGAGGCACAATATATTGAAACTTCTTGGCAGCAAATTGTCAGAAACTATAGCCAACAAATGTGGACATCCATCAGATACAACAAACTGAAAAATAACACCAGACCTTGCAACCTATAGCTGGTGCCTTTTTTGTTTTGTTGTGTTTAAAGATTTTATTTATTTAACAGAGAGAGAGCAAACACAAGCAGGGGGAGCAGCAGAGGAAGAGAGAGAAGCAGGCTCTCTGCCAAGCAGGGGGCCTGATGCAGGGCTCAATCCTAGGACCCTGGGATCATGACCTGAGCCAAAGGCAGACGCTTAACTGAGCCACCCAGGCACCCCTAGCTGGTGCTTTCTAGCAAAACTGAAGAAACAATCCAATAGGAAAATACAGCTTTTGCTATGGAAAGGAAGACATGCCTATTTTATTGTTATGGGACTATAAAATTTCCAGGCTGATTCAAGTCACTGTAGTAGGAGTTATTTTTGTTATTAACATGTAGTTGTTGCTGAGTACCAGATATTCTTAAATTTACAGCTGAGGGATGTTTCATATGTCCATCCTTAATTTATCTGAGCATCATCCTGTAGCCGCCATGAGTTTATGGAAAGAATAAAGAACCAGAAAACTTTGGAAATATTACTGTGACCTTTAGGCCGCCAGGTAATATGCCTGAATGTTCATTTTCTCATCAATTATTTGTGAACAATTTTTGTAAATTATTTGATAGGAGTTTGTTACAGTGCAAAAGGAGATAATTGTTAAACTTTGTAATAATTAGTAAACTTAAAATATGCCAGGTATAGTGCAGTGTGCATAGAAGATTGGGAACTTATGAAAAGGTAAAAGCTGAGACCATATGATTCAAATATATAAAATTATAGACATTCTGAATAAGGTAAAGAAGAATTTAACAAATTTCAAAATACTTGAACAGCTTTTATATTCTAAGGGGTACGTGCACCCCAATGTTTATAGCAGCAATGTCCACAATGGTCAAACTATGGAAAGAGCCAAGATGTCCATCAACAGATGAATGGATAAAGAAGATGTGGTATACATATACAAAGGAATATTATGCAGCCATCAAAAAATGAAATATTGCCATTTGCAATGATGTGGATGGAACTGGAGGGTATTATGCCAATTGAAATAAGTTAATCAGAGAAAGACATGTATCATATGATCTCACTGATATGAGGAATTCTTAATCTCAGGAAACAAACCGAAGGTTGCTGGAGTAGTGGGGTGTGAAAGGGATGGGGTGGCTGGGTGATGGACATTGGGGGAGTTATGTGCTATGGTGAGCGCTGTGAATTGTGTAAGACTGTTGAATCACAGACCTGTACCTCTGAAACAAATAATACATTATATGTCAAAAAAAAATGATAGTAGGAAGGGAAAAATGAAAGGGGGGGAATTGGAAGGGGCGACGAACCATGAGAGACTGTGGACTCTGAGAAACAAACTGAGGGTTCTAGAGGGGAGGGGGTGGGGGGATGGGTTAGCCTGGTGATGGGTATTAAGAGGGCATGTATTGAGCACTGGGTGTTATACGCAAACAATGAATCATGGAACACTACATCAAAAACTAGTGATGTAATGTACGGTGATTAACATAACATAATAAAAATAAAATTTAAAAAAAGAAATATTCAGGAAAATATATAGGTCTCAGGTAATTTACATACTTATTTTAACTCATCCTCATAACTGTCAAGATAGAGGCATTATCTATATTTTTTATGAAAATACTATAGATCTAAGAGTTTAACTGGCTTAAAGTGTCATTAAGGGGTCAAAGAGTGAAAATATTGATAATCTTTACCCCAGCGTTTTCCAGTAAATAAGAGGACAAAACCACAATCAGCTAGAAACGTTTTTGAAATTTGGGCTCCTAATTTGATACATTATTAGAATCCCCAGGACTGGAGAGTTAGGTTGATTTGCTTTGAAACTTTTCCCCAGTTCTTTGTAATATAGCCACAGTCATTTTTCTACTAAGCACTGCTCACTTTAAAAGGACAGCGCTAAAACCTATTGCTTCATTATTACCAAGAAGCAATGCTTTAGAAAGAGATATGCCGAAGCCAAAATATTCTTTAATGGGTACTTCTTTCATGTTTTTGCATGCCCTGTGTATTCCATACAACAATCATCAAGGTTTTACTTGGTCTTAGAGGTGGATTAAAAAATAAAACAAAACCCAAAAACCAAAAAACTAAAACAAAACAAAACAACAGGAGGACACACAAAATAACATAAAAATCACTTAACTCCCCACGTTGCTAAGAAAGAATTGCAAATTGCTATTTTATACAGTTCTAATGCCAACTTCCTGGGAAAAATCACGGAGAATTATTTCATGTGCACATTTTGGAAGAGTTCCTTCACTCAAAGTTTTATAAATTTAGTAAACAAATTTATTGAAGCCTGAACCTACATTGTGGAACAGGAACTATGATCCCACCAGTACTTCTGAACTCAGCTACATGTATTTTATCAGCTAGGATAAGATAGTTTGGGCTAAGGTAATAAATACACAAAATCTTATTAGTTTAACACAAAATGTTTCTTTTTCACCAAGGAACTTTGTGCTATATGCCCAGACCAGTATCCAGCACTAATGCCTTCCATGTGTTTGGTCCAGCTCTCTCTCAAGGCATTGCCATATCAACACTATACTCTATCATCACCACAGCAGGGAAAGAAGTCCAGCATTCCCATTTAAATCCTTCCACCTGGATGTGACATGTCTCTTCAGTTCACATTTTATTGGTCCAAGTATGATGCACAGACATTGATGCACACTTATCACGTACCATCCTTCTGAATACTTTGATGAAAAATATTTTTAATACATGTTACCTATGTTAACTTTTTTTCATGAAAGAAAAGAGTAATCCTGCTCATCAGGCGAAACCAGAATAGCCTCTATAGATTGGATTCTGAATTCTACCATTCACGCATTGCTCAGGAGCGGCTGTTTCTTTCTTATGTCTTGCTTTGCTTCTTCCTTTATTCTCACAGATCTCTTTAATTTTCACTACAATGTGTTGTAAATTCTTAGTCTCCAGTTAGTACTTGACACTTATACTTAAGAACTATGTCAAAATTGTATTATGAAGGGAATATTCAGTGCTATGTTACAGTCAGTTTTTTCTGGTTCCAGAGAACTGAGAACTTCCCAACACTGTTCAGTGACATCATCCTGGTGGGTTGATATCAGTCAACCACAGTGAGAGTTTTTACACCATGGAAATCAACACATGTTACAACTCAGGCTTGTTTGTTTGATTTTCCCAGAGGGAAAGATGTTTAATATATACTAACACCCCACTGAGAGTATTGCCCCTTCCCAAGAACTCCACAATATCCATGAGAAAAGGAAGGGTTTTCATCTGCAGCTGTAGAACAGAGAAATAGGAACAATAAAAACAGTTCATAAGAATATGGGCCAAGTGTCAAGTCAGAAAAGCATATTTAAATTATTAAAAAGGACAAGTAGAGCTGACAGTGAGAGATCCAAAAGAAATTAGGAAAGAGGGCCAGGGATTTTTAAGAACACTTCCTGATATGGGTTTGCCTTAGCTGGGTAGATTTTTTTTTTTTTTTAAAGATCTTATCTATTTATTTGAGAGAGAGAGAGCACATGAGAGGGGGGAGGGTCAAGAGGGAGAAGCAGACACCCTGCTGAGCAGGGAGCCTGATGCAGGACTCGATCCTGGGACTCCAGGATCATGACCTGAGCCAAAGGCAGTCGCTTAACCAACTGAACCACCCAGCTGGCTCCCTGGGTAGATCTTTTGAAAAGTTTCCATAGTAAGTTAAAAAAAAAAACTACTATTACTAAAAGCATTAGGGTTTTGTTCACCCTATGACCAGTGAGTATTGAATGATGAATCAGGAGTGCTTTAATTCAAATTATTGGAAGTAACTTCTACACTTAAAATGATTCCAGGTTGAATTAGAAAAGAAAAAAAAAGATTGTGTGACACATTTTGTGTTATTGTCTTTATCTCACTGTAATATAATCTATCTACATATTTACCCTACCAGAATGAGTTTTTGGGTGAGGATTCTTAGTTATTTCTACCCTGGAAACTGAAACATAGCTCTCACCTAATAGAAGTGTTAAATTGACCTAAATTTAAAACTGTTACACTTGCAGCTTGTCAGAATGTATTCCAGTTTACCTATTTTACTTCAAATATCCTATAGGGTTTTGCTGAATAAACACACAAATTTTAGAAATGTAAATATTTGTATGAAAGTCTTTAAGAGTCTTGTTTAACTTGACCCTGAGACCTCTATGAGGAAAATAATCTTGTCTTCTAAGAACTCTCCCTTTGGGACTTTGCTGGATTTATATTACAAGATCCAGGAGAACAAAGAGATCACTCTTCAGAGTAATTTACGAGTCTTATGAAAGATCACAGAATTTGACACTAATGCAAATGTTGGAATTTCCACAAAGTTGAACAAAGAGATGCAGACTCCATCACCAAAGTGACAAACAAGAGAAGGCTTTTGTCTAATTTACATTGATTTTAAAAATGACATTTAATGATACAAAATACAATGTTAGCAAGAAGGAAGAACATTATATGTCATTTATAGTAACTTTTGCTCAGATTAACATGTAGTTCAAACTCTATTTACCATGACTATGCCATGGACCTCCCCTGGTTGACTTCTAGTTTTCTCATGGGATAGGAGATCATGGTCCACAGGAATCCATGTTGGGTTTGCCTACTATGACTGTTACTAAGGAAATTATGGTCCTTCTGGAACTGAAAGATGGTTCTAGAGCCATTGTGTCAAGAGTTTGTATATAAAATTTTCAGAGGAGCCAAGGCAGCCAAAACTGATTCTGCTTTTGACTTCAATATACAAGAACTCTTGTAATGCATCAAGGATGCAGAAACCTAAGTCTCCTTGGGATTATGAGCCATTGTAGGTAGGGAAGTGCAAGTTCATAAAAGGGAAACAAAAGATCTGTTCTTTTTCTTTCATTTTATGATAAAATGCAAGCTTATTTTTGAAAAAAATAAACTCAAATGAAATATGTAAGTGTAAATAAGACAGTAGGTAGCCGTGCTTTCAGTCCACATTCCCAAGCTACACATTTTAAGTAGTGCATGATAGGAAGTATCGAGTACTTAATACATTTTTCTTATAGGACTTCTTGGTCTATAATGAGCAAGTTTCTGATGACTACAGAGGTACACATAGATTCTAAGAAATTTTCCTAGAGAAAAGCATGATTCTGTTTGAGAAAAGAAATACAAAACAAAATATTTTGTCTCCCTTTCCTTTGAACCCATAAAATTATGTTAAATTGTCTTTTATAAAGGGGAGAGATAGTCCCACTACTAATGTACATTATTTAGACCATAAGTATGTAGGTCTCCCTATTATATAAAACCCCAAATTAATGGTCAAAACTCATTTTGAGAAACAGTAGAAATTTGGACAGCATTTCAGATGGTAATTAGATTTTCTTCCAGGTTCATAATCTTTTGTCTTAAGGGGAGTGTGGTTTGTATCTTACAGCAAACCACATTATATAAGTAGGAAACATATTTTCATGGTTACTTTTTTGGAATAACACACAAAAAAAGAAGGTGAATTACACATCTCTTGTAAAGGAGTCCAAAAAGTAGAGATGCACTGAGGTCTTGCAGATTATTGCTAAAGGAACACAGACTCTCATAGAAAATGAACCAAAGTAATTCATATTGATATGGTTAAGAATTTTTCATCTAGGGAAAGGTATATAAGATAGAAGGAAATTTTTTAAAATGGAAGTGAACTGAAAAAAGTCACCCTAAACACAAAGCCTAAAATTTCTCTTATGAATATTTCAACAGGTAATAAAATGGGTCAGAAAGTAGCTTCAAGGACAAGTTCAAATTAAACTGAGTTTTTTTAATCTTGAATTCAATTTCACTAATTATTTTAATAATTGAAGATGTTATCTAAAACAAGTTGTAAATCAGCTAATTATTTACTGTTTATGTTTTCTATCAAATTATGCATTTCAATTGCTATAATAAAAATTACCTTTAGGGAGTTGCAGGTGTAAAGTCTATGTAAAATTAACTAGAACAAAATCAATATCAGTATCAAATAAAGCAGGTGTACCATTACAGTGGTTAATTTGGAAATAGATAGCATGTGTATCACATATTTTCAGTCTTAGCAAAAATGAAAGTATAGAAAACTTAATTCACATTAAACTAGTACTATATCTGCTTTTTCCAGACTCAGGGCTGTCTTCAGAATCCCTAGATTTGGCTCTTCCTTTTGTTCTACTCTCTTGCTCCTCTTGAAGTGTTTATACCACTTTCCCTTTCTTTCTCCTATAATCACCAATTATTTCATCAAAAATTTCAAGTCCAGACAACCCAGCTTCCTTTATCTAACTTTTTCCCACTGTAGACATGGTCATACTCACTAGGGAATAAATAAGGAAAGTACTGTGTGTGTGTACACATACTAGAGAGGGGCCAAGGGACAGGCCCAGGCCACCTCTTGTTTCTTAGTAAGGGTACAGACTGGTTAGCAGGAGGGAAGTAGAAGGAATATAGATCTATAGGTATGGTATTATGGAAGACATCAGAAAATATGACAGAGGATGGGAAAACTACCTTAATGTCCTGATAGGAACAGTCCTATGGAAACTCCTATTTGACTTTAAACATCATGCATTTACACAGGAATATCCTGGAAATGCAGAGACCTATTAGAAAGGATACTACCTTAACATGAGAAGGTTGGGGAAAAAAATAAATGTCAATTTTATTTCATAGGCTTGGTGTTAAGTCTTTTGGGTCCTTTATTGTTGAGATATATTTAGGTCTCTGACATCTTAGAAGTGGGTTCATGTTAGAAGAGGTCCTTGCATCACTGAAATTAGTTTAACCTTCCAACAAATATGGTTGAGCACTTCATGTTTCCTGTAATGGGAAGAGAAACACAGACCACCTGCCCCCAAAGTACAAATAGGTAGTAATCATATAGTTCATTACATACTAAGAAAACAAATAGGGACTGTACATCTAGTTTAAGTGGAAAAAGAGAAAAAGTTTCCCCCACAACTTAGAAAACATTATGGTGGTGTTTTAATTATCAATTTAAATTATCTGAGATAATTTTTTTCTGGATATAGTCTTTAAATAAATTCACATAGGTGATTATCTCTATCTCCAATATAGAAAGGTTAATGCTCAAAAGATTGAACATAAGATATTAAAAGAAAAAAACTAAACTCGTGTATAGATTTGATTAGAGAGATTTATTTGTCTGCCAATATTATACCATTTTCCTTTTAATTTTTGTATATAGGACAATGGGGTAACTTTTTTGAAAAACAAGTGTTATTAAGTGACACTCTTAGGTTTGAATCTCAGATTGCCCCTTGCTATCTAGATCATTTTGTAAAGTCTCTTAATATCACTGTATCTCAGTTCCCTTCACTAAAAATGGGATTTATAGTGTTTACAATACGGTATTGGTAAAAAGAATTGGAAAGGCAACAGAGGGAAAAAGCAGTTTTATTTCATTGCACATAGTGGGAACTCTGTAAGTATTCCTGAATAATCTTATTACAAAAAATGATGAAGAATCCCCAAATCATAGTTCTCACTCACAATTGTACCAAAATAAATAAAATACCTAGGAATGAACTTAATCAGGAAGTGAAATGCCTGTACTATAAAGACTATAAAACATTAATGAATGATACTGAAGACATCACAGATGGAAAGATATTCCATGTTCATAGTTGGAAAGAATATTCTTAAAATTTCCATACTACCTAAAGTAATCTACAGATTCGGTACAATCACCATCAAAATGCCAATAATATTTTTCATAGAACTAGAATATTCCTAAAATTTGTATAGAACCACAAAGACCTTGAATACCCAAAGCAATTTTAAGAAGAACAAAACTGGAGGTATCATAATCCCAGATTTCAAGATATACTACAGAGCTATGGTAATCAAAACAGTGTGGTACTGGCACAAAAATAGACATGTAGATCAATGGAACAGTATAGAGAGGCCAGGGCTAAACCCACACTTAAATGGTCAAGTAATCTACAACAAAGAAGGCAAAAATATAGGGAAAAGACAATCTCTTCAATAAATGGTGCTGGGAAAACTGGCCAGCTACATGCAAAAGAATAAAACTGGACCACTTTCTTACACCATACATAAACACAAATTCAAAATGGATTAACGACCTAAATGTTAGACCTGAAACCATGAAATTCCTGAAAGTAAACAGGGAGTGACCTCTTGGACATCAGCCTTAGCAATATATTTCTGGATAGGTGTCTTCAGGCAAGGAAACAAAAAAGCAAAAATAAACTATTGGGACTACATCAAAATACAAAGCTTTTTCACAGCAAAGGAAACTATCAACAAAACAAAAATTCAACTTGCTGAATACAAGAAGATATTTGCAAATCATACATATGATAAAAGATTAATATCCAACATAAAGAACTTCTACAACACCAAAAAAAAAAAACCCCAATTAATCTAATGGAATAAATCCACAGAGGACCTCAATAGATATTTCCCCAAAGACATACAGATAGCCAACAGATACTGAAAAGATGCTCAACATCATTAATCATCAAGGAAATGCAAATCAAAACCACAGTGAAATATCACCTCACATTAGTCAGAATGGGCAGCATCAAAAAGACAAGAAATAAATGTATTCATGACAATGTGGAGAAAAGGGAGCCCTTGTGCACTATTAGGAATGTAAACTGGTACAACCACTGTAGAGAACAGAATGGAGTTTCCTCAAAAAATTAAAAACAGAAATATAGTACAATCCAGTAATTCCACTACTGAGTATTTACTCAAAACAAAAACACTAATTCTAAAAGATATGCACCCCTATGTTTATTGCAGCATTACTGACAATAGTCAAGATATGAAGGCAACCTCAGTGTCCATTGATAGATGAATGGATAAAGATGTGGTATATATACAATGAAATATTACTTGGCCATAAAAAAGAATGGAATCTTGCCATTTGTTACAACATGGATGGACCTAGAAGTTAATTATGGTAAATGAAACAAGGCAGACAGAGAAAGGCAAATACTACATGATTTCACTTTGTGGAATCTAAAAAACAACAATAAAAAATAGAAACAAACCAATAAATACAGAAAACTGGTGGTTGCCTGGAGGAAAGAGGTTGGAGAGAGGGACAAAGTGGGTGAAGGGGAGTGGGAGGTACAGGCTTCCAGTTATAGAATGAGTAAGTCACAGGGATGAAAAGTACAGCATAGGGAATATGGTCAATGATACTGTAATAGTGTTGTATGGTGACAGATGGTAGCTACAACTGTGGTGAGCATAACATACAGATTTCTCAATCACTATATTGTATACCTGAAACTTATATAACATCGTCAACTATACTTCAGCAAAAATTTTTAAAATTCATAGTTTTCTCCTCATGGTTGATGGACTCTGTGGGCACTGGGTTAAGAGAGTACCTTTGGAGTGGTTCCTTAATAAAAAGAGGACCTCAGTGTTACCATCAAATACATCTTTGGGTTCAGTGGCATTTGGAAATGGTAATTGTGGTTAACCAACTGAACTTCTATTTTATTTGTATATTTTTAAACAGAGATTAGAAATACAAGAGTTTTTAGGAAGGCTGTTGAACCTCTATGCACAAATAATAGCTCATCAAGAGACAAACACCATTACATTTTCTCCAAGGACCTGACCAGATAGCCCACTTCTCCCTTTGGCTAACTAGTTTAAAGATCTTCTGTAAACATAGCCCACCTAAAGGGAATGCCTTCCCCTTTCTAATGCAGAATTTCAGGTCTTAAATGGGTTGGAAAAATGGCACCATGCCCTTGCCAGAGTCCCCTTATCTTCACATATTCAGTATAGCAGAAATTTTGCCTATAGCAATAAAAGCACTTTGAAAAAGATTATATTAAGGTTAAATTGTTAATTGCTTTTTTATTATTAGAAAATTGCACTTGCTTTGAGATACTCACTATAAAATAAGATCAGGATGTATTAGGAAGTGTGATTTAGTTGTTTGCTTGTTAAATGCTAACAAGTGTTCTCACCATGTCAGCTGAGTCTAGAAATAAATTTGCTTTTGTGCTCGATGTTTTCTGTGGCTCAATGGAAGCTCACCTATCTCTGCAATAGCCATATTACATTCAGAGCATTGAGCTGTGATAATTATCCAATTTGTTAATTCTTCATGTGGGATCAGGTGGTAGGCTAGACAGTATTGTATTGTGGAACAAACATGGGATAGGGGATCAAGAGACATCTAGGTGCAAATCTGTTAGAAATCAAGATAAGGGTCAAGTAACCTAGAAGTATTCAAAATGTGTATAAGAAAAGTCAAACGCAAGTTTACATAGCTAAGTTAAATATGCACATACACGCACACAACTTAAAATGAAAAAAATATATTATTAGTCATAGCTTTGGCCCCCAAATCAAAGGCAGGGGACTTTGATAGCTAGGCTTGTCTTTATCTCTAAACATTATGTAGTGGAGTTTAAATAATTTTAGATCTCAAAAAGGGGACCTAATATTGTCCCCTGACCACTACCCATCCAAGTGGGAGCCCTGCACATACACATTCATACATACACACACCATTAACACCATTATCAAAAGGAGAAAAGACCATGTTTACTTGCCTCCATAGGTTCATTTGACCTCGAGTAGCTACAGTAGTCTCAGGCCCAACTAAGTGAGAGAAAAAGTAAAATAGCCACAAGAAGGGTCTTGGTCCAACCATGCCCCAACTCTGATATAGAGAAAGGGAGAAAGAGTAAGTAACCTACTAGCAGTTGTGGTTCAGTTGGTGCCCTGAAATCAAATGAATACACTTTTATTTTAATTTTAAGGTTGCATTAGTTTGTTATTGTTGACATAACAAATTGTCACAAATGTAGCCAGTTAAACAATAAAAATGTATTATCCTACAGTTCTGTAGGTCAAAGGTCCAATGCTGGTCTCACCAAACTCTAAAACCAAGGCGTCAGCAAGCTGCCATTCCTTTCTGGAGGTTCTAAGAAGAATCATTTTCTGCTCATGGGTTGCTGGCAGGATTCAATTCCTTGAGGTCTTAAGCCTAAGATCCTTTTGTTTTTCTGTCAACTCTTCCCACTTCTAGAGTCTACCCACATTCCTCCTCTCATGGTCTTTCTATACTCAACACCAACAAGTGCAGGGCTAGTTCCTTTCACACTAGCTTTCCCTCCCTTCCTGCATCTTGTTTCTTTGATCCAGTGAACAAGGTTCTTCACTTTTAAGGACTCATGTGATTCCATTGCACCCACCTGGATAATACAGGCTACTCTGCCTATTATAGAATCAGCTAATTAGCAACTTAGTTTCATCTGCAATCCGAATTCCTTTTTGCCATTCAAAACAACATGTTTACAGTTTCTTTTTTTTTTTTAAGGATTTTATTTATTTATTTGAGAGAGAGAGAGAGGGGGGAGGTCAGAGGGAGAAGCAGACTCCCTGCCGAGCAGGGAGCCCGATGCGGGACTCGATCCCATGACTCCAGGATCATGACCTGAGCCGAAGGCAGTGGCTTAACCAACTGAGCCACCCAGCGCCCTAGTTTCTTTTTTTTTTTTTAAAGATTTTATTTATTTATTTGAGAAGGTGAGAATGAGAGATAGAGAGCACGAGAGGGCAGAGGGTCAGAGGGAGAAGCAGACTCCCTGCTGAGCAGGGAGCCCGATGCAGGACTCGATCCTGGGACTCCAGGATCATGACCTGAGCCGAAGGCAGTCGCTTAACCAACTGAGCCACCCAGGCGCCCTATATGTTTACAGTTTCTAGAGATTCGGACGTGGACATTTTTGAGGGCCATTATACTTCCTACGACAGGCGTGAAGATAAGAATATATATTATATATATAATATATATGAGGATTATTTATAAGGAAAAAGAAAGAAAACATAGAAAGACCTTGAATTCTTTGCCTGGATTTCTTTTATACCAGGTGCTCACTGTTTGAATTTGAGAAAGCTACTTAAATTCTCTGAGCCCCAGTTTCAGTTCCTCTTATATCAGAAAACTAATGCTTATCACAATGAAGGTTTTTGGGGGGCCAAGCAAGTCTGGGGCACAAAGGTGTGAAGAGAGGGGGTTGTCTGTGGCAAACTGGAGAAGGAATGCCTCACCCAAAGGGATTTAAATTCCAAAATTTTGTTTAAACATTCTTCCTGACAAATAAAACACATCTCTAAGACATATTAGGCAAAACTACCACTTGGAGGTGTTTAACTCAACTCGTAAGATTGCCGTGAGGCCTAAGTGAAATAAATGTACGATATATAGCATATTCCACCCACTTTAGTTTGCTTATTTCCTGTGTTGCCCTAACAATGTTTACTAGGTTTTTGAGTGTGTAAAGATCATTTCATTCATTTTTTTCTTAAATTACTATCCATATCATGCCATTCTCTGGCCACCTGGGTTCCTTTTTATATGCTTCTAAACACATCCATCCAAATATTTGGCCTTGAAAATCCCTATAGTCGTTCATAAGTCCCATCAATCACACCCAATCATATTTATATTCATCCATGGAACATAAACACAAGAAAATGGCCAATACTGAATATAGCTTTTTTTTTCTTAAAGATTTTATTTATTTATCTGACAGAGAGAGACACAGCAAGAGGGGGAACACAAGCAGGGGGAGTGGGAAAGGGAGAAGCAGGCTTCCCACAGAGCGGGGATCATGATGCAGGGCTCGATCCCAGGACCCTGGGATCATGACCTGAGCCGAAAGCAGACGCTTAACGACTGAGCCACTCAGGCGCCCCTGAAAATAGCTTCTTATAAAACTCACACTATTATTCTCTTTGTGAGTTTTCTAATGTTTTTCTAACCCTCTTTTCTTATTAGTATCACTGTAGATGCTAATGCCATATCATTTTGACAGCATTGCTTATTCATTTCACTCTTATTTTCTAATGATTCATAAAAGGATTTTAAATTGTGTAGAGGCGTGTTTAATAAGCACTCTCTCTCATCCAGTTTTATAGGCTATAGCCTGCATATGTCTTAGACATTAATACATATGTATTATCAGCCCATTTATATATTCTTAACAAAATGTTACATGCTTTAGATATGTTAATAAATGAACTTCATGTAACATCGCTCTGATTAAAAATGAACTTAGGTCAAAAGATTAGATACAAGCGTGACTATAAATTTTTACATGAAAACATAGCAGCTGCCCTATCATCTCCTCATTTTTTTTAAAGATTTTATTTATTTATTTGACAGAGAGAGAGAGTACAATCATGAGGAGTGGCAGGCAGAGGGAGAAGCAGACTCCCCACTGCACAGGGATTCTGATATGGGGCTCGATCCCCCCGATCCCAGGACCCTGGGATCATGACCTGAGCCGAAGGCAGACACTTAACTGAGCTACCCAGGCGCCCCTCAGTTCCTCATTTTTGAATGTTCTCCAAATTGATGTTTCTCTCAGGAAACAGCTCGCTCCATCTTTGGTCATAAGACAGAACAAGTTAAGGGGCGCCTGGGTGGCTCAGGCAGTTAAGCAACTGCCTTCGGCTCAGGTCATTATCCTGAAGTCCCAGGATCGAGTCTCGCATCAGGCTCCCTGCTCAGTGAGGAGCCTGCTTCTCCCTCTAACCCTCCCCCCTCTCATGTACTCTCTCTCTCATTCTCACTCTCTCAAAATAAACAAATAAATCTTAAAAAAAAAAAAAAGACAGAACAAGCAGAACAAGTTAAGAGATTAAGGGCAGTAAACTAAATTCTTGAGATCTTCTGTGCCTTCATTAGAGACATAGAAATGAAAGACAAACTCTTGCATTAACTACTCAGGCACCAGGCATACAGTGAAATAATGTAACAGACTTTGTGGTCTTTCTTTTCTTTTGTTTTCTTTTTCTTCTTTTCTTTCTTTCTTTCTTTCTTTCTTTCTTTCTTTCTTTCTTTCTTTCTTTCTTTCTTTCTTTCTTTCTTCTTTC